>NC_137877.1:12296718-12709218 GCF_963924005.1 Protomyctophum bolini | reverse complement strand
ACTGTATACATACATTACTGTATACATACATTACTGCATGGGTTCCCAAAGAGGGGTCCGGGGACCCCTGGGGGTACTTGAGGGAGTGCCAGGGGGTCCCTATAGCTCAATTAGAGAGAGTTGGGAACCAAATAGACCCTCATGGCTCTGTAACTCAGAGAATGGAACCAAATGGACCCTCATGGGTCTGTAACTCAGAGAATGGAACCAAATGGACCCTCATGGGTCTGTAACTCAGAGAATGGAACCAAATGGACCCTCATGGGTCTGTAACTCAGAGTGTGTATACACATGGAACCAAATGGACCCTCATGGGTCTGTAACTCAGAGAATGGAACCAAATGGACCCTCATGGGTCTGTAACTCAGAGAATGGAACCAAATGGACCCTCATGGGTCTGTAACTCAGAGAATGGAACCAAATGGACCCTCATGGGTCTGTAACTCAGAGAATGGAACCAAATGGACCCTCATGGGTCTGTAACTCAGAGAATGGAACCAAATGGACCCTCATGGGTCTGTAACTCAGAGTGTGTATACACATGGAACCAAATGGACCCTCATGGGTCTGTAACTCAGAGAATGGAACCAAATGGACCCTCATGGGTCTGTAACTCAGAGAATGGAACCAAATGGACCCTCATGGGTCTGTAACTCAGAGAATGGAACCAAATGGACCCTCATGGGTCTGTAACTCAGAGAATGGAACCAAATGGACCCTCATGGGTCTGTAACTCAGAGTGTGTATACACATGGAACCAAATGGACCCTCATGGGTCTGTAACTCAGAGAATGGAACCAAATGGACCCTCATGGGTCTGTAACTCAGAGAATGGAACCAAATGGACCCTCATGGGTCTGTAACTCAGAGAATGGAACCAAATGGACCCTCATGGGTCTGTAACTCGTAACCCGTTTGAACTGACACATCCATCCATGCTCTCGTACTGAACGTACATGTTCATTTTTTTCATTTTACATAATCTGTCTTTAACCATTTTAGTTCTCCGCAGGGACTGTTGTGGGGATGAGTCACAGAGGAGAGAGCACGGGGCGAGAGACGTCAATGCCGTGGGCGTTGGGAGAGCATTCCTCTCTCTCTCTCTCTCTCTCTCTCTCTCTCTCTCTCTCTCTCTCTCTCTCTCGGTTCACGACACACGCAGCTCGGGCTAAGGAAGGTTAAAGTGAAGGTCACGGAGACCCTTTGCCATGAAAAAAGACCTGTCTTTCCCATCATGATAGCACTGCATGCAGATTTAAATTCATCGTAAAATTGTCCTCCGTCACACACAGGGATGAATTATAGTTGTGTGGGGGCGAGGCTGAACATTTAGTACCACTTAAACCTTCTACACTTCTAAAAATGCGACCTTGTTTAACCCATTTATAGGACTGAGACCAAATTCTATAAAATGTCTTGTAAATCCTGACAGTTTTTTTTTTTTTGTTCTATTTCATGTCAAGGAGCCCCAGAATTATCTGTATTTGGCTGGAGAACCCCATCTGAAAATATGTTGTTCCAGGGAACCAGTGCCATATCGCTATATGCTTGTAGATCTGCTATTTTTCAATATAGCTAAAGTATAACATACTGTAATGCTTAAAACACCAAAAGGGGCTCCCGTCCTGAATGGGTCAATATACACAAACCAATAATAGCAGATCTACAAGCACAATGGAAACAAGAAACATCACTGAGAAAAGGTATATTGTCAAGAGAGAGACTGCAGCAACTTCGTTATCATCAGTTAGCCTAACGGACATCGAGGGATAGGGTGAGAAGTTCAGTCACACGAGAGAGACTCGGGGTAGAACCGCTGCTCCTTCGCCTGGAAAGGAGCCAGCTGAGGTGGTTCGGACATCCAGTATAGGCCGATATACAGAAGGAAGATTTATTTCACTAAGTGCGCTAATATCACTGCAAGCTATATCTATAGTCATCATCTCCCTGTAAACTGTACTGTATTTCTACCGTTTCTCTACCCCCCCCCCCCCATGGAGCCCCCTAGCTGCCATCCCATCCTTTCCCTTATTTGTCTTGCCTTCCTCTCTCTCTCTCTTTTTGTCATCTCCTTTTTTCCATTCCCAGTACTGATCTGTTTCCACACACGTGTTGTAATATATGTAGCCTCCTTCACGTTCCATCTATACCTCCATCATGTCTCTCCCTCTCGCCTCCAGTGTCTTTTATACGTACAGTATATCCCATCCCCCCCCCCTGTACTCTACCCCCCCCCCCCTCCCCATCTCCTTTCTTCCTCCCTCCCGTCTCTCTCTTCCTGCCTTCCCTTCCCTTCCCTCCTCCTCCTCCTCCTCATTCCGACATGCTGAGCCGCTGAAGGTCACTTGTGGGAGAGAGGAGGGGGCGGAGCTTAACGCCGCCACCGCCACCGCCGTCTCTGCTGCTGCTATATCTGCCACTGCTGAGAGAGAGAGGGAGAGAGAGGACGTGCGGGTGGGCGTTTTAAATGGGGCACATGGTGAGAGGGGCAGAGTGTGCGGGGGCACGAACGAAGTGGTCAAAGGCAGGAAGAGAGTGTGACACAGCTATGGACATCTGCGACCTTTTTCTAGAGCCTGATGAGGTCATTTAGCATCATTCTGGTGTGTGTGTGTGTGTGTGTGTGTGCGTGCATGTGCGTGCACTTGCATGCGTGATGTATGCACGTTGGTTTAGATGTATATCTTTTCACCAGTGCCTGTGTGTGTGCGGCTGTGCGCACGCCGTAATTTGTCGTCATTAGCGATCCATCACGTTGCCCCCGTCCCCCCCTGTTCAGTTCACCATAGCAGCATCAATGACATCAATGACACGAGAGGTGGCTGCAACGACACGACTCTGCTTCTACAGCACCGCATACACACAGGGAGACCAATGACCTCCACAGGGAGACCAATGACCTCCACACCGCATACATACAGGGAGACCAATGACCTTCACAGGGAGACCAATGACCTCCACACCGCATACATACAGGGAGACCAATGACCTCCACGCAACCTTCAGTTTCACACTGATGGAGGGAGGAAGTCATAATGCACTGTAGAAATATGTATACTCTTGTTGTTACAAGTCAAGGTCCTGTGTTCAAAATGTATACTTGAGTAAAAGAGTGCAAAGATTTTGGATTTCACAGGTTCAAACTGTATATTTAAAAAAGTATATTTGGAAATAGAGGGTATATATGCGCGTGACATCATCATCAGGTAACAGGTACGGTCGTCCCTTTTCCATCTCGCCCCACTACTCTACCTATATAGCTGTAAATAACAGGTACGGTCGCCCCTTTTCCACCTCGCCCCACTACTCTACCTATATAGCTGTAAATAACAGGTACGGTCGCCCCTTTTCCACCTCGCCCCACTACTCTACCTATAGCTGTAAATAACTGGTACGGTCGCCCCTTTTCCACCTCGCCCCACTACTCTATCTATTGTTCAGTTCACACTTATATCCACGGGCATAATAGCATGATGATGCCATTACAAAACATGGGCTACATGGAAGAAATGTGATTAATAAAATGAAATTAACTGCTAGAAGGTCTAGAAATTAACTTAATTAAGCAGTCACCGCCTCTGTTTCATGTTATTCTTTCTTAACACTGAGTATAGAGATCGACTACTATACAATCAAATAAATCTGTATACAAGATCATTTCAGATTTCAGAGAGGGAGGGAAATACGAAATTAACTGTTAATTAAAACATTTCGCGAGGGCGAGTTGTTAAAGGGGCGAGTCGTTTGGTATTCCATCATCATGTTATAAAACTATACTTTTCTGGCCTTGACAGCCCATCCATCCAAACAGAAAAGTCCTATCTGCATTAAACGACGTTATGCAACATTAAACTCACTTTGCCAAGTGACTTTGCCACTCGACTTTCCACCCATTCACTTTATGCATGCACGTACCCTCTATAGAACCTCACAATGTCACTGTGTCACATTGTGAGCTTGTAAGTCTCCCAAATAACTAGTCATGTGGAGTCCATCCATCTATCCATCCATCTTCAACCGCTTATCCGTAGTCGGGTCGCGGGGGCAACAACTCCAGCAGAGAGCTCCAGACTTCCCTCTCCAGAGCAACATTTAGTAACTTCCTTCTGGGGGATTCCGAGACGTTCCATGGCCAGTTGAGTCAACGTGATTCCTCCAACTGCACCTTGGTCTGCCCCGGGGTCTCCTCCCAGTGGGACGTGCCTCGAGGACCTCCCTATAGGGAGACGCCCGAGAGGCATCCTAACCAGATGCCCGAACTCTCGCTCTACTCCGAGTCTCTCTCACGTGACTGAACTTCTCACCCTATCTCTAAGGGAGATGCCAGCCACCCGTCAGAGAAAACTCATATTCAGCCATCGTGGAATAAAAAGTACAAAATTATGTCCTAGAAATATATCTTTACAACACCAATAATGGCACTATGGTAACATGGTAAACGGCATGAAGTGAGATGAAAATTACAAACCAGCAGGTAAGCTCTCATTGGCACCTTGGGAATAGAATATACACACTATGAGAATATTTGCCTCAGGCTATAAGCGAATCTTAGTGCACGGTTTTTTTTTTTTTTTTTTTTTTTTTTTGTCGACGTTCCCATGCAGATTCTCAAGGTGACACTTGCTCTCGCATGCGTTATCAACTCTATGAATACATTATTCTTGCAGTGCTCAGCGGGAGACATTTGCTGGATTGTATGGCAGTGAGAGAGAGAGAAAAAATAAATTTCCCCAGTGGTTGTTTGTATTTCGGTCGACAAATCAATTGTGTGTCGTCCGTCTCCAACGTTTAGCCAGCTATCTCTCCTTCGCCACGGCCTGTTAGGGCTCGGCTGAGCGGACCCGCAATTTCGCCTGGATCAAAGCGTGTCTCCAGAGAGGGAGGGAGGGGTGCACGATGTTAAGAAGCGGGCTGCGACAGTGACACGCAGAATGTGTTGCTCACACTCAGCCGGTGTCGATGTTGCAGATTTGAGGCGTACATTGGAGACTATAGGGACTATAGTGGGACAAGGAGCTGCCAGGCAAGGAGGGTTTGAAAGAGGATGGTTTAGAGGTGGATTTATATAGTGCCTTTATCCAAGGCGCTTTACATCGATTGTGCACTATACACTCACACACATTCATACACCGATGGCGGCGGAAACCATGCAAGGCACCAACCAGCACATCAGGAGCAATTAGGGGTTCAGAGTCTTGCTCAAGGACACTTTGACACTGACTCTGGGGGAGCTCGGGTTCGAACTGGCAACCTTTCGGTTACCATCCAGCCACTCTACCCCTGAGCCACCGCCGCCCCCTAGTGGTCACTCTACCCCTGAGCCACCGCCGCCCCCTAGTGGTCACTCTACCCATGAGCCACATAGACATCAAAGGGGGGCTTCAGACCCTGCCCTTTTACCCGTCTGTAAAACAACTGCCCTCTCCAGACCACGAATGCAGCGTGCAGCATGTAAATAGTCGATCTACAAGAGCACAATGCGTCGCATTGCGACGCATTGTGAGCTTGCATAGATCTGCTAATTGCATTAGGATTAGGATTATACACACATTTTGAACTTGTGAAATGGGACATTCTGCAATATGAGTACTTTTAGTTTTAGTATACTTTAATACATTTTGATGCGACACTTTTTAACTTTTACTGAAGTACATTTCTAATACAGCACTTCTATTACTTGTAACGGAGTACTTCTACATTGCAGTATTTATACTTTTACTTAAGTAAAACATTTGAGTACTTTTTCCACCACCATGGACACAGAGAACAGAACCTGTGTGGAAACGGATGATCCACTGTGGCGACCTGTCTGTCTGTCTGTCTGTCTGTCTGTCTGTCTCTCTCTCTCTCTCTCTCTCTCTCTCTCTCTCAGAGACAGCGACCTCCGGTGACCCCTGGCATTCACAAGCTAATGAAAACAATCAGGAGGAAATATGCTAATTCCATCATCTGTTCTGTTCCGGTTCTGCTGAACACAAACCGTGCTGTTTTCCTGAAAGGCCAGCAGCCCCTCCTCCTCCTCCTCCCTGCGCGCAATCACCTGCGGCAAAGCTAATCCACTTAACCTTATATACACATTATTGCTCAATGTTTACTCATTGCATTTGAAGGCTGAACATAGATTAATTGTGGCATTTTATTTTCCGCAAGTCCTTATTCAGTCAATCTGGCAACATCTCAGTGTGTGAGACAGTTCAATTAGAGTGTAGGCTTGTTGTACTAGAAATGTACTGTAATTTTGCAAATAATAATAACAACAATAATAATACTGACTGATACTATTCGGTATGACTAAGAAAGCCTTTCTTAAGACAGTGGCCATTTGAACACAGATTTCCAGAGTCTGCCGCAGGCTGGGGTTGGTACGACGGCACTCTTATTGTCTATATGGAGATCAACATGCATCGATTCCCTGATTGGCCAACCCGACCCATCGGCTTAGCAGATTGGCTGACCTTTGCGTGACATGTGTACCGCTATACCAATAAAGTGGTAGGGCAGGCAGGGAACACAATTGTATTTTTCAGAGCAACAATTGACTGATGAGCTACAGAGGAGTCCTTTGAGGAATGTTGCACTGGACACTGCACCTGGAACGGGGACCATCTAGAGATGGCCATGCTGCTGTGGCAGTGGGCCACAAACTGTACTCCTTTGGAGGGTACAGTAACGATAACTACAAGACCCAGATTGGCGTGTACGTCTTCAACTCGGTGTCTTTGCGCTGGGCGAAGTTGCCCCCGGTGACAACTGGCAGAGGAGACTGGTTGCCCCCCTCCATGCGCTCCGGCCACACTGCTGTGCTGATAGAAGATACCATCTACATCTGGGGAGGGGTTGCGAAGAACTCAAACTTGCTTTACATCTTTGACGTCAACACCCACAGATGGTCCAAACCCAATATTTCCGGGACCGTTCCAAGGGCGAGGTACAACCACTCCGCCTGTGTCTTGGGGAAGGCCATGTATATCTATGGAGGATACGCTTATCAGAATGGACGCACCAACGAAATCCAAAAGTTGGACAGCGCTGTGATGACCTGGTCCCTAATCAACACCAAAGGCACCTCTGCGCTCGCGTCGGAATGCCACACCGCCACCATCTTTGGGAAAAGGATGTTCGTCGTCGGGGGCCGGATGGACTGGATCGAGCAGGAGTATGACTGCATGAGGGTGTTTGACACGGAGACCAACTGTTGGCTGAGCGCTCCTTCAGCCAAGCTCCTTCCAGAGGTGCGCGTGGGTCATTCAGCCTTCGTCCACAACGGAGAGCTGTACATATTCGGCGGCCACCACTTCCACCAGTTCTTCAACACTCTGTGGAAGTTAAACCCGGAGACGTTCTCCTGGAAGAGGATCGACCCCAACGGGGACGGCCCGTGTTCGTGGAAGTCTAAGATGTGCTGCTGCGCGGTGGGCGATCGCATCGTCCTCTTTGGAGGAGGAGGATACACGGCCAAGGACCTGTACATATTAGACCTGAATCCTAGTCTGAAGACGTTATGCAAGCTGTCCGTCGTTCAGCACGGCCTGGAGCAGTCTGGACTCCCACACGACATCAGGTGGGAACTGACGGTCATGACGGACAGAAAAAAAAAACGTAGCACACCGCCGAAAAGACCATGGCGCAGATCAGTTCAGCAGGTGACGACGGCAGAGAAACAAGTTCCGGGAATTGGAACAAAAGGAAGGGAAAGACGAGATCACGGCCCTTAAAAAGGCTACCATCATTCGGAAAGCCGAGCACAGGAATGTGCTCAGTGATGCCCACCAGAAACGAGAATATTGAGAAATCTACCAACTGAACTACAGCAGGGAAGATATGATGAGTTATCCCCACCCGGAACCAAGCCGCATCATACGGAGAATAGAGAACTATATATTACCAAACTGCACTGCATCAGGGCGAGGGCATGGCTGCAAAGAGATCTAAGAATAGAAACGTGCACAGCCATTGATCTCCATCAGGAATGAATGTAGAAACAGATGCTTTGGGGAAGGAACGGAGGACAGCTGCGGAAGAGGACAGGAAACGGATGGCTTGTAAAGAGAACAGGGAAATAACTTTTTTTTTTTTTAATGAACAAACGTGGTGTTAAACGGGTTATGTGTTGAGACAGTCATGGGACTCGACCACACAGCCAGTCAGAGGACTCGACCATACAGCCAATCACAGGACTCGACCATACAGCCAATCACAGAAGGTCACAGAAGGTCGAGTCCTCTGACTACAGCCAGTCAGAGGACTCGACCATACAGCCAGTCACAGGACTCGACCATACAGCCAGTCAGAGGACTCGACCTTACAGCCAGTCAGAGGACTCGACCTTACAGCCAATCACAGGACTCGACCATACAGCCAGTCAGAGGACTCGACCTTACAGCCAATCACAGGACTCGACCATACAGCCAGTCAGAGGACTCGACCTTACAGCCAGTCAGAGGACTCGACCATACAGCCAGTCAGAGGACTCGACCTTACAGCCAATCACAGGACTCGACCATACAGCCAGTCAGAGGACTCGACCTTACAGCCAATCACAGGACTCGACCATACAGCCAGTCACAGGACTCGACCATACAGCCAGTCAGAGGACTCGACCTTACAGCCAGTCAGAGGACTCGACCTTACAGCCAGTCAGAGGACTCGACCTTACAGCCAATCACAGGACTCGACCATACAGCCAGTCAGAGGACTCGACCTTACAGCCAGTCAGAGGACTCGACCATACAGCCAGTCAGAGGACTCGACCTTACAGCCAGTCAGAGGACTCGACCTTACAGCCAGTCACAGGACTCGACCATACAGCCTTTGATGTCCACCTCCCCCCCCCCCAACACACACACACACACACACACACACACACACACACACACACACACACACACACACACACACACACACACACACACACACACACACACACACACACACACACACACACACACACACACACACACCTCCTACAGTACATGGGGAAATTGAGAAGGAGTAGGTGGGATGATAAGATTCATCTTACGATACGTTGTCAGCTTGCACTGAAATTTGTTTTGCGTCCATGACACCACCGTTCAAGAAACAGACAAGACATAGACAATACATTACAAAATGGTAGACATTACAGGACAAAAAAACACAGAAAACAATCAGGAACGTGAACATATCCACTGGTTTAACAATTTTTGGTTTAGAAGCAAGACAGACTGATGTACAAACGAGTTCTTTAGTCTGTTTTTCTTAAATGTTCTCCTCAAGAGAAATCACACTAGAGTCTGTCTGTCCTTAATTTGTGCCGGGCCGGTACAGCCATACATTTGCCGCCATAATACTCAGTTGCACAGTAATGATGTAATGATATCCCCCCTCCTCCCCCCATGCATTGCCCCGTCAGTTTTCATATCCGCACACAACCCAAAACCACACTGTCATCGCATGCCCCCAGAGAGACACACAGTGGGATGGAGGGAGGCAGGTCATGCCTTCATTGTACCCTTTTGTCAGCTTGTGTTGCACGCATGTGTGTGCGCCCTTGTGCGCGTGTACGTGCGTGCGTGCGCTTGTGACTGCGCTTTGAAAGAGTGGTCTGCAGTAATGTCACGTGTATGTTAGCAGTCGATGGACTAAACACGCCCAGACCACCAGCAGCATCGTCGTCCTTTAAGGTTACAGCTGTTAAGGAGGTGTTTCGTTGTCAGTAGGAATCAGTTGAACGTCCTCGTCGCAATCAAGTAGCTGCCACAAATCTCTGTGTGTTTTGTTTTGGGTCTGTGTCTCTGTGTCCGAGACTAAGTGCATTTAGTCACGCCCTGAGGGCCAGGATGAGCATCCCGAAAGAAAAAGACAACTGCAAGTGACAAGGGGACAGGGGGGGGGAGAGGGGGGACGGCAAGGAGAGGATTACTAACTCTGAAGTGGAGATACATAATATGCAGTGGTGGAAAAAAAGTACTCAATTGTTTTACTTAAGTAAAAGTACCAATACTGCAATTTAGAAGTATACTTCGTTACAAGTAAAAGTACGGAATTGAAAATGTACTTGAGTAAAAGTACAAAAGTATCGGCATCAAAATGTACTTAAAGTATTAAAAGTTAAAGTACTCCTATTGCAGAATGTCCCATTTCACAAGTTCAAAATGTGTACAAAATCTATAGAAAATTGCCAATCTACAAGGTCACAATGCGTTGCAAGATCGCCAAAATGTATAGGGTTGAATTGGTTAATGTATGTTTTCTAATCAAAATGTAAATCGCCAAAGTAACTGTGTAACTACATTTTTCTAATAATTGTAGTGAAGTAAAAGTACACATTTTGGTACACTGATATGCAGTGGAGTAGAAGTAAAAGTTCTGGAAATACCACACACACACACACACACACACACACACACACACACACACACACACACACACACACACACACACACACACACACACACACACACACACACACACAAACAGTCGGTTGCCAATTACTGTCGTTCTAGATCGCTGCCAGCCAGGGCAAGGTGTAGACAACCACATACTTCCTCCAATGCAAACGGTTTCACCACCAGTGGAGAGAGTGTGTACAGAGGTTGACGGACGCTATCTCCTCCCAGATCCCAATCCTCCCCGCTGAACAAGCACCTCGACCACCCATGCAGGAGTGTATGTAGTGCCACACGGGGCAGGCCTGCTGCGCGACTGCCCATTGTTTCCTTAGCAATCGTTTTAGTGACGGGAGATTAAATCGGCAAACACATCGGTATTGGCCGACGCTAGTTGTTCTTCGATTAATCGTCATCGGTCCGATTCATTAATCGGTCCGATTGTCTTTGCAGATAATCATGCCCAGAGTATAACAGCTTGAACCGATCTACAAGCTCACAATATTAATGAAGTTAAATCTGGCTTGCCTAAGCCTGCAGTGCAGATACCCTTGCGCCTATAGTTGCGTATTAGTCGCGACCAAAAGGTAACTAGTCGCGACCAGAAGCTGTAGGTCGTGACCTCGGTCGCGACCAATAAGCAACTAGTCGCGACCTGGTCGTTGGTCACTACAGTATACCGGATCTCGCTGTCTCTCAATTATGGAGATACAAGCTTGACAGCAATGCTTTGCTACAATATGTGCCAATACGTGCCCAAACGCACAGCACACAAGCATTCACACACCAGCGTACAGGAGAGCATTCGCACACCTTGTGCAGCGTACAAGAGAGTTTAGCATCAGAAAGCTTCTCTCCACCGATTGTGTCGCTCCTCCCTGTATGCATACACTGTATAACTCATGAAAATCTACTACAGAAATGTGTGTGTGTGTGTGTGTGTGTGTGTGTGTGTGTGTGTGTGTGTGTCTGTGCCTGCGTGCGTGCGTGCCTGCGTGCGTGTGTGTGTGTGTAGCCTACAGGGCAGACAGTCTTTGTCCTCGGCTCAATACTGCTGTCACAGGCCCATGAATTATGGAACTGTTTCTCAGTGACAAAGCACAGCTTATACAGCCAGACATTTTTATTGAATTGTGAGAAAGTGTGTGTGTGAGTGTGTGAGCGTGTGCGTGCGTGCATGCATTTGTGCGTGCTAGATCTTTCTGACATGCAGTTGTGATGAAAAGACAAATCTCTCTCTCTCTCTCTCTCTCTCTCTCTCTCTCTCTCTCTCTCTCTCTCTCTCTCTCTCTCCTCCTCCTCCTCCTCTCTGCTCCCTCCCTTCCTTGCACCCTATATATAAAACAGTACGTGCTAAAGGCTCAAAGCATTTTAAAGCATGTCACAATGTGATTTCAGTCAGACAATACTAAAGCAATAAGCCACAAGAGGTGTCAGGTTACCGGGTATTTTATAATGGCTGAGAGGCGTAGTGAGAGGCGGAGGGTCTTTGACCCTGTCAGCCATTATAAAATACACTGTAAACTGGGACGTTGCGTGGCTTATTGCTTTTAATAATAATAATAATAATAATAATGAATTGCATTTTATAGCGCTTTTCCAAGTGCTCAAAGCGCTTTACAATGGTTCATTCACATTCATACATTGGGAGGTGAAGCGGCGAACAGTCGACGTCAGCGTCCTCACTTCCCACATTCACACACCAATGGTGGCGAGCTCACACCGACCATGTAAGGGTGGAGGAGGTTCTTGGTCACAAGAGCAGAAAGTGCTGACCAGCTGGTATTATCAAGGAGTTTGGTCTTGGCGATGTTCTTCAGTTTTGGGAGCAAATTAAGAATGCTTAAATTGCAAGGTTTAGTTTTAGAATCTCATACAGACTAGGTTGACAATTAATAATCGGACAGAGATTGGTGCTGGCAAGGTGCCTTATAAAAGGAGGGAATGACATCACAACTAGGTAGGCGTGACGTCAACCCTGACAGTACCCCCCCCCCCCCCCCCCCCTCGAGGAATGCGTCCGGGGAGGGCGGGGCAAGTCATCTTTGGCCCTTCCCGGAGGCGAAGTGCCACCGGTTTGGGAAAATCCACTGGGCGAATCTGAAGTAGAGTGGAGTGGAATGGAATGGAATGGAATGGAAATGGAAAAGGAAATGGAAATGGAATGGAATGGGAATGGATGAATAGAGCTTGAGAGCGGGGATTGCACGGTAGATCTTTTTTAGAAGACATCTTTTCCGCTGCGACCAAATCTTGGTCCGATTATTCTGTAAGGATGGAGAAGGTTCTTGGTCACAAGAGCAGAAAGTGCTGACCAGCTGGTATTATCAAGGAGTTTGGTCTTGGCGATGTTCTTCAGTTTGGGGAGCAAATTAAGAATGCTTAAATTGCAAGGTTTAGTTTTAGAATCTCATACAGACTAGGTTGACAATTAATAATCGGACAGAGATTGGTGCTGGCAAGGTGCCTTATAAAAGGAGGGAATGACATCACAACTAGGTAGGCGTGACGTCAACCCTGACAGACCAACTCATTGAAGGCAATGTAGTGTTCAGTGTCTTGCCCAAGGACACTTCGACATGTGGACAGGAGGAGCCGGGATTCGAACCGCCGACCCAGGGATCATTGGACGACCTGCTCTACCTCCTGAGCCACAGCCTCCTGAGCCACAGCCGCCCTACTTTTCTACGGTTACAAACATACAGTATAGCAATATTAACTTCATAAAACTATTAAATTCACAAAAGTAGCTAGTAGTACACTTTTTTGGGGCTCGCCCTCCAGAGCGAGCCACACTTCCTTGTATTCACTCGGACTATCTCTGTGACGGGGGAATAGGAGGCGATTGATGTCTTTACGAGGACGCCCGGAGTGACTTTCTTTTTTTGGGTGACACTGTCATACAGCAAAGAATAACTACAAAGCATTCATTTAATAGAGTCTCTTCCAACTTACTACTGAGAGAGTTGGGGAATATATATATATAGAACCCGATCACACAGAAAGCCCTAAGGCAGGGGTGCCCAGACTTTTTTGCTTTGAGAGTTACTTTCAAAATGACTATAGCTCAACAAGATCTACCCACCAAAAAAAAAGAAATATTATTGCCTTGCTTTGAAAATAGTAAAAATGTACTTGAGGGAGCTTTGGAATAGCGGCGCTGGCGTTACGACAAACACACTTGGAATGGGAACAAGACGGAGGATTAAAACTATGCTGTTGCAATGTTGCATGTTGGGAGATGCTGGTATAATCCTCTAACACAGTGTCCGCCTGTATGTTTTAGACCTCAGTCCTACCCTCAAGACGTTATGCAAACTAGCAGCTATTCAGTATGCTCTGGATCAGTCTGAACTCCCACACAACATCAGGTGGTAGCCGGGGAGCCACAGGCCCAAAGGGTCTGGATCAGTCTGTACTCCCACACAATATCAGGTGGGAAGTTTGGGAACTGGCAGCCATGACTACCAACAGCATGCTGAAAAAAGAAAAACTGAAATAAATGACACAATACTACTACACTATCAGCTGACAGTTCTCCAGTAATGACTACCATCCATGGAAAATAGAATATATGAAAAATAAATACAAATCTAGCTGCAAGCAGCGATAAGAGCCCTGCTGCTCAACAGCACCACTTTAGGTCACCATGTGTTATTGCAGCTGTTCGTACCCTAAACAGACAGACAGACAGACAGACAGACAGACAGACAGACAGACACCCCATCTATCCTCTCCTCTCTTCTTTTATTATAGTTCTAACTTTCTACATTCATCCATGAAACCCAGTCAGGTTGAACCACGGGGGTGCGTGCGTGCGTGCTCAGACTCAGTCATGACCGTCTGCCTGCCTGCCTGTCTGTCTGCTGGAGAAAACAAGAAAAGTACTTTTTAATCCATTTTGGACTGAGGTCGATTTAAAAAAGGCTTCTGAATTCTAACAGTTTTCTGAAAAACCTATGTTTCTATGTCAGTGGTGCTCAACCTTTTTCATGTCAAAGGACCTCCAGAATTATCTGTATTTGGCCGCGGACCCCCATCTGAAAATATGTTGTTCCAGGAACCCCGCCAAAAGCAAAGATTTGAGTTAAATTTTTTCGCACTGAAAGAATATTAAATGATTTGCACCACATTTTCACAATTTTTCAAAAATAGCAGACCTATACAAGCTTGTAGATCTGCTATTTTTCAATAGCTAAAGTATAACATAATGCTTAAAACACCAAAAGGGGTTCCCGTTCAGAGCGGGTTAAAGAGATAAAGATGTGCTGAGTGAGACGATGTCCTTGTGGAATTGCGACAGTCAGGATATCACCGAGTTGACCCCCATGCCATTGGACTTTGTTTATAGAATGAGTTGAGTGGAAATTGCATTTTGAGGTGGTGATGTGGACAGTAGCCTTACACACTGCACACAGTCTACTATAGAGAACTATAGACTAGAGATGTACAGTATGGGTAACTTTGAATTATCACAGTCAGCGTTTGTGTAAACTAAAGCATCGTTTGCTTTTTGCATGCAATGCATTTTTCACAGTTATTGCATTTTAGGGATGCAAGAAAAAAGATTTGACTACTTTCCATTGGTTCAATATTTTCGAAACAACACACAGACGTAAAGGGTGTTCAATAGCACTGATTTATGCAAAAGAAAAGTTAGGTTTCCTCCCGACAGCAACGATATACTGCCTGCTGCAGATATACAGATCTGCTACTTTTGATGCTGTTGTGTGTACTCAAGTAGTATAGGGCATTCATTTAACACAAGTTAGAATAGGCCTATTGGTTATAAGATATGTAAATTAAAGTGAGTGTGCAGATTGTAAGCATTCGTTGATGTCATCAATATTGCAAAAGCCGGGCAAAAAACAGCCGGGCAAAAAACAGAGTTCTCAATGGGCCCGAAATTCAAGGCCCGGCCCTACCTGGGCCCTCACCAAACCCTGTACACTCAAGACATTGCCCCCGCTGCCACCCTTAGATCTCCATATATGGAGCTGACCTGTTCTGACATTCCATTATGTTGATCGGACCACATCAAACCCTGTACACTCAAGACACGCTCCATATATGGCCAGTACAGAATTCATGTTGATCTGAGCCCCGCATGCCAAAGCGCCAGCGCTCGCCCAGCAGTCTGCTGTCACCCAGGTGGATATGATGATCTGACCCCCCATGCCCAGTGGTCACCCAGCAGTCTGCTGTCACCCAGGCGGATATGATGATCTGACCCCCCATGCCCAGTGGTCACCCAGGTGGATATGATGATCTGACCCCCCATGCCCAGTGGTCACCCAGGTGGATATGATGATCTGACCCCCCATGCCCAGTGGTCACCCAGGTGGATATGATGATCTGACCCCCCATGCCCAGTGGTCACCCAGGTGGATATGATGATCTGACCCCCCATGCCCAGTGGTCACCCAGGTGGATATGATGATCTGACCCCCCATGCCCAGTGGTCACCCAGGTGGATATGATGATCTGACCCCCCATGCCCAGTGGTCACCCAGGCGGATGCGTGCACGCTTCAGGGCATCTTACTGGTACTCAAGTACTGTACTGAAGTTTTTACTTTCTTCAGTATTTGCAATTTTCAATACTTTTACTTCTACCCAACTATAGGAAAATATTTTACTTTTACTCCAATACAACGAAAACATTAAGTTACTAGAACTTTGTAGATTCGGGTTATTATTACAAAACACACTAACCACTTCAGCCCTGTGTATATTTCGGCCATTCATAAATAGCAGATTTAAAAGCCCTGAAACTAGAGTAGGCTACTTTTACTTTTAGCACTTTAAGAATATTTTGACGCCGACACTTCCGTACTTTTACTCATGCATAATATACATCTACTACTACTATTGCTCAAGTAAAACATGGGAGTACTTTCTCCATCACTGGTTGTGCTTGTTATGTGATGCTGTGCTAATCTGGCAACGTGTTGCCCGCTATAGACGAATTCAGAAACGGGTCTCATGGTCACAGCTTACGTATTTCCTGTAGGCGGACTCGACGTAGCTACGGGGTTTAAACCCTCACCAGGCGCACCTCTTCTACTACAGTGAACGGCAGAGTGACTGATGTTAGTCTGCCTCAAACGTTACTCTTTTACCTGCTTTTTACTAACACTAACATCACAAAGATGCCCAGAACATCGGGATGAACCTGTGTAGTTTATGGCTGCTCCAACAGTAGTGGCAACATTAAAAAAAACGGAATGTCAAAATATCCACTGCGGTGGCTGAGACCAGAGCCATTGAGTAATGGTTGATACAAAGCAGTGAAAGGTCCTGAAAGATACATAACGTCAGTCTTACCCAATACCCAATCTTTCGGTTTTATGAACACAATGTACTTTATAACTTGTACTTTAAATGCTTAGTATGAGGTATAAAGTACAGTAGCCTTGTCAGGTCAGGTCACTGCATGTGGTCCAGCCTCAGCAACACTTAATACCCCCTTCAATTATACGTGCACAACTCTCTGTTAAAGCCTTCCACGAGGATTTTACATCAATCCTAACTCGGTGCCCTTTGAAGTCTGCTTAGCTCGAAATGCATGCGAGAGAGAGATGGAAGAGCTAGGAGACTAGGGGAGTCGAGAGACAAGAGAAATGAACTGGGAAAGAGACAGATAGAAAGAATTAAGTGTATGGAGTCTGAATTCCAAAGATGTGGTGAGTCACGAGTGTGGTGTGTGTGTGTGTGTGTGTGTGTGTGTGTGTGTGTAGAGCCACACTTTCTTGGCTTCCCAGCGGAAACTGGACACCCGTCCCGCTGGCTTTGCGGTTTGGTCGGACAGGCCAGACCTAAATGACCTCTGTGTCATTTTTTTTTTTTTAACAATATATTTATTGCATTTTTTTTTTTGTACAAACCTCTGAGTGTCCCTGGAGTGGGTGCGGTCTGACTCAGAGACTGGGAGGGTCTCCGAGGACATGATAAAGGTCCCTCACTGCTTGCACCACACCGCAGAACAGATCACTGAAACACTGTCACGCATCTTGAACGGATGTTATGCATACATATCATGGCGTAGTATAGCACGCCATGATAGAATAGTGGAACTCATAGCAAAGGACATATCAAAATATCATGCATCTTCAGTGAGAATGTACACACATTTCAGGGTCATTCCATCCATGTTCCAACTCTGTGATAACTCAGATACCTTTACATCTGACAGCTAATACACCAGATAGTGTTGTGGTTGATGAAGAGTCCAGAGAAGTGTTTGTATTAGAGATAGCCTTTGACCACAGCCTAGAGGAAGCCTTTATGACCAAGCTTATACAATACCAGCCACTTCTACTGTACATAACATCTGAGCTGGGCTATAGGTGCAGACTATTTGTCTTTATATTGGGCAGCCTAGGGCATACATACGCACAGACTGGTTGTTAGAGGGTTCCAACAACTTGGGATGCCCAAAAAGGAGGCAAAAAGGCTGGAAAGGTATTGTGGTGTCTCTGCTATAATTGGCAGCCGTTGATGGGTATTTTCTTAATTATGATTTATTGTTTCATATTTTATGTTCACATCTTATTACTATGTTAAAAAAAGACCTTGCAACGTATCTTGTATCTGGTGCACAGGACTGCCCTGTCACACAGTGATGTCATATCAATATTTGCGTGTGTATTCATTCCACTATCAGCTGTCACCCACTCCAGATTGTCAATTGTACCAAAGGGAAATATGATTAAATAGAAAACAAACTTTGTCCTTAAAGATGAGGATAAACATACTCTCACCCCGGGAGATAAAGAGTCATCAACAGAATCCTAATCACGGAACGTGATTAAAATAGAAAACAGGATTCAGACGATCGGGCGCCCATGACAGCTTACTCTGATGGGACCTTTCAACCTATTGAAAATGTGACAGCTGAATCCTGATCTATGACATATTTTTCAGTATATATGTTTGTGCAAAATGATGTGACAAGGCATTCAGAGCACTTAGGAGAATTCTCTCTCCTCTATCCATTACCTTTGTATACGCTCTGGATCTGAGAATACTTACTAAAGAAAACTTAGAAATACTCACTTTTTCTTGCTCCTCTCCACTCTCTTTATCGCTTCGGCATAAGACAACCCCTTCACTTCTGCTCGAACCCTGCTTACCATTACCTCCTTCTCTCTCCTAGGACACCCATCAGCTGATCCGGTGTAGGGAGCCCAGGTGGAAGTAACTGTGCTGGTGATTGGATGTGGGTGGAGTCAGGTAAAACAGGCAGATGGGGGGACTTCAAACCTGCAGAGAATGACAAAGTGGAGGGAAGGAGAGACAGGGGAGGAATGCAGAGCAACCCTAGACAAACTACACTATAAGGGGCACGTAACAATTAACCTATAATATTTGTGTCCTTGTATGCATATATCCTTTGTGTGGACATAAATAAATGGTTAAAATGTGTGTGTGAAAGCCATGGCTATAGGGAGAGCTTTATTGAGCTCTGTGTGTCCACCATGACAAAGAGCCTGCAGGTACAATAGGCGGATTCACCCGGCTAATAAGAACCGAGGGAGGGCGAGGGGTGCTCAGACACGGGGCTTTAGCAGGGGCCGATAAGAGGGAGTGATATAGAGGGGAGTGAGCTTTTTAAGCCCCAATTCATATACTTCGTTGCACGATGGTCTTGCGCAGAGGAAAAGAGCAAACCTATACAAGCTCACAACCGGTCGCATTCGCGACCCGTTGTGAGCCAATGGAAAGTAGTAAAAAGTGCTTTGGACAAAACCTCTGAACTTCATTGGACCCTATTCAGTTCAGTTCAGTTTATTTTCGGAAGGAGGACATACATTCATAAGTTTCCATCATTTTTCATTTTTTGATTTTTTTATTATTTTTATAGTGTCCATAGGTCATGTCCTGTCCTGACCCTCAAAATGTCTGCTAAAGCAACTAACTCCACCACCTCTCCCCCTCTCATGGAAGTAATTGACAATATATAAATATACCCCCATGCTCTGATTTAATGGTCCTAAATACCTGTTTAACGTGTTTTAATAGCCTACCTTTCATTGGTTCAATATAATATTATATATAATAGTAAAAATAGCATAATGACAAAGTATGGCATTAATTAAAAAAATTATAAACATTTGGGGATTACATACAAGCTGGCTTGCCCGACTGCAACACAATGCTGGAGAAAAATGATTCTGGAAAATGATTCAGGATTTCTTCTCATTTAATTAGTTTATTAATTATTTCTGTCTCTGCATCGCCCAATCCTCTCCACACAAAAACAGAAACAAGCACATACTGTAGCACTCAGTTTACAAACATTTACAGTTTTGTGCTTTATCCTTTGTGTGTGTGTGTGTGTGTGTGTGTGTGTGTGTGTGTGTGTGTGTATTTTTGTCATTAAAGAAATCAATCAATCAATCAATCAATCACAAGACCAGAATAGTGACCCTATGGGGTTTTAAGTGGTTCAATTAACACAGGAAGTTTTCTGTGTAAGTGTACACACACACACAGTGACACACAGTGACACACACACACACACACACACACACACACACACACACACGCGCACACGCACGCACACACACACACACGCACAGACACACGTTTTTTGGGGGGCGTGGGTCAGACCGGTCCCTCCTTGCGCGCCAGGACAGCGTCGTAGGTCTTGCCCGTGCGCCGGACCTCCACCCGGGCCTGGCTGAAGCCGGCGGCGGTCAGCAGGGCAGCGTACTGGGGCGCCGTCCTCTCCCGGCCCTCCGTCTGGACCAGCATGTTCAGAGAGTACAGCTGGGCCGTGAGCGGCCCCGAGCCGTCCTCCAGGAGCAGAGCCTCCACCAGCAGCACCCCACCGCCTGCACCACAGACAGGGGGAGGAAGAGACCGTTTAGAGTTTTAGACCCACCACCTGACCCACACACAGGGGGAGGAAGAGACCGTTTAACCCCACCGCCTGCACCACAGACAGGGGGAGGAAGAGACCGTTTAACCCCACCGCCTGCACCACAGACAGGGGGAGGAAGAGACCGTTTAACCCCACCGCCTGCACCACAGACAGGGCGAGGAAGAGACCGTTTAGACCCACCACCTGACCCACACACAGGGGGAGGAAGAGACCGTTTAACCCCTCATTCAATGCAATTATGTAGTTCAGGGTTTTATTACTGTCGTGGGTGTGTGTGTCTTGTGTGTGTATGTGTGGAAAAAAAACATCATGTATTTTTGTAAGATTTGGTCCCTGACTCCCTGGGAGAAGAATAATAAAAAAGCAACGTTTGGGAGCCCATAACTGCTGTAGGTTATGTGATGATACCTGTACCTGACTTTATTTGGTGGTTATTGCAGACTTCTTCTCCTTCTCCTGTGTGTGTATTGATTTGGGCTGAAGGTCTTTCCAGACAGGAAGCGGGAGAGAGTGGCACGCTTAATAATTCATTTTCAATGTGAGGCGAGCAGGCAGGTGTGTAGAGAGGGAGGGCACAGGCAGGCACGCTGACAGGCACAACGGAGGGAAGGCAGTCCTGTGAGACTGGCTGCCTGATGCCAAATGGAATTGCCTTCTGCTTTTCAGTTATTTTCTGTACAAGACACGAATATGTAGTTCATCAATGTGTGAAGTTGACAGCTTTGTAGAAACTCATTATCACCGCACGGACGGACGGACAGAACGGACGGATGGACCAAACCACCGACCGACATTGCCATCATTATGGTGTGTGTGTGTGTGTGCGTGTTCTTGTGTGTGTGTGTGTGTGTGTGTGTGTGTGTGTGTGTGTGTGTGTGTGTGTCTTGATCAAAGTCAGGCAGCAGTGTTTTCTGGGACCAGCTGCATTTTGGGCTTACAATCTGCCATCTCATTTCATGGCAGGGAAACAAACACACGCATGCATGCACGCATGCATGCACAACGCACGCACACGCACACACACACACACACACACACACACACACACACACACACACACACACACACACACACACACACACACACACACACACACACACACACACTTGTATTTCTATATTGTAGAAAGTGTCATAGTAGCTTGTTTACAACTGAAATGCACCCCCCTGATTATTAATAATATCTAAACATGTAACATGTAACCACAACATGAACGTAGTACTCTCATTGCGCATATCGCATTCTCGCCGAGATATATTTTCAAGTAAAATAAGGGGAGGGGGGGGGGGGGGGGTGAAGGTTCGAACCCTGAATGTTCGGGGACAGCCTTAACACACACACACACACACACGCACCTGGCTTGCAGGACTGATAGACTTTGGTGAGCAGTTCGATGCAGCGCTCGTCTGTCCAGTCGTGGAGAATTCTTGCAAGGACGTAGAGGTCAGCCTCAGGCAGGGGGTCTTTGAAGAAGTCCCCTGAACACACACACACACACACACACACACACACACACACACACACACACACACACACACACACACAGTCTGTCTTACTATGGGGAGACAGACCCTTGTAAGTGGCAGCGGTATAGCCCTATCACAGCAGGGAAGAGAACATATGTACCGTCAGAGCTCACAGCGTGTTAGAGATCTGGCCTGTCAGGGCTTTGAGAAATGAGCAGTGCACCTTCCATCTCACTCCACTGAACAGCCCCTCTCTCTCTCTCTCTTTCTCTCTCTCTCTGTGTCTCTCTCTCTCGGTGCAAGGACTTACCTACTCAACTGAGGCTTGCATTAAAGCTTGCATTAAAGCTGAGTTCAAAATGTCGAATGCCCTGAACACCATCCGTTAAAACAAAAGGATGGTTTAAAGGATGTGTAACACATGGTTTAAAGGACGTGGAACACATGGTTTATCCTATTTTAATGATGTTTGGGAGACAAGAAACACTTTCCTGGGGTTTTCGCGTGGGTAATATGTGGTTTTTAGATATTTCAGTATTTCAAAGTGTTTTGAAATACTGAAATATCTAAAAACCACATATTACCCATGCACGTAAAAACGCCAGGGAAGTGTTTCTTGACTCCCAAACATCATTAAAATAAGATCTGGTTGCAAAAGGGGTGAAGTGGCAACTGAGATATATCGCACGTTTCGCACAAGCCTTGACAAGCAAACGCACGGTTAAGATTTGTGGCTATACGCAGCAGCGTATATATGTGTCTGGTGTGACGTGCGTGCGTGCATGCATGACGTGTGCACACAGCATGTATTTTATGACTCACTTTAGCATGCTGTGATATAACATGACAGCAACGATATATCATGATGATATACAGTAACATACATGCAGCTCTACTGTAGGCTATACTGCAGGGGTTCCCAAAGTGGGGTCCGGGGACGCCCAGGGGTACCTGAGGGAGTTCCAGGGGGTCCCCTGCAGCTAAATGATAGTTTGGAACCAAATAGACCATTATTGGTCTGTAACTCTCGGAGTTACAATAACATTGATTTTACAATATAAATAGGGGGTCCCAGAGATAGAAATGCCATTAAATGGGTTGAAACGGGTTGAGAATCACTATGCTAGAGCCGTCCCTGGAATCTCCTTTCAAATGGGGGTCCGCGGGCTAATGAGTGTCAATGTGGGGGTCCTTGACATGACAACGTTTGGGAACCCCTGCTATACTGTACTTGTATTGTATTTGACACATACAGCATCTTCCCACTAAATAGACGTGTGTTTAACATACATTTGAATTAAATTGTTGAAGATTAACCCGTTTTGTTTAACCCATTTAGACCCGAGGACGATTCTACAAATGTCTTAAATAATTTTCTGTATATTTGGCCGCGGACCCCCATCTGAAAGTATGTTGTTCCAGGGACAGGAAGCAGGACCAGACACACAAAAAGGAATGACCAAGGAATGTCAAAACAATAGCAGAGGCTAAATGTGGGAAATAATAAGAAACATGGGGATTTATTTCATTCACCATGACCTACGAAAATGGGTCTCGAGTCTCGACCCACGGTTTTGGGAAACACTGGCCTATAAATGGCATCCTGCTGTAGGTGATTCTGAGATGTGGATTAGGACTCATGGAGGACAGGAGTACCTTCATGGAAGCCTACAGTATATCCTCTGATCTCCAGCGGTGACATTAGGAGGACAGGACATACCTTCATGGAAGCCTATCCTCTGATCTCCAGCGAACACAAAGTGTTCCCGGGCAGTGGTGCACACCTTGGGCAGGTCAAAGATCGTCACAGTGCATTCTGGGTATGCCAACGTGCACTGCTTGGCCATTGCACCGCTAGAGCCTGTAGAGAGAGAGAGAGAGGGAAGAAGAAACAAGGGGAAAATATTTCAGATGGAGAGACTGATGGAGGGGTGTGTGTATGTTTGTGTGTATGTGCGTACATGTGTGTGTGTGTGTGTGTGTGTGTGTGTGTGTGTGTGTGTGTGTGTGTGTGTGTGTACGTGCGTGCGTGCATATGAGAGAGAGAGAGAGAGAGAGAGAGAGGGGGGGGGGGGGGGGGGGGGAGAGAGAGCGCTCTGTTTACACGTTTATTTAATTGTTTTATCTTGATTGTTTTATTCCACTTTTGCTTTAGCAATGTAAACGTATGCTTTCTCGTGCCAATAGAGGGTATGCGCGTGACATCATCATCAAACCCGGAAGTTATGCAGGAACGCCTACTGAGTGGCAAAAACTACTCTCTGACCTTGACAGCCCATACATCCAAACAGAGAAATCATATCTTGATTGCATTAAACAACGTTAAACAATGTTAAACTCACTTTGCCTGTTGCTTTGCCACACGATGTGCCATTCACTTTAAGCATGCACATACCCTCTAGAAAGCTCCTTTGAATTTAAATTGAATTGAGAGAGAGAGAGAGGAAATGGGAAGAAAGTGTGAAAGCAACCTTGTGGAATACATGCAGCAGCATCAGCGTGCAGAGCAGATACTGTCAAGAGAGAGAACACACCAAAACCCTCACAGGAACTTTACTTTAATAAGGTGTTACTGCTACGCAAAGCATCAGTATTCTCAACTCTCTCTCTCTCTCTCTCTCTCTTCTCCATCTCGCTCACAGTATCTCTCACTCGTATCACACACACACACACACACGCGCGCGCGCGCGAATATATATTTTTCTTACATCAAACACTCATTGCGTTCTGCGCAGGTCGTGCATGTCAAGAGAAGATGAAGAGCAAAGTGCAGTGGAGGAGATGAAGTGAAGCATTACCATGCACAGGATAGAACAAGTGCTCAACCCAGTTGAGTTTTGGGTCCGATGCCAATCACGATTTTGAACAGTCCTAGCACACTGATTATCCGTGTTTTGACTGATATTTTGTCGAAAAAGTGCAATATCTGCAGTTCTAATCAACTTGAAACACTTGATTTTAATTGTTTCATTAAACACTTTCATCTTCTTTCTTGTAGTAGATATGATATATTTGAAAATGACTAAATGTTCACTTTTAATGACATGCCCAGAATCAGGACTACACATCAGCTGCATACAATACAGTTTGCCCAAACCAACAATCGGGGCGCTCGGGTAGCGCAGTCAGTCAGTGCTAAAGTACCTGCCCATGCGCCATTGCGCCACCCTTTGGTCGTGGGTTCGATTCCATCGCGGTGCATCCAGCTTTGTCCAGGGTTCATAATACGAACACAAATGGCCCGTGTTCAGGGGAGGGGAGGCTAGGCAGGGAGGGTGAGTAGGAGGGTAATCCTACGGGCATGGGGCAGTGCCTGGACGAAGGCTAGGACGAAGCAGAGCCATCTATAATAGAAGAGTTACGACGTTGAGGGGGCAGAAACCGAGCACTGAACTGAGACAAGCTGGAGTTGGAAATACATTGTTTCCAACGAGGGCGGCGCAAATAAGAGCTAATTTAAGCATGTGTGCAACATGACAACTGTTTTAAAAGTATTGTACAGTAACAACTAAAGTCTCTTTAATGTTTATGTTGTATACTATTACTACAAAACAATCTAAAATAAAGGGATTTAAGATCATTAAAGCTGGGCTGTTGCCTGAGTCCAATGCATTTCTGCCTACTTCCGGTCCAGGACTTGTCCCAGTTGGGTTGTCCCCATTCTCAATAGAAGTCTATGTAGGAGAGCCGTGATTGGACTGAAGCCCCATGAAGTGAACGCAGTTTGCGTAACTCTGTCTATATCTAAGGCTCTGGGAGAAAGGCTCTCTATGTCCTCCCATCCCCCCCGGTGGGGGCTCCTCACTGGCAGGTGAGTCAGTGAGATGTCCTCCCGTCCCGGTGGGGGCTCCTCACTGGCAGGTGAGTCAGTGAGATGTCCTCCCGTCCCGGTGGGGGCTCCTCACTGGCAGGTGAGTCAGTGAGATATACAACGGCGCAGTGACAATAACACAGCAAGTGTGTGGGGGAGGAATCGATTGTGGCACGGCGACTAAATTGGGGAGAAAAACAGGTAAAAAGCAACAACAACAAAAAAAAGAAAGTCCAATAATGCGGGATATTATTGTCCAGACAGATATTTCGGTCTGGCTCCAGACAGGACAGGGTCGTATATATACCGAGGCACTGACGCACACCAGCTTAAACCCAGGATGTCTCCGTTTGTTGATGGTAAAATCTATCCATGGGCCCATTAAACCATGGAACCCGTTTGTAGTGCCAAGAGTTTGTCAGACAGGCACACTGCCTGCCAGACAGGCCGGCTCAAAAGAAACACAGGCCAACAGAGAAAGTAAAGCGTCTGACAAGACAGACAGAGACTGAAAGACTCCTGGCAGTTGATTGACAAACAGGTATAGGCTGCATTTTCTGTTGCTTAAAGTGTGTCACTTTGGAGGTATTTTAGGTATTTTTTCATTTTTTATTTTAGCAAAGATGTTTCTTTTCCCACTTGAAAATGCGTTGTTACTGGTTAAATCAATGTAATGGAGTTGGAACAACAGATGTTCAGGAGGCGGAGAATAATGAATAATAATGAAGCCACAGCCCCCCAAGAAACACACATTGACCCTGCCCTTCACACCACTCTCCGCCCTCCACGCCAACCTACCTGTCCCTAGTTATACCTGCCCAGTACCAACCAGAATCCTCCATGTTTCGCCCGTCTCGCTGCGTCGCACACTAGCCGCCTTCCAGGCTTCTCGCAACCCACCCCCACCCACTTCACCTCCATAGTAGCTCCTTTCCCCGCTCCCCCCAAAGGAGAAGAACACTTCTCGGCACTAGAACTACTACATTCACTTTGCCAAAGTGGAACAACCGATTAAAACAAACTCTCTTCTCTCCTTCTCAGGTATTCCTGCTGGGGGGTGACCGTCCATGCGCAAGACGAACGCCATACGACCTCCTCCCCAAAGACCTCAGGGTCGGCGACCCCCCCCCTGGAACCTACATCCCCTATTTGCTCAAACTCAGAGTTAAATTGTGTAACACTGAAGATATCACTGCACTGCATCGGTAGAAAAGAATACAGTGAGATGAGAAGCTTGAAGGTTGACAGGGACAGAGACTAAAAGATAATGTTTAATTCATATCGCGAAAAACTACACTCGGAAAAGTATAACACCAAGGACAAGCAGTACAAACACTTACAGACAGACAGACAGACAGACAGACAGACAGGCATGTGCAGAGAGCATTAGAGAGGCAGGGGCTGACATTCCACAAGAGGGCACTTTTGGCCCAAAAATAGCGAAAATAGCAGATCTAGCACGTTGTGAGCTTGTAGATCAGCTATTTTCAGGGCGCAACCACCCAGCACTCTTTAGCTAGTAGAGATGCGACGTACTGTACGACATGGATTTCTAAACAAATTAGTTCAACGCAAAGTAATGTGTTCAAGTTCAGGAGACTTATAAAAAAAAAGGCAGTGGCACCGTGTAGTAAACCCTGCATTCGTGGGTCTGGGAGAGGGGCAGTTGTTTTACAGATGGGTAAAAGGGCAGGGGGTGAATGAAGCCCCCCTTTGATGTCTATGTGTGCACGTCCCTGTGTGTGGGTACACTGCAGGGGTTTGTGCCCTTCACTCTTCCCGCTGTCACGCACGCACGCTGTCTCGCACGCACGCACACGCACACACACCACGGTCTTCCTCACCGTGGCACTCTTCCCATACTCCTCTCTGTCCACTTACCTATTTGTCCTGCAAGCATGTGACGTGCTGTGACCGAGTCTAAAAGGCCGTTAAGCACAGTACACAATACATCGCTCATTCAGTGCCTCATGTCGTGTGTGTGTGTGTGTGTGTGTGTGTGTGTGTGTGTGTGTGAGAGAGAGTAAGAGAGTCATAATACTTGTTCTAGTTGATGGCTGCACAGCTCCTCCTTGTGGTCAAATGAGGCGTCACACAATGGAGGACATACCAGCTGGGTTTCTCAACGCTTTAAAGGGGCACTTCACCCTTTTTGCAAAACAATATAAGTTAATGACGTTTAAAATATTTAGAACACTTCCCCATGGGGTCTCTATGTGTGTGGTTTTATAGATTTTAGATTTTAGCAGTGTACACTGGTGGCTCACTTCCTTCCTGGACTACAATTCCCATAATGCTTTGGTGCACTGCTCCTCCTTGTGGAAAGGGGAGGGGCTGTCTTACAGAGACAACATAGTCCAAAAAGTAAGTTAGCCCAGTGTCTGTGACATCAGAGACACTGGGCTCACTGCTAAAATCTGAAATATCTAAAACCACATATTACACACATAAAGACCCCCAGGGAAGTGTTCTAAATCTTCTAAACGTCATTAACATCTTTTTTTTGCAAAAAGGATGAAGTGTCCCTTTAACATTTAAAGGATCCCCGGCCCGAGTCCACCTTTTTTTCCAACGCTGGCTTTTGAAATTATGTCATATGGCAGCCAAGGCTATGGACTTTTGTTTAGGGCACTAAACGTGACGCTATGCGCCACCCAAGTCTATGGACTTTTAATGTTTGTTTACAGCATTACCAGATGGCCCTCACTTCACAAAAGTGTGATTTTCTTTTTTGGGACAGCAGTCTACAACAAATAGTAAATTCCCGACTGCTAATTTAACTCCAAGAGTGTACAGATGGGGTTGTTAAAACATTCCAGGTGACTAAAATGTGACTGTAAAAAAAAAAGTAAAACTAAATGGAAGCTATTCAAGAGACTATGACAAAAACTAAAATAGAAATTTGCTGCCAAAAACAACACTGCTTCAAAGCCCTTTTTTCCGGCCCTTTTTGAAGCAATGCAACTATAGATAAAAGTGGTTATACATTAAAGGGGTCTATTTTCCACAAAAGAGACTATGAAGTGTATGAATCCACTGAAGGAGTCGTCAGTCTGAATAATATTGATAAAGGTATATAAGGTTAGACTTCACCTCAACTGCCCTTTTCTTGCTTCCACCTCTTTGTCATGTTTTAGGTTGTTGTTATTAGAGAAAGTAAAAGGTTATAGTGTTGTTCTTTTTAAATTAATTTGCTGCTTTCTTTCGTATTAGCGTTAAACGCACGCGGCCCACCCATCTGACCGCTAAGCGTGGCACTTTCAAGCGGTGTGTTGTGTGTGAGATGTCTCCCTGCCGTGACAACATAAGGACGAGGTGGCGGGGTCGCCGGGGTGGGCTGCCGGCTACGCATGCAGCGTATAATCTGTGCTGAGTGTGTGTGCAGGTGATTGAAAAGGTTGATCGGTTTAGCCGTGCATTAACTGAGAGTGACGCTGTAGTATATACTAGGGGCTTCTGTTGAAGGTCACCGTGCATGTGTGCGTGCTTGTGTGCCTGTGTGCATGCGTGTGTGCGTGCCAGTTGTCAGTTGACATTATGACCAACTCTAAATGTTAATGATTTTGATCCTGCAACCTTATGCAAATGAGAAATTATGTAGGCTTATAAGTTATATATATATGTCTTTCTCTTTTTCACACACACACACACACACACACACACGCACACACACACGCTTACCCCCAAGGTCGTAGATGACCCTGAAAGGTGAGAGGTCAAAGGCGGTGACCACGTCTCTGCCGCAGATGTTCCAAATGGAGCTCATTAACTGCATGAACTTCACCATCTCCTCCTCGGACCTACACGCACACACACACACACACACACGCACACACACACATGCACACGCACACGCACATGCACACCATGCACACCACACACGCGCACATTATTTATGTCCACACAGAGGAAATTGCATACAAGGACATAAATAGTTCAGGTGCAGCAAAGTTACATCCACAAAATCAAGGAATATGTCGCGATACAACAAGAATGTCACCCAGCATTGCATGGGCACAAGTAGTGTAGGCATGCATCAAAGGCCTAAATGGAAACTAAATGGAAATTAAGCTATGGTGACTAAAACTAAGACTAAATATGCTGACAATTTCGTCAATAAATAAAAACTAGACTGAAATGTTAGGAAGGGACTAGTGGACAAGAGATCCAGTATAAGTCATTTTGCAATTAGTTGCATGCTGAAAATAGCAGATCTACAAGCTCACGGTTTTAGTCGACCGCCAAAACACATTTAGTTGACTAAAACTAGACTAACACTAAAACATTCCAGGTGACTAAAATGTGACTAAAACTAGATGAAAACTATTGAAGAGACTACGAAATTTGGTGTCAAAAACAACAATGACACACACACACACGCGCATAAAAACACATACAATATTGAGTACACAACTTCACTTCCACTCTTTAATTCTAGAGACAATCTTGTTTACTGAACTGTTTCCCTAGGCTGTTACCTAACAGACGCACGCACGCCTAAAGAAAACACACAATCACTCCCGTCTCCCACTGATACTTTATTCATCCCCATGGCAGCAACCTGTGTGTGTGTGTGTGTGTGTGTGTGTGTGTGTGTGTGTGTGTGTGTGTGTGTGTGTGTGTGTGTGTGTCTGACTGTGTGTTTTTCAGTTCACTGGAGTGTGTTTTTGCCTGAGCCGGTCAACAAGCTCACGTGTTACAATATGACACGTACGTGAACTTGCAGATCATCTGTTTTTGCTATTTTGTGCAAGTATATAGGTTTTTTTTTTACGTGCCAGCAGCTCCAAATAACGATAACAAACATTGTTACTTCAGTGTCTGCTGTGCAATGACCTCTGGACGAGGGCAGAGCCAAGACACACGCGGGAAGACTTTTCTATTTCACACAGTGCCAGGTTTGTCTCTCCGAGCGTTTAATTCAGAGAGAGGATGATCTCCCGGCTGTAGAATAGAATAGATAGGCCTGCAATTGCCGCAATATGGCAGAAGAAGAAGTAAACAAATAAGTGTGAGTCATCACTGCTGCTCTTGATGAATCACAATAACTGTACTCCTGCAAAAACACTTTCAAGGACTGCATGACTTTATTCTCCATAGAGCTCAGCTCACTAGGACAATCGATGAAGTCTCAGTGGTTCCCAAAGTGGAGTCCGGGGACCCCCAGGGGTACCCGAGGGAGTTCCAGGGGGGTCCCCAGCTGAATGATAGTTTGGAACCAAATGGACCCGTTCCATTTGTACACTCTCAGAGTTAAAACAATTTTTTTTTTACAATCTAAATTGGAGGTCCCCAGAGATAGAAATGCCATTAAATGGGGGTCCTTGTTTGTGCAGTTGGAGTCCCTGTACATACAGGCTCACAACGCGTTGCAACGAGACGCGTGGTGAGCTTGTAGATCTGGTATTTCGTGAAGTTTCCTTTGCTGACAGATAGCGCTCAAACGAATGTACATTGTAAACGTTCCCGTGAGCGCTGTAGGATTAGACATCCATCATGTATAATGCATGGTTTCTATTCTGGGGATTTGTTTTCCGCTGGTTACGTATTCCACTCCCTAATGTACACATATCACTGATTCACATGTCCTGCTCTCCTTATGGGGGGGGGGGGGGGATTAGCCGTCCTCAGGCAGGCAGACAGACATACTGTATTTTGTCTCCACCAGCCAAAGGCATGGGGATAGTATGTTTTGCATGCACACCGTCCGTCCGTCCGGGAGTTACCACACTTTGCACACACACTCCCTGGATGCCGACGACGAACCTCTGCCCCACATTTTCCAGAACGGCCTGTTATAGCGCTGATTTTCACATTTCTACCTATAACTGCACCGATCTGCGTAAAACTTAGCATGCACACTCCCTATAGAGGCCAATTAGGACAAACCTTTGACCTGCTTTTTTTTATTCTGTCACACACGTCTAGGTTAGTTGATTATATGATAATCAATAGAACATTATTGTCAAGAAGATAAAGGATTATTGTAGATGAAATGAACACTGCATCATTGACTCTCTTCTCTCTCTCTCGCTAACCTCTATGCCAACTATTCCCCCCAGAGACACATGGCTAAGACTGAAAGAGAGGCTGCGGACACAGATGGAATGAAAATGATACACGCACGCACAGCAGCACAACCGAGAGGAACTGAGGTGTAACGGCGGTGGGGGGAATGTGTGTGTGCGTGCGTGCGTGTGTGCGTGCGTGATGTCTGTGTATTCTGCAAGTGCATAAATGTATAAATGTATTGTGTATAAATAAACAAAACCCCATCTTACCTGTACAGAGCTTCAAACAGGTCCTTGGAGCTGACACCAAAAGCCTTGTGGTACTGGTTGCATCCCTCTCTGGGACCGAGACAAGAACATCACACAGAGAACAATGATAATCAGTCACTGTCTCACTAAATAAAACGTCTGGGTCTCCGAGGCTACTGTGTCTCTCACACACACACACACACACACGTTCACCGTGAACTTGAACTCTCCCTGCGAGGCACGTGCAGAGAATGTTTAGAGGGGCAGGGGCTGAAATCCCATAATAAGACGTATACTTTTGGCCCAAAATAGCGAAAGTAGATAGAAATAGCGAAAATAGCAGATCTACAAGCTCACAACGCAAACCCTGCACTCTTTATCTACTGGAGATGTGGTGTATGGCATGGATTTAGAAACAAATTAGTTCAATGCAAAATGCTGTGTTCAAGTTCAGGAGACTGCTGAAAATGGCATGGACAGGAGAGGAGGGCATTTGGCATTTCTTTCACCATATAGTAAATGCTGCATTCGTGGTCTGGAGAGTTGTTTTACAGACGGGTAAGAGGGCAAAAACAACAACACGGATTCGTTATTATTCCCACACACACACATGTGGAGGAGTGTGTGTGCCGCACTGACCGGACGGCGTCCGTCAGGTAATGCCAGCAGAGGTAGATGGTCCTGGAGTTGTACTGGATGGAGTGGTAGAGAGACAGAGGGTTGCCGCGCGTCAGGTACACACCGGCCTGCTCTGTGTTGCTGTACAACACTAGAGAGAGAGAGAGAGAGAGAGAGAGAGAGAGAGAGAGAGAGAGAGTTGGCTCTCAAGAGAAGACAAGACTATGCACCCACTGCACACAAAACGAGGTAGAGACTGAGCTACACTTCCTAGCCGTCTGTCCACTGAACCAAGACATCAGAGAGAGGTTACTGACCTTCTCCATCGTCCTGGAGGTGCACGTTGAGCAGCTCCAGCCCGGCGCAGGCAGCCAGCAGTCTCTGCGTGCCGTCCAGACTGGCTCCTACCATCTGGGATATCTCCGCCGCAGATAGGGGGCGCTGTGAGCCCAGCAGGAGGTCAAACACCCCGAGCTCACATGCTGTGAACAGTGTCTATAACCGGGACCAGGGAACAGAGTGAAACCAAGTCTCTGATTTAGGAAACAACTCCATAGAATATGTTTGGGTAAAGATAATTTTCCCAGAAAGCTAAACCCCTGATATTTGGCCCTACCCTTACCCCTTATCGCTAAACTTTTTTGCCATTTTTATAGCCGATCTACAAGCTAACAACGTGTCGCTGTATATCGGCTAGTTGAACTATTTTTAAATGTTTTAAAATAGTAGAAAATGGCAAATAAGTTTAGGGATAAGGCCGGGGTAAGGGGTGGCGCAAGATGGAGCCCTTGGAACGCCAATGTTCTTCAGAAAGACTTCCTCATATTTAAATCGGTAAGCAAACTATGTAACTATACACAGCCTTATATAGACTACTAGGACTGCTTCTAAAAACAAGCATTGACCTAATTTTGACTCCTGACCAGGCCAGAATCTCAAAGGGTGCAGTTTAAGCGATCACAACATTGTTGTCTGCTCCAGAACATTATTTTCTTAAAGGGCTAGCGATTCAGGCTGGAGCCAGGCTACTCAATGCCCTCAGTACTGACTAACCTAAAAACACCCAGAGCCTCAATACTAGAGGGAGTGTGAACAACAATCTGGTACCACCCACTTTCAAAACAAATAATATTTGTTTTCAAAGTGGGTGGTAATACCCATATTATGGGTAAATTCCACCCAGGCATGGAATGCCCCGACCCCCTCCCTCAAAAAATGCAGATCACAGGCCTGAAAATCCACCTTTCAGCAGGGAGAGGAAATTATTATTCCCCTTAAACAGGTGATCCTTTCTTTTTCACCACTCTGTAAGTTTTTTTTGTGTTGATGATTTTGATTTTGAATTTTGTTGTTATTCTTCATGGTAAATGGTGCATTTATATATATAGCGCCTTTATCCAAGGCGCTTTACATATATTGTGCATTATACATTCACCCATTCACACACACACACACACACACACACACACACACACACACACACACCGATGGCGGTGGAAACCAAGGCACCAACCAGCACATCAGGAGCAATTAGGGGTTCAGTGTCTTGCGCACGGACACTTCGACACTAACTATGGGGGAGCCCACAGGGTTCGAACTGGCAACCTTGCGGTTACCATCCAGCCACTCTACCCCCTGATCCACCGCCACCCCCATCTTCATGTAATAGAACCACTGCACAAGACACATGCTTTACCTTTGAGACAAGGAATCCTTCCATATAATCCAGAATCTTCCTGGGGTACCCTGCAGGCGCAGCTGCTGTCGCCCGCGTTGACAAATTCACTCCAGGAGAGTCAGCCATCATCAGGCGTGGAAGGGAAGAGTCAGTGACCCCTCTAAGAATGACTTAGTTCCTCCGAAAGTAGCTCTACTACACTGAAGCTCTCTGCCGGCTCTGTGAGTCTATGTGACAAGACGGTAAGATAAGACCCCCCTCTTTATGTGTACAGTACGTGTCCCGCGGCCCGGGAGACACTTTTTACAGACTATAGACTGGAGGAGTTGAACTGCCCACCCTGCGGGCGTCAGACACTGAGAGTAGAAGTGGTGCTAAAGCCGATTACGGCCAGATAACCCAGATTACAGCTCAGAGGCTCAAAGACTGCAATCATACAAATAAATAACTCTTCTGGCAACACACTGCAGCCTTGTTTGATATATAGCCTAACTTAAAACCTATAGTTGACCGGAGTCCGCCAGCTGGCTCTATACTATAGGTCCCCCCTCCTGTTTCGTCTCCACATGTAAATATAACTGAAAATAGCAGATCTACACGGTTCACATCAGGGTTAGGGTCGTTGAAAAACAAACATTAAAGCTGTATATAGGACCTCACATTTTTTTGAGATATGTTCCAAAAATAGCAGATGCACAAGCACAGCCTGGCACAATCACTGGTTCACACGCACGCACGCACGACAGAGACTGCTTTCCATAATGGCGACGTCATGTGTTTTAATCAGACTGTGTTGACCCCGGGGGGGGCAGTGCTTCAGTGAGGTCAGCACTATTGGGGTTCCAAATGTTGGAACGCGGAGTGGAGCGAGATCATGAGGTTGTTGAACACGTATACGTGACGATGAGAAATGAACCGTCTTCCTCTGTGCCATATGGTGAGATAACCCATTCTGGGCGGAAAGGCAACCCCTTTTGTTGTTTTAAGCATTATGTTATACAAGCTCAGATCTACAAGCTCATAGCGCGGCACCGAGTGCCACGCTACAAGCTTGTAGATCTGCTTTTTTTTTTTAACCGTGGCACAAATCTTTGAATCTATATATTCTTTCAGAGCGAGCGTTTTTAAATTCAAATCTTTGCTACTGAGAGAGGTCCCAGGAACAACATGGGGGGGTCGACGGCCAATTACATATTTTCGGGGGTCCTTGGACCTTGACATGAAAATGTTTGAGAACCACTGACATAGAAACATGAGGTTTTTCAGAAAACTGTCAGGATTTAGAAGACATTTGTAGAATCGTCCTCTAGGTCTAAACGGGATAACACCACTTGGGCTGTGAGACTGCACGGTAATAATATCGAGCTAATGACACCGGCGTCGACTATCACAGTCACACACTGCCTTGATGGAATAACAAAGGCTGCGGCTAATCTGACTCCTAATTACTCCTCTGTGGACTTCATTAGCGCCACAGACACACACACACACACACGCGGGCAGACTAGTGTCGTTAGGTGGAGGAGAGACCATGTAGGGAGATCGACCAGGTGAATCACTGTGGGATATGATTCAGCCCCAGTGGTGATTCACTGTTTCCATATTTACAATTTAGGCATTTATCAGACGCTCTTAATCCAGAGCGATTTACATTAGGCAAGAACAAAAAGCATGGCAATACATCACATACATAAAAAGTAGTTATCATGAAACCTGCGTAAGCTGAGAACGTAACAGTGGAGTATCTATTTGATGAAACTATACATACTATACTTACATATACTATAAAGTGCTATGACTACATAAAACGCAATTAGTGCCGTCTACGTGACTACGACGACTGTGCCTCAAGAGGTAGAGCAGCATTCACTTAACTACTACTACTACTTAGCCCAGTGGTTCCCAAAGTGGGGTCCAGGGTCCCATAGCCTAGGGGTCCTTGAGGGACTTCCAGGGGGTCCCCAGCTAAATTGTTGCGAATGCAGTGAGCACTTACTATGAGACCTAGCAGATCATGTCTGTGTGTCTGTCTGTCTGTCTGTCCCGCTATCCAAATATGGAGTGTGTTGCATCAGCAATCACTCAGCTCCATATATGGGCACAAAAGGGGCCAGGTCCACTCAGCTCCATATATGGGCACAAAAGGGGCCAGTGATTTGTTTGTTGTGGACCTGGCCCCTTTTGTGCCCATATATGGAGCTGAGTGCGTTTGCGCGTCTTACTCGTAGTTAGGAACCAAATGGACCCTTATGGGTCTGTCACTCAGTGTACAGAGGCTCTGCATGGGGAAGATAGGTTGGCGTGTGTGATGCGGAAGGCTCACGGCGAGTCGGTTTCTTTCAGCGATTTATAGATTCATCGATAGATATAGATAGATACTTAGCCTATCTGAAAGAATTTAGAAAGAAGGAAAAAAACATTTAGACAATGAACAAAAAGTATTTAACCAGTACAGCCACTACAAAAGGAAAACAAATTCAGTACCGTTTTCAGGTTTTCATTTTTATTTAACAAATAAAACAACGTGTGTGCAAGACATGCGCTATAAGGGTGACTGTTCAGAAAGACTGATAAAAAAATGTCAGTTCAGCGTTGAAATGTGTCCCTGCTGCTGCACATAGAATGAAATGAGGAATAACTCGCTCTTTGACCAACTGTATCATCAATAAGGCAATGGATCAGTCACTAAATGTTGTTTACAATTCTACTGGGTTTATCCCTATTCCCATCCCAATGGGTTTAATGGTAGGACAGCCCCAGTTTGGTATGCACCAGTGTTGTTTTCGTCGACTAAAACTAAGACGAAACGTTTGTCGACGACTACCCAACAACTAAATGGAAAGTAAATAAGCTATGCTGACTAAAACTAAGACTAAATGTATTGACAATTTCGTCAACAAATGAAAACTAGACTAAATGCTAGGAAGGGACTAGTGGACAAGAGATCCAGTATAAGTCATTTTACACTTACCGGTAACCGAAAATAACCGATCTACAAGCCCACAACACACGTCGCGCTGCGATGTGTTGCGAGCTTGTAGATTGGCTATTTGTGTCACATTTTCAGCATCAAGGCCCGCCAAAATACATTTTGTTCGACTAAATAAACTGTAGATTTAGTCAACTAAAATCGTATGATATTTAGTCGACTAAAAATAGACTAACACTAAAACATTCCGGTGACTAAAATAAAATTACTAAGTGAAAACTATTCAAGAGACTATGACTAAAACTAAAATTAAAATCTGCTGCCAAAAACAACACTGGTACGCAGACCCCCCAACCCAGTGTACAAAAGGAAGGGAATGGACACTTAATCAGCCATTTGGTTCCATTTGTACATTCTCAATGTTACACACCCATGTAAGCGTCCATTTGGTTATTAACCCATTTTGGGTGGGAACCCCTTATGTTATAATTTAGCTATTGAAAAATAGCAGATCTACACGCTACGAGCTTGTAGGTCTGCTATTTTTGAAAAATTTCAGGAAATTTTGAAGATTTAGAAGAATTTATTTAAATGTTGAGGTCAGGCCTAAATGGGTTAACTATCGTTGATTTAACTGGGGACTTGATAAGGAACCCCGAAGGTCCCCAGACCAGTGACCACAATTTGAAATCCATGACTAAAAGAAATCTATTTATTTCCCGTCAAGAGGTATTTCTGGACTGTCTTAATAAACACAAGCTTCTCTGCCCAGGGGTCTCTCTCACAAACGGAGCCACATAAGTTCAGAAAACAACCAGTTGGCAACCAGTTCTCAGCATATTTCTGCACAACAAGGAGGTCAAGAAAGATATTTGACGCAAGCTACTGTACTGTAAATGGAAATCAGTCATTCCTGTGTCCCTCTGCAAAAGGACAACAAGTTAAAGCCATGTATAAAGTATGATATAGTTATAGTCAGCATTCAATCTTCACATATTTCTCATTGTAACAGCAGTCTGATTTTGAGTGGTGCAACCACTCCTATATAGACAGCTGTGTGGGGCTGGGTCTGTCCCTGGGTCCAAGCACAAAAATAGCGTTATAGCGTTTATTCACCACCAAGTGTCACTGTTGCACAGCCTAACAGACAGACACACAGGCCAGGGAGGAGGGCTTGTACAGTACAGTACCGCTCACCTCAGACGGGTCAGATCTTTTCGTTCTGGCAGCATAGACAATCTAACTCAGTGGCTCTCAAAGGAGCTGGTCGAGAGGGTTCCCAGTAAAATGACTGACACTTTGGTAGAGGTTTAGGATGTGGAATCATGCAACTGTAAATATGGGTGCGATATCTTCCAATAAGTTGCTCCGCTGATATAGCCTGGCATGGTCAGACTACTAATATCACTGCGTAGAAATTAGTCTGGAACTTTGGTGTGGATTTATTTCCAAGGGGCGTTTTTTACAAACTGAGGAGTGCAAGATGAGGAGCAGCAGATTCACCAGATTTCCAGGCTACCGTTTAATTAGAAATTGATATTCCAAAAATAGTACATGATGGCAAGATACAACCTCTGCTATTTTTGAAAAATCTTGAAAATGTTGCGCAAATATTTGAATATATATTCTTTCAGAGCGAACGTTTTAAACTTGAATCTTTGCATCTGAGGGGGTCCCTGGAATAACATTTTCAGATGGGGGTCGGTGGCCAATTATATATAATTTTTGGGGTCCTTGACATGAAATATTGAGGAACACCGATATAGAAACATAGGTATTTCAGAAAACTATCAGGATTTAGAAGGCTAAATGGGTTAGTACTACTGTGTACAGTCCAGCCAACTGACACAAACTGAAAACTCTCAATCTTTTTCTGAATGCGCTCTGCACCAGTCCTCTGAATCATGTCGGACGGGCATGAAAAGAATAATAAGTGAACTTCAGGACCACTGCTGTGAGATATATATATATATTCACAGGACCGGCTGCCTCCAAAAGCGACAACAGAAACTGGGACCATTTTTAGGTAAAATTTGAATGCGAATGCAATAGTTTTGAACCTCAGCATCCCTATATTCGGAGGCCAACATTTGGCCAAAAGGCTATTTTTGGCGAAGATGGGAGCCTAGTATTAGAACCCTTGGGAATGTGGCCAACTAATTATAGGTTTTAACCATTATTTTAAACTGTATCTATTAAAAAATAGCAGACCTACCAGCTCATAGCGCGGCACCAAGTGTCACGCTAGGAGCTTGAAGATCTGCAATTTATTTGAAAAATCATGAAAATGTGGCACAAATCTTTGAATATATATATTCTTTCACCGAGAACGTTTTAACTTAAATCTTCCGGGGGGTCCTTGACATGAAAAAAGTTGAGAACCACTGACACAGAAACATAGGTTCTTTCAGAAAACTGTCAGGATTTAGAAGATATTTGTAGAATCGATGTTAGGTCTAAATGGGTCGAGGATCAAATAAGGTCCATTTGGTTACCAAACTCTCCATCATTTAGCTGGGGACCACCTTTTACCCCCTCAAGGACCACTGGTTGAAAAGCCCTGCTCTATACGGACAGAGCTGGCTCTGTACTCCGCTGGTTTTCTTTACACCAACTCTCTAAAGAGCTGATCTACAAGCTCGCACAGCGACACATGGCAGGCCACGTCAGGCCAATGTTCCCCACAGAATACTAGGGATGCTGGGGGGGTTCACGTGGTTAAGCAGCAGCAGCACCCACCGCCCAGTTCACTCTAGCCATTTAAGCACTGCGTTTTCAGCTATATCTGGGGCGAGCTCCTGGCTCCGGAATTGCATGACTAAATAAAACAAGCACAAATATATATTCTTTCAAACATTGTCTATGGGTTATTGTGTATGGAAACCTTTTTGTTTTGTTTTGGTACAGTCAACGGGATATGAAATGCGCCCATTCCCCCTAACTCTTCAGAATTGGTTATGATACTGGCCTCACTGGTCTGTGGACATTACCCACGGGGGTCATTATGAGAAGGAGACTGCGACTGGGAAAGCACCTTCTTTTCTGCACTTTGTCCCGTTGTCCAACCGTCCATCTCTCTGTGTGAAGGTGGTTGCACACTGGACGCGTTTTTCGGAAAACCGAAACCGCTAAAAATCCGAAAAACGTGCGCTGTGTGCATGGACCTCGACTGTCCCATCTCTCTGTGTGCAGGGAGGGACCTCGACTGTCCCATCTCTCTGTGTGCAGGGAGGGACCTCCCTGCACCTTGACTGTCCCATCTCTCTCTGTCTGCAAATGCAGCAGCGGTGGAACCCGGAGGATTGCTCTCAATGAAATTAAACGGATTGAAGTAATTTTTCTCTCTACTTTGTTGCGTTGGCTAAAATGCAGCTCAGCTGCACCTCCACTAGTCTACAGTGGACTAGGTGCTTTCTTGGTTCCCTGCACGCTAGACCCCCCCCAGCCCCCCCCTGCCCGCCCCGCCATCTCTCCAGCAATAACCGCCATCAGCGTCGTCTCCTGTCCCTGCTGTAGCTGCGACGCCTGCTCCTCCGCCGCTCGCCGCGGCTCCGCCTGTCCCTGGAGGTGCTGCGTGAGCTGCGGCTGCTGCCGCCGCCGCCGCCCCCCGACCTGTGGCTCCTCCCCGACCTGTGGCTCCTCCCCCCGCTGCTCCTGCTCCTATCGCGGCTGGAGCTCGTGCTTCTGCTGCTGCGGTGGCGACGGCTGTGACTCCGCCTTCTGCTGCTGCCACCGCGGTGACTGCTGCTGCGGCTATGGCTCCGCCTCCTGCTGCGGGAGTCCCGCCTCCTACTCCTGCTCCGCCTCCTCCTCCTCCTCTCCTGGCTGCAGGAGCGCCGCTCCCTCGCTCGCTCCCGGCTGCCACCGCCGCCGTGCTCCCGGCCGTCTCGCCTCTCCTCCTTGTAGGGCTGGCCACACAAATTGGAAGGTTATATTTGCAGACCTGTACGTAGGGTTGGGATTCGGAACCGGGTCCATTTCAGACCCGGTTCCAACATTGCGGATCCGGAGCCGGTTCCATCGTTTTCGTATTAACGGTTCCCCAAACGGTTCTCATCAGTCGTCATTTAGCTCCGCTGTGTCTGTGCATGCATGCAAGCAGAGCCTGTGGTGACGTCACCCCACCTACATGAGTGAGTGGGGTCGGGGAGGATACGCCCACTGTTCTGTGCATTCAGCGACCGCCGCGGAGCAAGTGGGACAGTATGTCGAAGAGATCTCAAAGTGTGGTTAACAGAGAGTTACCAGTTGCACCACGTCCACGAGGCAACATCTCAAAATCAATATGTCTACACGAGTCCACAACTCACGAGAATAATCTACAGCAGGCACATCGCGTTTGAGAGCCATGCGGAAAGCCGTGCCTGCACTCCCCGCAGCTCCACCACAGCCGGCGGGGGACGAGGATGATGCAAGGCTCGTTCACTTTCCCCAGGATAGTAACGTAATAGAAAATAAAAACTACTAAACTTCTACAGAGCTTTTCATTAGCGTGTTGTACAACTGTTGTTAATTTAGACCGCCAATGACTCGACGTCCTTCTGTCTGATATTATATGAATCACGTTAAATATAGCCAAATCAATTTGTCTGCACTTATTTTTTACAACTTATAAGCAACTCAACTGCTTTTGATTTGTCTCTAAATTAATCGCGTGACTGTTGAGCCCAGCGTTTAGGTGCATATATATACCTCCATAGATTGATTACTTTATAAACAGTTTGCAGAAAAAAGCACAGGAACGTAGCCTACAGTTCAGGGTCTTAGGTCTGCTAAGAGGATTTTATAATCCAAGAAAGCACTATTTGTTTCCATTAGGGTAAGGGGTCCTTCATATTAAATTAATCTGACCATTAAAGACAACATTTGTCACCACAACAATATCATTATTGCAATGTGTATGTACTGTATATTTAATATACAGTACAAATTGCAATATACAGTAGCCTACAAATTGCAACAATGATATTGTTGTGGTGGCTAGCTGGTGGTGGTGAAATTAAAATAATAGTGCCACCTCATAATTGTAAAGAGCATTTTCAATAATTGAATTAATTAATTTGTGTTTATTATGTACTTGGTTAGGTTAGTTATAATATAAGCATAATCTATGTCAGAAAAAAAGGGGAAAAATAATATTGGGATCCGTTAAGGGAACCGTTAGGAACCGGAACCGTTAAGAGGGAAACGGGAAGGATCCGGAACCGTTAAAATCCTAACGAATCCCAACCCTACCTGTACGTGCCCGTCGACTACCGGCCTACTTGAGAACGATGCAACTTGGAAACCTAATAATACCCGTTGTCAACTTGTCATAGCACTCATTTTAACTGTGTCTGTCTGTGTCCCACATGGAGACCTCTGTATCTGCCTGTGTCTGAAGAGGGCCAACTGACTGACTGTGAAAAGCGGACTGGTTAAGTAGGCTAATCAATTGTCAGAGCCTGACCAGAGCCCACACATTTATTGTAAGATAGTGTCGATTGCTTTTCCCGCGCGCGCTCACCCATCCCATCGTGAGCTTGTAGATTGGTTATTTTTTTTTATTGAAAGAAAACCCATTCAGGGCGGGAAGCCCTTTTGGTGGCCAATTACATATAATTGTAGGGCTCCTTGACAAGTTTGAGCACCCCTGACACAGAAACATAGGGTTTTTCAGAAAACGCTCAGGATTTAGAAGTCAGAATTTGTAATTTGTAGAATTAGTTAAATCAATCACTTTATATAATCATGTAAATGATCTCACCTCCCTGTCCCGTCTCTTGCGGTCCTCCCCCCCTCTCCTCTCCCCCCTCGCCCCGGAGGAGGAGGACACCCTCTTCTTCCTCTCGGACACCTTGGAGCGCACCACGCTGGCCTTCACGGGCTGCTGCCCCCCCAGGAGGTCCCCCTCCGCCCCCTTGGCTCTGCTGACCACCACCGGGGCCAGGAGGAGACCCAGGATCACGTCACTGCCCACCAGGCCCGAGGAGTCCTATAGGGGTGGGAATTATCATCAATTAATGCATTCATTGGTTAACAACAGCAACAACACTTAGACAATTATTTTCATGGCAAAAATGCAGGACAACAGTGGCAAATACATTTAAAAACTAATCTAGAGAGACATGGTATCATTTAGTGCCTTAATGGCATTAGGAATGAAGGAATTTAAAAAAATGTTACGGTAAGCTTTTGGTACTTTGTACCGTCTACCAGAGGGAAGTAGTTGGAACTCCTTTTCGAAGTACTTCCTTGTAGATACAACTTAATTGTTTCTGTCTCTTCCCAATGGTTTTTGAGGCTAGGTTCACTATTGGCTGCAGCTTGCTTCTACCTTTTACATTAACCCATTTTGGGCGGGAATCCCTTTTGGTGTTTTAAGCATTATGATATACTTTAAAAAATAGCAGATCTACAAGCTCATAGCTACAAGTTTGTAGGTCTGCTAAAGTCGTGAAAATATGGCGCAAATCATTGAATATATATTTCAGAGCGAACATTTTTAACTAAAATTTGGCTTCTGGGGGTTCCTGGAACTACATATTTTGAGATAGGGGTCCGTGGCCCAAAAGAGATAATTCTGGGGGTCCTTGACATGAAAAAGGTTGAGCACCACTGACATAGAAACATGGGTTTTTCAGGAAAATGTTAGGATTTAGAAGACTTTTTTTACCGAGGACGTGTCCTTCTCTCTGAGCAGGGCCTGGTCCTCCACCTCCCCTCCTCCTCCTCCCTTCTTCAGGAGGTTTCCCAGCAGCTTGTCGCGGAGCTCCTTCTCCTTGCGCTGCAGCTCCAGGGCGCGCTCCTTCTCCGCCTCCACGCGACGCAGCTCCTCCTCCTGGCGCCGCCGCCGCGCCTCCAGCTGCGCCAGGCGAGACAGCTCCTCCTGCTGGCGGGCCAGCTCCTGGCGCTCGCGCTCCTCGAGCTCCGCCCGCTCCGCCTCCTGCTGCTGCTGCTTCAGAGCCTGCATGGGGAGAAGGACAAAGATACAATCAGTTCATATATATATAATATATATATAATATACTTGACGAAGGCCACAGAGAGCCGAAACGTTGTGTGCCCCCCGGCCAAAAACGTTGAGAACCCCTGCTCTAAACCACCACTAGATTCTCAAACTTTTTTTTTTTTCACAGACCAATGAAAAGCAAAGCTTTTGCACACCTACAGGCGACAGGTGCGTAGGAGAGGGTACGGTGCCCCAAAAAGGAAAAAGGAAAACAACCGCACACTGTCTTCAAATGCAGTGACCAACTTTTCAGGCTATCTTTTAAGATCGCCTGATGAAGGCCGCATAGGCCGAAACGTTGCCGTTTCCCTGAAATAAAAGTTGGTCACTGCATTTGAAGACAGTGTGCGGTTGTTTTCCTTTTTTATTTCACAGACCCCCAGTTTGATATGCCCACCCACCGAACGCTCTGGATACGTAGAATCACTGTTGCAGCACCCTGCATCACACACACACACACACACACACACACACACACCTTGGCTCTGGCCAGCAGCTCAGCGATCAGCCTGATGGACTCCAGGTTACGCTGGGCCAGCAGCAGCCGCCGCTCCTCCGTGGCGATCTTCATCTGCAGCCTCCGCTGCTCCTCCTCCTGCTGCCGCTTGGCCTTCTTCAGGCTCCGCCTCTCCTCGCGCTCGCGCTGCTTCTGCTCCTTCTTGCGCAGCCGCTCGTCGCGCCTCCTCTCCTTCTCCTCCTCCTCCTGCTCCTTCTGCTGCCTGCAGAAAAATGTATTATCAGTATGCTGGGGACCCCCTGGAACTCTCTCAAGGACCCCACTTTGAGAACACACTGCCCTAAAGCATCAAGGTTGAAGTGCGGCGCGACGCCCACTGCTAGTGGCCAGTAGTTAGAATGGTTTAAATGGCGGGGACCCGTTACGTTACGACACAGGGACATGGAACTCAACCTAGTCGAGGGAAGCCATATCACACAGGTCTTTGCTTAAATAGATATTTAAAAAATCACACCCGTGTGAACTGAGTGGTGCAACTCCTCCTATCACAGCCTGGGTCTCTGCGTACCTCTCCTCCTCCTTGCGTCTCTCCTCCTCCTCCTTCTCTCGTCTCTTCTGTTCCTCCCGTTGTCTCTCTAACTCCTGGAGCTTCATCCTCTCCTGCTGCCTCCTCTTCACCGCCACCTCGCTCAGGTGCTTACTGGTGTCAAAGGCCACCTGACAGGGAGAGAGACAGACAAGACGTCTGAGACACATACTGTACCAAGACATCAGAAACATGTACTTCCCATGGATTACAATCACCCAACGAGAGTTTGAAAACCACCAAATGTTTTAAACATTGAAATACTTTCAAAAGTATAAAGCGTCTCCTATATGGATGTATAACTATCCGACAGAAAATGCACAATCTTTGTATAGTTTCACAAGATAGTATTACTCAAAAGTGTTAATATAACACAGCTCTGTTTACACGTTTATTTTATTGTTTTATCTTGATTGTTTTGTTCCACTTTTGCTTTGGCAATGTGAACGTATGTTTTCTCATGCCAATAAAGCTCAATTGAATTGAGATAGAGAGAGAGAGAGAGAGAGAGAGAGAGAGAGAGACCCACAGACACACACACTTCATTAAAAGAAACAACCTTTTTAATTTAAAGGACCACCATGTTGATATGCAGTAGGCCACAGATCACCATACTATTCTTGAAAACAATGGTACTCCAATAGTAGTGAATAGTGATGGCCAGCCGCTAACACCAACGCTTAACACTTAACTGTTAAAACAAAATGTAAAAAAAGTTTTCTGAAAAACCTTATGTTTCTGCATGTGCTCAATATTTCATGTCAAGGACCCCAAACATTATATGTAATTTGCCTCGGCCCCCCCCCCTCTGAAAATATGTTATTCCAGAAACCCCCCCAGAAGCAAAGATTTAAGTTAAAATGTTCACTCTGTAACACTATATATTCAAAGATTTGAGGCACATTTTCACGATTTTTCAAAAGAAATAGCAGACCTACAAGTTCATAGCGCGGCACTCGGTGCCGCGTTATGAGCTTGTAGATCTGCTAAATAGCTTAATTATAACAATGCCTAAAACACCAAAAGGCGTTCCCGCCCAGAATGGGTTATGGGATGTCGTTCTCTCATTACATTACATTCTTGCATTACAATTAAAACGGCCAATTTCTCAGTATTTTGTCCTCCTCTCATTTTCATTGGGAGTGTTACCTCTCTGTCTGGTCTCCCCATGCTGCGTTTTTACACTTCACAATGACGCTTCAGTCCGGGGATTAAAAGGAGTGTCCTGATTCTCATCCCACTAAAAGGCCTTAAAGCTGCTGTGTTACGCTGAACAAGACAATCGCATTATTAAACCACGCGCATGACTATTGGTATCACACGCTGAGAGAGAGAGACCTTTGACCTTTAAAAGCACTTTTATTAAAACTCTGCAGTACATAAAATATGTCACTTCAAAATTGCAGTTAGCTCATATGAAAAGACTAGATATAGATTACACCTCTTTTTGTGTTCCCAGTTCCCTCTGTTTTGTTCTTCCGAGATAGCCATATAGCCATTTTTGCTGTGCCATAAATCAAATAAAATAAAATATGTACAACCTATTTTCCGGAAGGAATATTTTGGCCCAAACACAAACAGTTCATTAGAGAATATACTTCCCCACCAGCCCTTGAAACCAATGACTCGACCTGTTCAATAAGTCCCACAGCCTTGAACACTGGATAAATAGAGAGAAAGAGAGAGCAAAGCTCTCACACTGGGCCTTCATCACATCAGGTTGTAGAATCTCCTTTTCATGATGTCACGCACCCCCTAGAGGGCGTTGTCACGCACCACAAGGGGTGCACTGACACAACCACAGTTTTGCATAGTAGCCCCTATGTAGCCCCATAGTAACCCACATATAGTCGAAGAAGCAGTGTTGCTTTTGCCAACATTTAGATTTTTAGTTTTAGTCATAGTATCAATAGTTTATTTAGTTTCAGTCACATTTTAGTCACCTGGAATGACTAGTCACCTAGTGTTAGTCGACTAAAGATCATAATATTTTAGTAGACTAAATCTACAGTTGATTTAGTCAAAATGTAATTTTGGCGGGCCTTGATGCCACGTAATGACAGATTTTACACTTTCTGAAAATATATACATGTTCAGCATGCAACCAAGTGTAAAATGACTTGTACTGGATCTCGTCCACTAGTCCCTGTCTAACATTTTAGTCTAGTTTTTATTTGTTGACAAAATTGTCAATAAATTAGTCTTAGTCATCATAGCTTAAGCCCATCACACACCGTCTGCGGCGCACCGCGCCGCCTGGAAAATAGAACTGTGTTCTATCGGCGTGCCAGGCGACACGGCGCGACGCGGCGGACGGAGCCGGTGTGCGATAGGTTCATTGAAAATAATGGAGGCGGCTGTGTCCGCCGCGCGGCGGACGCAGCCGGTGTGTGGTGGGCTTAAGTTTTCATTTAGTTTCCATTTTGTTTTCACCAGTGCAAAAAAGTTAGTCGACGAACATTTTTCGTCTTAACCCATTTTGGGGCGGGAACCCCTTTTGGTGTTAGCATTATGTTATGCTTTAGCTTTTGAAAAATAGCAGATCTACAAGCTCATAGCGCGCGCTACCAGTTTGTAGGTCTGCTATTTTTGAAAAATCGAAGAACCACTGACATAGAAACATAGCTTTTTCAGAAAACTGTCAGGATGTAGAAGAATTTTTTTTAATCTGATCTCAGGTCAAAATGGGTTAAGTTTTTAGTCGCCGAAATCAACACTAGGAAGAAGGCGGCAGCCTGGCCCCTTACCTTGATGAAGCCCTAGTCCATTATTATTATTACCTTGATGTTGCAGGCGACCGCCTTCCCGTCCTCTCCCTTCAGCATGAGCTTCATGCCGCGCAGCGTGTCCATGGCCTTGATGAAGCCCTGGTACTCCTGATACTGGACGTAGGCCTCGAAGTTCAGGTGGCCCCCGAAGCTGAACGTGTTGAAGTTCTTGTCCAGCATCTCCTCGCGGTACGGGTCCAGCATGGGGATGTCCACGTTACGCACCTATGGGAAAAAAACACACCAGTGTTCGTTTTTTTGTCACGTTGAAACTAGGGCATTAAGCAACTAGTCGACTAGTAAATCCGCTAGTCGATCTTGTTGGTACTAGTCGACTAGTTGATAAGAAAATAAAAAAATTGTAGGCCTCAAGATCAGGTAGATTATAGTTATAGTCACCAATGTACACAGTTTTTAAATATTTATTTCCAAAAATAAAAACACAATAGGTTAAACAACTAGTCGACTAGTAAACTAGGCAACAAGTTGAAACCTGACTAACCCATTTAGGCCCAGACATCGAAATTAAAATAATCATGTCTTCTAAATCATTACAGTTTTTTCTGAAAATCCTGTGTTTATACAGTATATCAGAGGTTCTCAAACTATTTCATGTCAAGGATCCCCAGAAACTATATGTATTTGGCCGCCGACCCCCATCTGAAAATAGGTTACTTTATTCGTTTATTTAGTCGGGACAGTGTATATTGATGAACATTACATTAAAAATGCAAAATATACCAGATTTAGCAAAACTTGCTAATTTCCATCTGCAGTCCCCAGACATCAAACAATACATACAGGACTGACATACAGGACATAGCATACAAATACCTAGTAATTTCAAACGTAATAAGAGTAGTAAGAATAGAAAATAAGAAAAGATTAAACTATTATTAGGGTAGGTTTACTCTAATAATCTCTCTAACACAGCATACAAAATATGTTGTTCCAGGAACCCCTCAGAAGCAAAGATTAAAGTTAAAACGTTCGCTCTGAAAGAACATATATTCAAAGATCTGCGCCACATGTTGACGGTTTTTCAAAAATAGCAGAACTACATGTTCATAGCGCGGCACTCGGTGTCGCGCTATGAAGATCTGCTATTTTTCAATAGCTTAAATTATAACATATAATGCTTAAAACACCAAAAAGGTGTTCCCGTCCAGAATGGGGGTTAATTCACTGAGGATTTCACAGCGTTATCGTCGCAGATCCCCCACCTTTCCGAAGCTCTGGAAGACCTTGGCGAGGGTCTCTTCGTTGGGCCTGTCCGGGTGCGGGCTGTCCTTCTGGCTGAACCAGCGGCAGGGCAGCCCCTCCAGGTGGATGGTGTCCGGCCTCTCCCCCGGCACCGCCTCGTTCATGTCCTCCGCGTCGCGGAAGAACGAGTCCCAGTCGTACTTGGTGGGGAAGTCCACCTTGTTCTCCACGGCACGCACCTGAAAAACACAGGGAGAGACAGACAGACAGGAGACATTGAGTATTAAATCAGACATAGTTGTCAGCTTCAGTTTACCTCCTAGGGTGTTTCATACCACATGAAACTTTGTGCGATCCATGTATGATACAGCCACGTATGATAACAGCATCCTAAGGTTAGCAAGGAATATCACCTCTAAAAGGTGATATTGGGTGGTATTGATACGAGTTTTCAGATTTTTAGCTACGTTTTTCAGTCGGTTTTCCGAAAAACGCACCCAGTGTGCAACCACCTTAACTCATTTTGGTGTTAGCATTATGTTATGCTTTAGCTATTGAAAAATAGCAAATCTACAAGCTTGTAGGTCTGCTATTTTTGAAAAATCGAAGAACGACTGACATAGAAACATATCTTTTTCAGAAAGCCGTCAGGATTTAGAAGAATCTGATCTCAGGTAAAAACGTGTTAATACTAGCCATGTTTTGTATGGAGAGTATAGGTTGCTGCCTTCAGGAAGGAGATATGGTGTTCCAGCATACAATAAGGTCAGACTGAAGAGGTCTTTTGTCCATCAGTCGACTTTGAGGCTTAATCAGGTTTTTGGCATGCAGGACTAGACTGAGCTGTGGACATTGCTCTGTGCCCTTATGTGGCCTACTGTATTTTTGAGTGGTGCAACCACTCCCTTGCGGAGCCATGTGTGTGGGTGGTTGGGTAGCTGGCTGGGTGGGTGGGTGGGTATGAGCACGAAAACAACATGGTTGTTTTTCACCAACTGTGCGCAACACACACACACACACACACACGCACACATTAAATGTATATATGATGCTTTCGGGTGTGCCAGTACAGTACAGTGACAGTACAGTAGAGGGACTGTCGCACGGTAACTCTGTCATTTCTCTACAGTTTCGGATGCGGGGCGGCTCGCCGGAACCGGGCCGGCACCCTGGGTGTGGTCCTAGGGTTCTGGAAATTTTAGTCATCATAGCTTAGTTTTCATGTAGTCAACGAAAAACAACACTGGGAGGCTACAGTTCAAAAGTCAACCTCACATCATCATCACATCACACATACCTTCAATATGTCCGTGAAGAGACTGAGCTTAATGCTCCTCACATCATCATATCACACATACCTTCAATATTTCCATGAAGCCACTGAGATACTTTTCACATCATCACATCACATCACACATACCTTCAATATTTCCATGAAGACACTGAGATACTCTTCACATCACATCACACATACCTTCAATATGTCCGTGAAGCCACTGAGCTTAATGCTCTACACATCATCACATCACACATACCTTCAATATGTCCGTGAAGACACTGAGCTTAATGCTCTTCACATCATCACATCACACATACCTTCAATATGTCCGTGAAGCCACTGAGCTTGATGCTCTTCCCGTCCAGGCGCTCCCGCAGCACCTTGACCACGCCCTTGTTCTCCACCTCGCCCTCGAAGCGGATGAAGTCCATGGTGCTCTTGGAGATGCGCAGCGCCGAGAACTGCTCCGGCGCCACCATGGCCTTCACGCGCTCCATCACCTCCCAGTTGGAGATGCTCTTGCCGGGCGTCTTCAGCTGGGGCAGCGCCACGCTGACGGTCATCTTGGCGATGGGCTTGAGGAACAGGCCGTGGTCCTGGCAGAGGCACAGGGCCTCCGTGGTGTCGTGCACTATGGTGGACATCGTTGTGCCAGACGGGGACGCAGAGGCTGGCTGAGGAGGAGGGAGCAGAGAACAGAACAAACATTAGAGATGTACTGAGGAGGAGGGAGCAGAGAACAGAACAAACATTAGAGATGTACTGAGGAGGAGGGAGCGGAGAACAGCGCAAACATTAGAGATGTACTAAGGAGGGAGCAGAGAACAGAACAAACATTAGAGATGTACTGAGGAGGGAGCAGAGAACAGAACAAACATTAGAGATGTACTGAAGAGGAGGGAGCGGAGAACAGCGCAAACATTAGAGATGTACTGAGGAGGAGGGAGCAGAGAACAGAACAAACATTAGAGATGTACTGAGGAGGAGGGAGCGGAGAACAGCGCAAACATTAGAGATGTACTGAGGAGGGAGCAGAGAACAGAACAAACATTAGAGATGTACTGAAGAGGAGGGAGCGGAGAACAGCGCAAACATTAGAGATGTACAGAATAGATAGCATTTTTTCCATCCCGATTCCATAACTTGCATATCGGTAAAAGAAATGTCTTCTAAATCCTGTCAGTTTTCTGAAATACCTATCGATATCAGTGGTGCTCAATATTTCATGTCCAGGACCCCAGAAACTATATGTATTTAGCCATAGCCACTGACCCGCATCCGAAAATATGTTGTTCCAATATGTTGTTCCAATAGCGCAGCACTCTGTGCCGTGCTATGAGCTTGTAGATCGGCTATTTTTCAATAGCTAAATTATAACATAATGCTTAAAACACCAAAATATCAGCAGAGGCTGAGGAGGGGCGGAGAACAGCGCAAAGATTAGAGATGTACAGAATACCATTTTTTCCTTCCCGATTACATAACTTGCATATCAGTTACCGAGTACCGATCCGATTACACCAGTGTGTAATTTAACCCATTTAGACTTGAGAACGGATTCTACAAATGTCTTCTGAATCATGACAGTTTTCATAATATAACCTATGTTTCTAACTTTCTATGTCGGTTGTTCTCAAACATTTCCATGTCAAAAATATATCTACATAATATCATATATTATAAATAATATAGCGTAGATCAGGAGTTAGTGTGTTACTGTGTACATGAGTGTACAACTTGCCCATATGGTGCAAGTTGCGGAACATTCAGTAGGTCAATTTCCATGGATTTGAATAGCTGAATCCAAGACGCATCACAAAGGGCTACTACTAGCGTCTCCACTGTGTTACTAAAGTTCTACCCATTCTGGGCGGGAACACCTTTTGGTGTTTTAAGCATTATATTATGCTTTAGCTATTGAAAAATAGCAGTGCTGTGCTACCCAGCTGGCAAAGATCCACCGAGCGGCGCCGGCACCGCTGTGCTCACGACGGCGAGGTCTCGCTCAGTGGAATGGGTGGGGGTGAAGTGAACGACGCGTTGCTGTCTAGCCTGACACCAGCCTCACGTCAGACAGCCACGCCATCTACATTTGAGATCATTTACATTTGAATGCACAGCTACTCAATGTAGATGAGATGCATTAGCATCAGATTGTCTTCACACTTCTAGAAATTATTCTCTAGCCTTGAATCAGCATCAGCATAATGCTGATTCAATTTCATGGATTAAATGATCCTCAATCATTTTGAATAATTTTTGCCTTGTTTTTGTTTTTATTAATTTCTTATGCTGTTATTGTATAAACTCATTAAAGTCTAGAGATTGTAGGTCTGCTTTTTTTGAAAAATCTTGAAAATGTGGCGCAAATCTTTGAATATATATATTCTTTCAGAGCAAATGTTTTTAACTCAAATCTTTGCTTCTGGGAGGTCCCTGGAACAACATATTTTCAGATGGGTGTCGGCGGCCAAATACATATATTTTTGGGGGCCCTTGACATGAAAAGGTTTGAGCACTGCCGACATAGAAACATAGGGTTTTCAGAATACTGTCAAGATTTAGAAGGCATTTGTAGAATTGTCCTCACGTCTAAATGGGTTAACACGCCACGGATGTTAACTACGTGATGTTCATATTGTTTCTTTTCTTGTCCCCTCAAACTGAAACTCGTTGTTGTGGTGGGCTTGTTGATCTGCTATTTTCGGCGAGCGACACCACTCTCTCTGGCATTAAGAAATGTGAATCCCTAGACTGTTTCTCAATGAGCACATTCTACGGATGGTTGCAATTCGAAACTGGTCCTTGTATAAAAAGTCCTGGTTTCATCCTCATCAGCAGTTTTTGTATTGACTGGTGCTTCCGTTTGAAATGTACCCATTCTACATACTGTGAATAACATTTTCAATCAATCAATATTAGAAAATGTTGTATTGACCTGTACCTTCTTGAACTGTGCCCATCAATGTTATTTTATGTCTTTCTTCCATCGTTTCTGATCTTGCATCATGCATTTTCTTTAATTGGTTTGTCTCCCACAACAACACGACACGTTGTTAGCTTGCAGCTCGGCTATTTTTTGAAAAAGTCTTCGACTAATAATAATAATATACCATTAACTAACCAAACCAGGAGACGGGAGAGGTTCAATTTGATTGATTGAAATATGTATTAACAGTTTGCAGAATTACAGTACATTTCAAGCACAACTCAATACAAAGACTGTTCACTGTGAGTGGACGACCCAATAAAGCATTTCACTTGTTTACAAGAGGGTCCACCTTGTTCAATTCATCAAAGAAGAAAAAAATACCTCATTGTTTTTGTTGCCAGACGGCAGAGACCCTAAACAGTAACAACAACAACAACACAAGGAGCCATGACAACAAACACTGACCACCACAACAAATCAGCTAAAACGGTTAGCATGTTAGCTTAGCTCGTCCCAAATCCCCTGCCACACAATGCAGCTAATTAACACTAGCGGCGGCTAATGCTAACTGCCCTGTTGTGTGTTAGCTGTAGCTAATTCACCACGTCCGAGTGTCTTATCATCACATGAGGTTATAATAATAACGTTAAAACAAAGTATTATAATTTCCACTTACCTAACCTTATAGTTAGCCGATTTAGATAGACGACTGGTCATTCCATAATGATGTTATGCCACTGGCTAGTGGCTGAGCGAGAACTAAGAACAGAAGCAGAAAGAATGAACGAGGCACTGTCTAGTGAGCTAATCTAGTGAGCTAATTTAAGGCTTCCGGTGGACGATCTCTTCAAAATAAGAGTACCTCTAGAGTATTGAAAAAAAGTTTAATTTGCACATTAAAACTACAAATTAAGCATTTAAATGATGCTATAAGACACACATTATGAACGACTGTGTAGTTCTTCACTTCCGGATGCAGTGAACTTTGAACTTGGAGAGTGACGAGCCAACGACTTACAGAAAACGAAGCACGTTTTGTTACAACGTGGGGGAGTAGTGACCTCATGTGGAACTACATGGAACTACATGGTATGTGAACAAAACAACTCACAACTGATGTCCACTTGTCCAGCCAGGGACCACCTGACCTCACCACCATGGGTCCAAATTGATTGATTGATTGATTGATTGATTGATTAACAGATTGGAGAATTACAGTACATTTCAAGAACAACTCAATACAAAACTGTTAACTGTGGACGACACCATAAAGCACATATATGTTTACAATAGGGTCCATCATGTTTAATTCATCATATTTTCGTCCGTAGGTGCCCTTTGAGAGCGCATTTGAAGGAGTCATGGGATTCGCATGTCTTAATGACTGTTCGTAGGGCGTTCCACATTTTGGTGGCATAGGAGCGAAAAGAATGTAGTCCCTTGTTTGTGCAGAATCTAGGTTGCACATGGTTTGTTGAATTCCCTCGAGCACTCGAGCACTGTTCATGCAGCCTGGGCCCTGGACTGAGACAAGCTGGAGTTGGAAATACATTGTTTTCAACGAGGGTGGCGCAAACAAGAGCTATTTTAAGCATGTGTGCAACATGACAACTGTTTTAAAGTATTGTACAGTAACAATTAAAGTATCTGTAATGTTTATGTTGTACTACTAATACTACAAAACAATCTAAAATAAAGGGATTTAAGATCATTAAAGCTGGGCTGTTGCCTGAGTCCAATGCATTTCTGCCTACTTTCGATCCAGGACTTGGTCCAGTTGGTTGTCCCCATTCTCAATAGAAGTATATGTATTGGACTGGCCCCATGTGTTGTTTTTGGCAGCAAATTTAGATTTTAGTCACTTGAATAGTTTTCACTAAATATCATAAGATTTTAGTCGACTAAATCTACAGGTGATTTAGTCGACTAAAATGTGTTTTGCTGAAAATAGCCGGAGCTTGTAGATCTGCTATTTTCAGCATGCAACCAAGTGTAAAATGACTTGGATCTCTTCTCCCACTCGTACTTTCCTAAAATTTTAGTCTAGTTTATATTTCGTGACGAAATTGTCGATATATTTAGTTATCATAGCTTAGTTTTCATTTAGTTTCCATTTCGTTTTCATCAGTGAAAAAAGGTAGTCGACGAAAGGTAGTCAAGAGTTTTAGTCGACAAAATCAACACTGGTGAAGATAATCTGTCACTCTCAATGCACTCTGGGACACTCACACTGGAGGTGTGTGACGTCTGTTGTAATTTATGAGACAAATACAGAGCCAATATTTGGATCACATGCAGTACCCAGCTGAGCTTTGCGGGTTAATTGGTTGATGCCTGGCTTGTTAAGCGTATCGTATCGTTACAGTGTGCTGTTACAGTGTGCTGTTACAGTGTGCTGCTGCTGCTGCACAATTTAGAAAGAGAGGGTGGAGAGGACATGAATAGATAAAACACGGGTCCTGCACTGGAACCCTGAGGCATTTTTCTTTTTCTTTTTTTCCCCCTTCTTTTTGGCACAGTTTCCCTTAAAAGATGAGAGGAATTTACATAATAGGCATCATGCCCATGACTTTGTATGTAGGTCAGCTGGCCTGACCACTGTGCTCTGTCATCTGACAGATACATCGCCCCGGGGCGAATTGACTATTGTAGTAAAACTACATCTTCACTAGTATCTCCTCCTCCTAATGACCTCAATAAATCTAATTGGGCTATAGAGAAATAACAAATACAATTATAAGCCCTGAGTGCTAAATGTATGTTGACTCAAACACTTTGGCATTCACCCGTGCAAGCCTTTGGAAATTAATTATTGCTTATAGTTAGATCATGTGTCTGTGGTTCTGGTGGATGAGAGAGAGAGAGAGAGAGAGAGAGAGAGAGAGAGAGAGAGAGAGAGAGAGAGAGAGATTTTTATTATCGTGACGTGAGATTCGTGAGAACGATGGCTTCCATTTTCGCAACTTTCCAGGAATAGAAATCCTGCAGTTTCTATTAGCTTGGATTCCCCATCAACGATGCCACTGCAATGCATGGTAAACTCTACTGAACTGCCCACAGCCCTCCTATACAAGACACAGACTGACGAGAAGAGTGTGCTATTCTATCATGAACATTAGTGAGAACAAATTATATGAAGATAGATAGGTTGAAAAGTGATCCTTTAAGCCCTATACAGTAATAAGCTTTGTCATGACAAATACTAGTGAAATTAGCAGAAAAGTAATGCGTTGAGAGCTTGTAGGTGTTCTTTGAAGGATGTTCATCTATAATGTTGTGGCCCAAACTAGGGTCGGTAACAGCATGCACGCGAGCTGAGTTTGCTCATACTTGGGTGTATATGAGGAGCACACACAGAACAGGTGCAGAGTGAGAGTTTATTGTGGTGCAGCGTTTCACAGGCCAGCCTGTGTATAGAATGTGATGGGTACTAAATGACAGCAAATGGCACTGGGGTCATCACTTCATCAATTATTCAGCCCCAGCAGGCAAGCACAATATCACTCTGACTCATTATGAATGGTAGGCAGAAGAAACAGCCAGTTTCATTTTGCCCTTTTGTGTGGCCGTGACTTTGCATAATAACATTGTAACATGGTTATTGTATACAACACAGTCCTGTTATTGCCACCTATAGCTGTATTTGCGTCGTGGACGGTTGGTTGTGCAAGTTGAAGAGAAAGGATTGTCTGTGATTGTTATTTTTTTCCTTAAACAATTATTGCTTTATTTCCCAAACAACAAGAATACGAGTGGAAAACTTGGCAGTTAAGAGATGACCATCATGGCTCAGTATAACAGTGTCTTTCACATCATATCATTTCACAGTATTTGACAGACAAGACAGACATGATTTTTAGACATCAAAAGGAAGCAGGCAGTGCACAGCATTCACATTCTGTACAATACATTTTGCTTATTACACGGCCTGGCTGAATGCACCGCATCTCGTTATTTCTGCTGTGCTCAACAACAATAACATACCATCCTGTCTGTAGACTCTACTGGACTAGCATAACTACCGTCCCAATTCTGGAGGGGGGGAAGACGATTAGTAGAGTGAAAACAGCATGGGGCATTAATATAGACCCCGGGGGGACTCCAGTATTTAGAGAGGTTAGATCCTTTTCAAATCACTAAAATATTTGTGTTATCCCTCATTTAGTAGCTGCGTAATGCAGGATAATGAACAGCAAGTCGGGCATTATTTGGGGGGGAAACCCTTAGAGTATATATTAATAGAGACGGCACCCGGAGGAAACCCTGAGGCGAAATGGACATAGTGGCTGAATTTGGTATTGCAGCTCGAGCCAGCGCTGGTTCGTTGACTATCATTGCGCACGTTCACGTTATGGGGCCCATGACACGTGAATGAATGTTTCATACGTGAACGTGTGCAATGATAGTCAACGGCCCAGCGCGTTCACGTTTTGGCCCAATCCATCCCAGAATACACTCTGTTCCTATACCCGGAAGAAGGAGTGAAATCGCCTCATGTGCTTTTGAGCAACTTAATTCAAGTGGATGTGAGGAGAACTCCGGTGACGTCTCCATTAATATATACTCTAAGGGTGAACCCTTTCAGGGTGATTCAAGTCCTGCATCACCTTGTCGGACTTTATTTCCTCAATAATAACCATGTTCATTTCATACAATAATATGAGAAGTCCGTCCACCGTTAAATCCAGCCGTATACTCAAACACTAATGTGACATTCAGGAAATCTAGGAAGCATCAAAAAGTTACAGTATCATCAATCCATCTACAATATCCAGCCTTTAAAAGATGCTATAAGCAATATGTCGAAATTTTTATCAGGAAGCAGACAGGCAAATCGACCAATGACAAAGCTTCTAAGAAAATCTTTGAATGCAGATTGCGGCCCCTAGATGTGTCACAGAGACAAAAATCTTTTGGAGCGTTCTACCCATTGCTGGCTGTCTGAATACAAAAAACTAAAAGTCATTACAATTTTGACATATTATTGCTTATAGCAGCTTTAAGTTCAGTTAGAAACCCCAAAGGTTTGAATGTGGTTTAAAGATCACAATATTCCTTGGCTATACATACTGTAGCAGCCCTATGGTAATAATATCCTGAAAAAAAACATGAATAAACCAGTTGAACAAAATTATTGTGTAACAGACGTTTGAGGTATGCTGCTGCGGTCATTAAGATAAATCTAAGCAACACTGTATAACAGACCACCACCATGTGCGTCCCAGCTGTCAAACAGTCAGATTATGTAATTAATCCAGCATTAATCCAGCATCTTTAGAAATATATTCGGCTAAAGGGCTATAACTGCCTGGCTGGCAGTAATCGCCCCATCTGTGTAAAACGCGCCAGGCTAACTTAACCTCTCTCGTCGCCAGGCCTTCCCCACATATGGCTACAGCCATTAACTCTACCCTCAATACACGATCAACATGCCTTGAAATATGAAGGGAATAAAGCAAACAACAATATTCCAATGTTTGTATTTAACATATAAATCATTTATGGGAGTGTGATTATGAGTCAGGGGATCATCATAACCACAGTGGAATAGTAGCTGTCATGGTTTACTTTTAGACAAAGCCATTTCATTCCATTCTCAACTAAATACATTCAAAGTGACAAGTGCATATTCAAAGGTCATAAAAAAAATGTTTAATTACTAGCAACTACAGCCTTTTTTTTTCATTGACATTATATTAATTAATTAAGAAAACATCTTCCTTTAAAAAAGGAGACTAAAATCTATAAAATGAGATGTATATTATTATATAAAGGTTCTTCACTGCAAATAGGAACATGGTTTTTGGAGTATAATCTAATCTGAAGTGCTGTTTTCACAGCTGTGTTCCGCTCTCTTTTTCGCGAGTCAAAACCAAAGTGAAAAGTGCATACGACCCGGCCCACTTCTACATTTCCGCCGTGTAAGAACAGTTTCCATTGGAGGTGTGAAAGCCAGAGAGCAAGTCATTCCATTGCCTTGCTATCCGCTGGTTTCACAGACCCCTAGCCCTGAAAAAATAAAAAATAAAATAGAAATAATAGATATTTTGGACGGGAACCCCTTTTGGTGTTTTAAGCATTATGTTATGCTTTAGCTATTGAAAATAGCAGATCTACAAGCTCATAGAGCTTGTAGAAAATGTGAAAATGTGACCCAAATGTTTGATTAGAGTGAACAGAGCGTTCGTTTTGAGCTAAAATATTTGCTTCTGGGGGGTTCCTGGAACAACAAATTTTAAATGGGGGTCTGCAGCCAAATACAGATAATTCTGGGGGTCCTTGATATGAAATAGTTTGAGCACCACTGACATAGTTTTTCAGAAAACTGGTCTAAATGGGTTAAAAATCTGTTGGACAGGAAAACTGAAAACCTTCATTAGAGAGTCCCACTGATAAGGAAAATCATTATTTCTTAAACCAAAAATAGCTACGTTTATTTGACATCTGAGCGGCGCATCAGCCAAACAGGTTGGAGAGAGGTCTGGTCCTCACAGGGCTGCAGGTGGGCAGGCCGTCTCCACCTCCTCCACCTCCTCCACCTCAGCCAAACAGGTTAGAGAGAGGTCTGGTCCTCACAGGGCTGCAGGTGGGCAGGCCGTCTCCCCTCTCCACCTCCCCGGCGTCCCTGAAGGAGGTGCTGTGGATGATGTGTGCGCGGTGGCGCCCGCGGTGCAGCCGCGCGTTCAGCCGGCTCAGGGACGACTTCCTCTGCACGCCCGCCGCCTTGGCCTTTGTCGTTCCGTTACCCCCGTCTCCCCCCCCCGCCGCCGGCGCCTCCTCGGCGGCGGCGGGGGGGTTGAGGAGCCGGAGCACTCTGCGCCAGCCCCAGCCCGGCCCCCGGACCCCCGTCCCGCTGCCCCCCTCGGCGCTCTCCGTGTCGGACTCCGAGCCCGGCGACGTGACCACGCCCTCGTCCTGCAGGTTGGCGACGAGCGGCGCGGGGAGGTACTGGATGGCACGCCTCCCGCTGTAGTCCCGGACCTCGGGGTCCGCCTCCCAGTCCGACAGCAACACGCGCACCACCTGGTCATTCACCACGCCACGCACGCACGCATGCACGCACACACACACACACACACACACACACAGGTTCAGTCAACATTTCACTGGAGAATCACTTGACAGGTACAAAGTTTACACTTTATATTATATTTGAGAGAGGGATAAGGATAACAGACCCACAGGCAGAAGACGCTGCCACACAGAGGGATTTACATGTTATGATATGAAGTTAATGATTAATGTGACCGTCTGACAAACTCAACCTCGACATTGGGATAATTCAAAAGCAGGTCAACAATCCTGTTATCCACATTCTATTGGGCGGCACCAGTGACCATAGGCATAACATGGTAGACGCCTCTTCCAGCTCTGGGGCACGTGTCTCTGTTGAAGGCAGATTCCTTGAGAAGCATAGTGGAAGGAAAGTGGAAGCTTGCGAAGCTTCCCGCGCGCGTAACGGAAGGGGACAGATTTAATTGATAAGTCCCGGAAAAGACACGCTGCGATTGGCATGTATAGTCACTTGAGTGGCAGCGAGAGACATGGAGGAGTCGCATGAGTGACGTGACTGACGTCACATGCGGGCAGCGACGCAGCACGCCTTCAGGACAGAGCAACACCCACAGCCATAATACTAGAGGGAGCGTGAACAACGATCTGGTGCCACCCATTTATAAAACAAATATGGGAAAATTCACCTATACCAAAGCACTGCTACCCAGGTGTGGAATGTCCGCCCCCTTCCCTCAAAACAAACAAATCACTGGCTTCCTTCAAGACAGGCCTAAAAATTCACCTGTCAGCAGGTCAAAGGGAGAGGAGGTGATCGCCCCAGCCTCTTTATGCTAATAATCCCCTTAATAATCCCCTTCCCTTAACTTCGGCCCCAACCTGTGCATACTGTATATTTCATGTTTAGAGGAAATGTATATGTTGCTTTAAATTATTATTATTATATCAATTGCTGTTACTGTGTTAAATTATTATTCATGTCATGTGTGAGTGGATGGGATCCGAATGGAAACAAGGCTGCAATGTCTTTCTTCGGTGAAATCCTTTTTTGGACAAAAATGCCTGACTGTACATTGTGCTGTTAGCATTTATATGTTGCCACAATATTCAATCAATCAAACTTCCGCTTGACTTCCTGCCTTCAATGGAGACGCGTCGCTCCAATCAGAGCCATAGAGTAAGACAGAGTTACGACATTGAGGGGGCAGAAAACAGCCTGGTCTTTGTATAAGATTGTATATTGTCTTTGTATGTATTCGCGCGAGACCAATAGACATGCATTCCGTAAACTTCCGGTTTTGTCCCTTTTCAGTAGGAGTCTATGTAGAAGAGCCTGGGCCAATGAAGTGCTCTGTCTGCTCTATGGCTGCTCTATATGGCTCTGGCTCCAATGAACTGCAGCGGCCAATGAACCGTGTATTATTATATTTTAATATGTATGCGCCACATTTTCACGATTTAAAAGGAAATAGCAGACCTACAAGCTATGGGCTTGTAGATCTGCTATTTTTCAACAGCTAAAGCATAACATACATAATGCTTAAAACACCAATAGGGGTTCTTGCCCAAAATGGGTTAAGCAAGAACAAAGAAACAAGTCAATACATCATAAACAAAATAGTTTTTATGAATCATACGTAAGCTAAGAACATAACAGTGGAATATCTATATAATTAAACTATGCATATATAAGTGCTATGTCTAAGTTACATAAGTTGTGCCTGTAAGGTGGGTTTTCAGACTACGGCGGAAGATTAGGAGTGAGTCTGCAGTTCTGAATGTAATGGGAAGTGCATGTATTCCATAGTTTTGGAGCCAGAAGGGAGAAGAGTTTGGGACGTGTGGAGTGTTGTCCTGGCGTTTTTAGTTAAGGTACTTCCAGCTTCCCTGCGTTGGCTGATCTCAGCGTGTGGGAGGGTTTGTATAGGGTTTGATGAGACAACCTTTGGTTGCTTTGAATGCCAGCATCAGAGTTTTGTATTCTGTGCGGGCAGCGACCGGGAGCCAATGGAGGGAGCGGAGCAGGGGGGAGACATGTGAGAATTTTGGCTGCGGCATTTTAGATCAGTTGGAGAGGCTTAACCCATTCTGGGCGGGAACCCCTTTTGGTGTTTTATAAGCAATATGTTCCACTTTAGCAATTGAAAAATAGCAGATCTACAAGCTCATAGCGCGGCACCGAGTGCTGCGCTTAGGAGCTTGTAGGTCTGCTATTTTTTTCAGGGTGAATGTTTTTAACTCAAATATTTGCTTCTGCAGGGGGGGTCCCTGGAACATTTTCAGATAGGGGTCAGCGGCCAATTACATATATTTATGGGGGTCACCAGCCACCAACCACAAACATAGAAACATGGGTTTTTCAGAAAACTGTCAGGATTTAGAAGACATTCTAAATGCCCCCCCCCCCCCCCTCCCCCCCACATCATCCCACTGACCTGTGTGTGCCCGTGCATGGCCGCCAGGTGCAGGGGCGTGTAGCCGGCGCCGGACCGGGCGTTGACGTCCACGTGCACGGCGTTCAGCCCGGCGAAGGCCAGCAGCCGGGACAGCAGCTCGGCCTTGCCCTGCTTAGCCGCCCAGTGCAGGCAGGAGAAGCCTGTGACGAAGTCCCTCTTGGCCACCAGCTGGGGCTCCAGGGCCAGCAGCGGCTGCAGGCTGTCCCACAGGCCGTCCGAGGCGCACAGCATCCACTCGTGCTCCAGCGGGTCCAGGGCGACCGAGGCGCAGTCCTCGTCCGTGGCCGAGGAGGAGAGCAGCGAGCCGGAGTCGCTGTCGGCGCTCCTCACCGAGTCGCGCAGCCGCGAGCCGCCGCGGTTTATCAGAGACCTCCTCACCTGGGGTGGGGTGGGGTGGGACGTCACACACACACACACACACACACACACCGAAACACACCGACAAACACACACACACACACACACACACACACACACACACATGCACGTGGACACTCAGTTCTAGATTCATATAGAACTAAATATAATGCTATATTTTATTTTTATTTTTTACAGGGAGAGAGAGAGAGAGAGAGTGAGAGGGAGAGAGAGAGAGAGAGAGAGAGAGAGAGAGAGAGAGAGAGAGAGAGAGAGAGAGAGAGAGACCGACCTGAGGGGAGCTGCTCATCATCAGCTCTATGAAGTTCCTGCGGCTGCCTTTGGGCGTGCTGCCGTCCCCAGCGCCGGGGTCCTGCGGTCCCTCCATGCAGGCGCTGTCCTCCGACAGCCCGCCGCCGCTCAGCAGGGCCCGCTGGGACCCTCTGGACACCCTGCGGCCCCCTCTCACCACCTGACCGTGGTGGTGGTGGAGGTGGTGGTGGTGGTGGAGGTGGTGGTGATGAAGCTCCAGCTCTGTTCCTATAGCAGGGGCCGACTCTCTCCTCCTCCTCTCTCTGAGCTTCACCTCTCCTCCTCCTCCTCCTCCGGTCGAAGGGGTCCCAGCTGTGGTCGCTTCATTCACCGGAGTGGCTGGTTCGTCCTCCTCCTCCTCCTCTATGCGCGGCCGCTCGTTGCCGTTTGACTCATTGTCCAGGAGGCCAGCAGTGTCCGTGTCTTTGTCGAGTGCGTCGTCGGGGTTCCCATTGACGTAGTTCTCTGATGATGTTGATGATCCCTTGTTGATGTTTTCACCGGGATCAGCTGTGACTGACAGCGGACTGTCTGCTGCGCTCACGCCGTTACCGTTGCACTCCTCCTCCTCCTCCTCTCCTTCACCACGGCCACGGACATCCATCATCACTGAATCCACGCACGCCTCCTCCTCCTCCTCCTCCTCGTCCTCGTCCTCCTCGTCCTCCACCTGCTTCAAACGGACGAATTTCACGCCGTTTTCCAGCGTCACGAGGGCCACGCCGTCCACGGTGCGCCGCAGCGTCTCCCGGTCCATCGTCTCCAGCGACGAGTCGTTCTTCCAGATCGACTCGAAGTGGTCGATGAGCTCCATCTGCTTGACCCTCCCTCCCCGCTCCGTCAGGAACTCCAGCACGGCTCGCTCGGTGCATTCGGAGGCCATCGCGATGAGGGAGCGTCGCCCCTCAATGGTCCGCCAACGGTCCGGGTCCGTCCTCCTCAAAACGTTTCAAAATGACAGTGCTCGGAGGAGTCGCATCGTGGCGTGCAAGTTCACCCGTGCCGAGTCTGTAATCCTTTGATGTGGGTCGGTCTTTGACAGCATCTTCTTCATCCTCCTCCTCCTCTCCTCTCCTCCGACCGAGGCGAGGGGGAACAACACCAAAGTGTTGAGTTGAGTGTTGCAGACAGGGGGCGTAGTTGCAACAAAACAGGCAGTGATTCCACGCCACGGCACGCCCCTTTCCTTTCGGTACGACTGAGAAACTGCAGCTACTGAGTCTCCATTTTGGCTCTGTAATGTTTGTATTGAATTTGATATTGAACAGTGTTATTATTATTATTATTGTTAAAATCTTATTATTATTAGTAGTAGTAAAATTGTATTATTATTAATTATTATTATTATGATTATTATCGTTTTTCCCTTTTTACCTCCCTTATGATGAATTCCTGTTCTGTTCTTTTTGTACGTCTCTAAATGTTTTGATGAATTGAACAAGGTGGACCCTCTTGTAAACAAGTATAATGCTTAATTGGGTCGTCCACTCAGTCTTTGTATTTAGTTTGTGCTTGAAATGTACTGTAATTCTGCAAACTGTTAAGTGTTAATATGGTTAATACATATTCCAATCAATCAAAAAGTCTCCCTTAGAGCCATCATGGCGGCCTAAAGCCTTCCCATCTGAGCTCTACCATTGTAGAATGACGAAAGGGGAGGATTCAATACAGTCCCAAATCACATGGTGATAAATAACATGCACTTGACTACTTCATCACAAAAAAATATCAACGTATTTCTAATGAACCGTTCTTCCAGCATTTTTTTTTCTAAGAGAAGATCCATTCGTCTTTGTTTAATTATGACATTTCAACCTTTAAAGCTAAGACCTTGTCCCCTAATTCCTGAGTTGGTTTGGTCTGGGCCGTCGTCTATACGTCACCGTGCGATGAGGCCACTCTGAGCTGAACGGGGGGAATCATTACATTCTGAAAGAACTTTTCTACTCTCTCAGTTGTTGTTGTTGTTGCTAGCCACCGCCAGCCATCACCAATACTGTTTGTTTTTTTAAAGTAAAAACATGGCTTCTTCCGATGTAGTGCGGCAGCCGGTGAGTAGTTGTCCTCTTTCTGGTTGAATAAGTGTAGTTTAGTTGTTGACAGACGGACGGTCTGTAGGGACAGGGAGTGGTGTCCTGTCCTGAGATGCTAACGATGCTAAAGCTATCTATCAGACACGTAATGCAGACCAGAACCTAAACTACACACTTTCATATTAACATTTAATTTCAACCACGTCCAACGTACGTGCGTTTAGATGCGTTTACGTCTAAACAAATTGAAAGCTTTGCATTTATAACCAAGAAGTGTTTTATTTTTTAGAGTTTAGACAACTTGGCTAATAACGTCAGTGTTCTCTCCAGCTGGTGATGCATGCCTGCCAAACAAACATTGAACAAGGCATCATCTCTTTTCGCGTGTGTGTGTGTGTGTGTGTGTGTGTGTGTGTGTGTGTGTGTGTGCGTGTGTGTGTGTGTGTGTGTGTGTCACTGTGTGTGTGTCACTGTGTGTGTGTGTGTGTGTGTGTCAGTGTGTTAGCCCCACAAGCAGAGGGGCTAACTGTGTGTGTGTGTGTGTGTGTGTGTGTGTGTGTCTGTTGGTATGTACGAGGTGTATTTGTGGTGTGAACTCGCACTCAACAGACACATCACACATTGCACTACATTAGTGCTACAGAGGCAAAACCAATTATTTTCTTTAAATAACGTGTGTTTGTGTCTTCCTATAACCCCAAGCATTACAATCATGCTGTAATTGTAACACCGTTTCATCTAGGTTACAAGGAAATTCAAATCAATGAGTGATTCTCAACCTTTTTTCTATTTATTTTAGTGGCCCCCAGTTTGACATACATTGAGCTTAGCCATGGTTGACAATATGACACTAGTACTTCACCAGTGTCATGGCTTAAAGGGCCACTTCACGCCTTTAGCAAACAGATCTTATTTCAATGATGTTCGGGAGACAAGAAACACTTTCCTGGGATTTTTATGTGGGTAATGTGTGTTTTTATTTTTTAGAAATTTCAGTATTTCAAAGTGTCCATGGGCTCCATGATGTCATGGACACAGGGCTCACTTATTTGGAATTGTAGTCCAGGAAGGAATAAGGTCAGGTTTAGGCATAGTTTACTGAATTTACATTTAGGAATACCTGGTTGTTTAATACTGTACTGTGTGTCTTGTGCAGGATAACAACGGCATGCGTCCCCTGGCCCTGTCTGGTCATGTGGGCTTCGACAGCCTCCCAGACCAGCTGGTGAACAAGTCTACTTGCCAGGGTTTCTGTTTCAACATCCTCTGCATAGGTACGTACTAAATACACCTCCCACAGACACACATCACCACCTGACACGTAAGGCGTGTTCAAAAATACTTTCCAATGGTTGTTTGGAAATTCACAGAGATATAAGGATGCAGGATGCACACCATTTGCATCACTGACTCAATTGTTAACCAGCTACAGAGATTAAAATAGGGTGCATTTTGCATCCCAAAACGCAGTTGTTTAGTTAAGGGACGCAATTAAACAACGACCTCAGTCTGCATCCACGGGATGCACTACTGTATTACTGTACTGTTTTTTATTCTAGTTTATTTTGCTAGCTGTAGTTAAAATAATCCTTTCTTTTTCTGTTTTCTACATGAATATAACTACATTATAACCATATAAAATGAAATGGGAGTTAAATGCTGCAATTTGTAAATAAATAGCAAAATATGCCTCCTAACGTCGTTGAAGTGGGACTCATTTCTAAAAGACCAGCCCTGGGACTCATCTAAATTCTAAAAGACCATCCCTGCATCCTGGGACATCACTGCAGCTATATGGCTATATTTATTTTCCTATCTCTCTCTGACTCTCTCTCTCTCTCTGTGTCTCTCTTCATATGGAAAAATAATCTATCGTCCATACAGATGATTATTTAGAAGAGTATCGAACAAGCCAAACAACATTTTCCCCTAACATGGCTTCAGCCTTCCATGTCCTCTCTGTCAGCCCAGCCCAGCCCCTCCCGAATATCCCTCGCATACCTGTTCTCATTGCCTTAGTTTATACCTCTCTCTCCAAAGTCAGGCGAGGTCCCATCATGACAAAGAAATAACGGGCGTGTCCTTTTCCATATCGCTTGATCAAAGGGTTGATTCAATGGAAGACAGGCCTTCAGGGCAAGGTGTTTTATGATCCCCTTTAACAAAAAAGAACTAACACCTTTTAAATGATTATAGATGGAATGGAACAATGAAATTACACCCATACAATCATCATAAATGATAAAAATCAGTGTTTGACAGTCCAATATCGCCTTTTCTCTCATTGCTTCCAGGTGAGACTGGCATCGGCAAATCCACCCTGATGGACACGCTGTTCAACACCAACTTCGAGAACTTTGAGTCGTCCCACTTTGAGCCCCAGGTGAAGGTGCACGCCCAGACCTACGACCTGCAGGAGACCAACGTCAGGCTGCGCCTCACTGTGGTCAATACAGTGGGCTTTGGGGACCAGATGAACAAACAGGAGAGGTGGGTGGAGGATTGTTGTGGGGGGGAGGGGGGACTTGGTATGTGTGTGTGTTCATGTGTAAGTGAGAGACGTATAAAAGCCTAAACTCAACAAGCCCTGTTGTCGGGTCACCGAAAACCGCCTATGCCCAATAATCAGTCGTGTGTGTGACTCGTAGCAGGAGGGAACTCAGCTCATTATAAGTCATTTCCAGACCAGTTCCAACAAAGTTGACTGTAGATAGGAACTCTCTGTAATCGTTATAAACATCCATAGGTCCTTATGCAGAGCCGGTGATTTATTGCCATAAACTAAAAGTGATGTTTTTTTTCCTTCGATGCGACAGTACCTCCCACACTTATGCGTACTAGTGACATATGGTGCATTATTTTGCCTCGAAGTAAAGTTGGCGATATAAGGTACTTTTTCTTTTGCTTAATTACTGTACCGAAACCGTGACCCAAAAATCGGTGTTTGAACCGAACCGCGGAGTAACTTAACCGTGTCTTGGTGTAGACATTTTCTTGGATAAATACTTAATGTTAAACTAAATGTTGCTCTGAATCCAGCATTCTCCAGAACAGTAGTATGTCCCCATTCAGACAATAGACTATACATGGACAAGACAACAGACAAAACGGTGCTCCTTTTGATTGGAATGAGATCCAGAAGTCCTTAAAAATGATGTCACTGCCTTCCCTGGGACAATTCAGGGAAATTATTTCCAGCAATTTTGCTCAACATTGTAATTGTTTTAATTAATTATCTATCAGTTCTTTAGTTTTGGTATCATATGTTTTCTGATTCGTATATTTAAGATTTCTGTTGTAAATTGCTGACTTGTATATTGTTGATTTGTATTCTGTATTCGGCTACATTGAAAATGAGGACCTGCCCCTCAATTTAATATTGTGGAGATATTAACATGTAAATGTAATTAATGAAATGTTATGTGAGATAGTAGTCGTGTGTCTACTGAGTACAAACCTTCCACGTAAGTGGACCAAAACACTTTTTTGTTGTACAACACCGTAAAGTCGTAAACCTTTGCCTTAACCGGCCATATCTCTCCCCTCCCCCTAGCTACCAGCCTGTGGTCGACTACATTGACCGTCAGTTCGAGACCTACCTCCAGGAGGAGCTGAAGATCAAACGTTCGCTCCACAACTACCACGACTCGCGCGTCCACGCCTGCCTGTACTTCATCTCGCCCTCGGGACACTCTCTGAAGTCCCTGGACCTGGTCACCATGAAGAAACTCGACAGCAAGGTGGGGGAACTCAAGGGGTGTGACTGTGTGTGTGTGTGTGTGTGTGTGTGTGTGGGGGGGGTAGTTTGTGATATAGTGCACCGAAGTCTGACGTCAATATCGGTAGAGGGCGCAAATCCGCAGGTTCGTGTACTTTTCATCTGCATTGTAATCCCCATAGGTGGATTTTAGCTAGCCTCATATAAGCACTGTGTTTGAAAAATAAACAGATCATCCAGGCCGCTTATGGATATGAAGAATCAACTGACTGCGAGAAAACGTTATTATTACTGCTACTGAATTAGTACAATTTTCGCTAGAAACAGACTGTATCATATATGAGTGACTGACTGTTGCAAACGACACAGAGACACCTCCCTGACAATAACGCAGAGACAGCTTGTTTATTTTTGGACCACAAAGCTTATATGAAACGATTTACATAGAGAATTTACTTCCGTGAACCAGGGGAAACCAGGGGATGAGCGAGTGACGTCAGGCCTTAGGCGCTCTATGCATAATCGTATTAATTTACCAGCCATTTATTTATCAGGCTGCTATTCCAGTGAAAGTAGGCGTCATGCACAGATATCTTTTTCTACTGACTTCCTGTTTACACACAAGCAGCCAGAGAGGGCTGAATGCATGCAGCACGGTACTGGCTATTAAGATTTAAAAAGCTCCATCTGCTAGAAGCAGATCTTTTTTTAAATAATTCTTCAACCAGTAAGCTTTCTTCACACAGTCACACGTGTTTTAGTTAAATTGATTCGAAATGAGGTTCTCGGACCAAGGATCACATGCCAGAGTTAGGCCTAGGTTCTTTTAACCCATTTAGACCTAAGGACGATTCTACAAATAACTTCTAAATCATGACAGTTTTCTGAAAAACCCATGTTTCATGTCAAGGACCCCCAAGATTATATGTAATTGGCTGCCGACCCCCATCTGAAAATATGTTGTTCCAGGGACCCCCAGAAGCAAAGATTTGAGTTAAAATGTTGGCTCTGAAACAATATACAGACATGCAAAAGTGTAGCTTTTCGGCGAAAATCGCCGTTTTTATCCCAAATATAGGACCTGTGTGATTCATGCAAATCCGTTAAAAAAATGTTTGGGGGGGGTGAGGGGGTCTGTGAAGCCCGAGCTCGCTGCCCGGAGAATTATCTGACAGACTACTCTCGTGAGTCACTAATGATTCTGAGCGATATTTCTGCTTGCATCTGGGCGGCATGATGTGCGCAGCCGCTGGTCGCTCCGCGGAAAAAAAACCTGTTTGTGTGGACTCGGCATGAATTTTGACACACTGTCTGTGACTCGCCAGTCGATCCATTAGTTTAGCTGCTACAGTTAGCATTAGCAACGTTAGCACTTTGCGTTATACTGTCTGTGGTGTGGACGCGCCGGCGTCAGTTTCTCTCGCTGTGTGTGTGTGTGTGTGTGTCTGTCTGTGTGCTCGTGTGTGTGCATGCATGCGTATGAGTAAATAAATAAAGCACGCGCGCGCGCGTGTGTGTGTGTGTGTGTGTGTGTGTGTGTGTGTGCGTGCGTGCCAGGGCTTATACTAAACTAGAATTTCGGCCCCCTTCGGGGGCCTCATCCCAGTGTCGTTGCAGCGCAATATGGGAAGAAAGAAATTGCGGGAGTTGACAGATTCCACTTCATGTTTCAGCTGTGTTTTTAAACTCAGTAGTGTGCCCTGCACACAGCGCACACTCGCAATTGCAGCTGGAGGGCGACGCGGCCCACACACACACAGAGCGATGTGTGGATAAATCACTGAGATTTGGGAAATGTGTTCTGAATGGGCCTGAATATATGTGTGTAGGCTGCAACAATGATTTCATTAAAAATGATTTAATCCAGACAACAGTCTTGTCAAAACGTGACTATTGTAACTCCCTCCTTACTGGCCTACCAGCATGTGCACTTAAGCCTCTCCAGCTGATCCAAAATGCTGCAGCTCGCTTGGTCTTCAACCAGCCAAAATTCTCACATGTCTCCCCCCTGCTCCGCTCCCTCCACTGGCTCCCGGTCACTGCCCGCACAGAATACAAAACTCTGATGCTGGCATTCAAAGCAACCAAAGGTATGGCTCCCCCATATCTTGCAAGTATGATCGAACCCTACAAACCCTCCCGCTCACTCAGATCAGCCAACGCAGGGAAGCTGGAAGTACCCTCACTAAAAACGCCGGGACAACACTCCACACGTCCCAAACTCTTCTCCCTTCTGGCTCCAAAACTGTGGAATGCACTTCCCATTGCAGTCAGAACTGCAGCATCACTCCCAATCTTCCGCCGTAGTCTGAAAACCCACCTTTTCAGACTCCATCATGGCCCATAGTACTTACCCCACCCCCTTAGATAGCAATTCTGTAGACTTAGATAGCATTTGATACAGACTTATAGCATGTTATGTAGACAGCATAAGTGCATTGTATGTAGTCATAGCACGTCATAGTACATATGTGTAGCATAGTAGTATAGATGTATAGCTTATATGTATAGTTTCATTATAGATATTCCACTGTTACTTTCTTAGCTTACGCATGTTTCATGATAAATGTCTTTATGTGATGTATTCCCATGCTTTTTTGTTCTTGCTTAATGTAAGTCGCTCTGGATTAAGAGCGTCTGCTAAATGCCTAAATTGTAAATTGTATAAAGTGTAGTTTAGTTTTGAACAGGCAACTAATGTAGTGATAGATTAATTGAATGGGCCTGAATAGATAGATAGATATATGTCTTTATTTTAATGTGTGTTTACAATAACTGTAATGTAACAATAATACAAATAATGTAATGTAATAATTATTTAATTAACGAATTAAATAACCTTATTTTATTCTGAAGGCAACCGGATGTCTTAAATTAGCTAGCTCTCAAACAGGAAGTTCTAAATTTGCTTATTAGACGGAGCCAACTCGCAGGCAGTGCCTCCCTCAGCCCAGATGCAAGAGGATCGTTCGGTTACAGGTTTCTATAGGACACCAGTTTTGGTGTGACACACACGGCTTCCACATTTAGCTTCATACTGGGTGAAAGTGTCATTCAAAAAAAAAAAAAATCGCTCGAAATTGTTATTCACAATGACATTGAGTTGAGGTGCTTGTGTTTTAGGGTAATTGTTGCATAAGCGCTATATCGCACTCGAGTCCCGTGAGCCGGGCCATCTCCCTCCCCTCCCCTGTGTCTGGAGCAGCTAGCATGGATTGTGGAACCTTTCCCTCCGATTGCACACAACCATGCCGTTAACCCGTTATCCACGAGTCCATCCGATTGCTGTAATGTAAATGTCCCATCCACTGAGCAAAAGCGATATAAGCGCCTTATTCATTCACACACACACACACACACACACATGCACGCACGCACACACACGGCCGCCTCAGACCCAGCTCCCAGCGAGTGCTGCTGCTGCAAGCAGTGAGTGTAGTAGGCGTGGCGCAGAATTAGAAGGGCGCAGCAAATACGACATTGAGGGGTAGAAACCATCCCGGGCGCGTGGTTCATGTAACATGTGTGTCACTGTGAAAGCCTGGCCCCATTAAGTGAACATGGTTGGCGTAGTAGACGCCAACATGACGATTTTGACGTAGGCTGTTGGAGGTTGAGCAAGAATAGCGTGTTTCAGAAAAGTAATATTTAAACAGTAAATAAGACATTTTTGGCGAATGCAATGTAGTCTATGTTCTTTGTGGGAGTGTGCAGGTTTTATTTGGCATAGAGAGATGTGTGGTAAAAGTGTGGTTCGGTCGGAGATAGAGCACAAAGAAACTCACATGTGCTCATGTACCCCTGTCTATTAGGGTAGCAGGATGGATATATTAAAAACGAAAACATGCAGCTCAACTGTTGAATAAGGAGAGGATGTTACTCTACATGTCTTAAATTGACTAAGGCTAAAATAATGAAGTAAACTGACCCTGTTGACTAAACCATCCCAAAACATTTTATTTGTATTATAATTCATTATTTTGCCAGTGAATATAATTTTCTATTTTACATGATGTGAAGAGTGTAACTGTAAGGGATTTTGAGATGGGAGTGTGAGTGCTGGACCAGTTTCTTTCTTTAAATCACACCTGTGTGAAGTGACCCTTATCATCATACATCATCCATTCATTGTCATTTTTGTGACAATGAATGTGTAGGATTGTGTAGGACAAAAATAGCCGATATATGACAATTCATTCATTGTCAATGGCATTTAGGACACAAATCTACTGAATATAGGAGGGGCTAGTGCTCCTCGAGGGGCTAGTGCTCCTGTTGGAGTAAATTAATTGTTCTATGACTATCAGGACATGAATGTTAACATCTTGCTCAATACTGACTAGATTTGTACTGATTTAGTAAATAATCATCTGTCATTTTTGAGTGGTGCAGCCACTCAACCACACTATAGACAGCTACAGTATGTGTCCCTGTGTCTGTCCCTGGCTGGGTCCCTGTGTCCCTGGCGGTGTCCCTGTGTCCCTGTGTCACTGGGTCTGTTCCTGGCTGTGTGCCTGTGTCACTGGGTCTGTCCCTGGCTGTGTCACTGTGTCATTGGGTCTGTCCCTGGCTGTCCCTGTGTCACTAGGTCTGTCCCTGGCTGTCCCTGTGTCACTAGGTCTGTCCCTGGCTGTCCCTGTGTCACTGGGTCTGTCCCTGGCTGTCCCTGGCTGTGTCCCTGGCTGTGTCCCTGTGTCACTGGGTCTGTCCCTGGCTGTGTCCCTGGCTGTGTCCCTGTGTCACTGGGTCTGTCCCTGGCTGTCCCTGTGTCACTGGGTCTGTCCCTCGCTGTCCCTGTGTCACTGGGTCTGTCCCTGGCTGTGTCCCTGTGTCACTGGGTCTGTCCCTGGCTGTCCCTGGCTGTGTCCCTGGCTGTGTCCCTGTGTCACTGGGTCTGTCCCTGGCTGTCCCTGCATGTGTCACTGGGTCTGTCCCTGGCTGTGTCCCTGTGTCACTGGGTCTGTCCCTGGCTGTCCCTGGCTGTGTCCCTGGCTGTGTCCCTGTGTCACTGGGTCTGTCCCTGGCTGTCCCTGTGTCACTGGGTCTGTCCCTGGCTGTCCCTGTGTCACTGGGTCTGTCCCTGGATGTGTCCCTGGCTGTGTCACTGGGTCTGTCCCTGGCTGTCCCTGTGTCACTGGGTCTGTCCCTGGCTGTCCCTGTGTCACTGGGTCTGTCCCTGGATGTGTCCCTGGCTGTGTCCCTGTGTCACTGGGTCTGTCCCTGGCTGTCCCTGTGTCACTGGGTCTGTCCCTGGCTGCCCCTGTGTCACTGGGTCTGTCCCTGGCTGTGTCCCTGGGTCCCTGGCTGTGTCCGAGCACGAAACATAGCGTTATAGCATTTGTTCACCACCAAGTGTCACTGTTGCACAGCCTAACACACAGACACACAGGCCGGGAGGAGGGCTAGTACAGTGTAGTATATACTGTCCCCCATGACACCCCCCCCCCCCCCCCAAAGTGGGTTTAGTACCGATAAACGCTTAAAAGATTTGCGCCGCGGTTTTGCCCGCGGCACAGCGTTGGCCCCGCACACTGTCACCTTTTTCACCTTGGGCCTGTTTGCATGCCTGAATATATTCAAAGATTTGGGCCACATTTTCTCGATTTTTCAAAAATGGCAGATCTACAAGCTCGTAGATCTGCTATTTTTCAATAGCTAAAGCATAACATAATGCTTAAAACACCAAAAGGGATTCCCCGCCCAAAATGGGTAAAACGTTTTAAATTGATGTTGAAACGTTCCATTCCGTTGAAACGTTCCATTCCCATTGTCGTTGGACACAGCATGTGTGTGTGTATTTTGGCAGATACTTAGTATACGGGGCGGCAGTGGGTTCAGAGTGGCCTATAGAGTGGCCGGATGGGAACCGTGAGGTTCCCGGGTTGATCCCGAGCTCCCCCAGAGTTAAGGTCCCTGCAAACAGAGCGCATTATTCTGATTTTTAGCGGCATTTCTCCATCGGTTTTAAAAACGTGTCCAGTGTGCAACCACCTTTTAGTGTCGAAAGTGTCCTTGAGCAAGACACTGAACCCCTATTTTCTCCAGATGAGCTGGTTGGTGCCTTGCAAGGTTTCCTCCACCATCGGTGTATGGATGTGTGTGTGTGTGTGTGTGAATGTGATGAAAAATCTATGCCAGTGGTTCCCAATGTGGGGACCGGGGACGCCCAGGGGTCCTTGATGGTCCTTGATTGGTCTCCAGCCAAATGATACTTAGGAACCAAATGGAGCGTTATGGGTCCGTAACTAAGAAAGTGTGGGTCCATTTGGTTCCATTTGTACACTCTCTGAGTTAAATTGACATTGATTTTACGATATAAATTGGGGTCCCAGAGATACAAATAATTCCAATAAATGGGGGTCCGTAGACTAATGCATGTCAAACTGGGGGTCCTTGAAATTAAACGGGTTGACAATCACTGCTAGAGCCGTAGAAATCTATCTTATGGTGGTCCCTGGCATATGTTTTCAAACAGGGGTCCACGACGGGCTAATTGGTGTCAATTTGGTGGTCCTTGACATGAAAAAGTGTGGGAACCACTGATCTATGCAAAGTGCTTTGCATAAAAGCGCTATATAAATGCACCATTACCATTTATATGCTTGTGTGCATCTGTGCCTGAACACACAAACAAAAACAACAATCCTTATCGTCGATGCCTCTTCAGCTCATAATTATGTTTTATGCATATTTGCTCCTCGAATTTGAGAGCCCTGGGCTGCATGTTTAGTTTGGAGATGGCACTCACACAAAGCTGCCGTTACACTCCCAGGCTTTTAATTTATTTTATTATTTCTGCTAGTTGGTGACGACTGACGATGTCAGTGACATTTATAGCCTTTGGAAAGCCATTCCAAGCTTGCGGGGAGGGAGGGAGGGAGGGAGGCAGGCATGAGCGAGGCATGAGCCAGAGTATGTGGTGGTTTGTTTTTGGAGTTTCTCCTCCTCCACAGTTGTTATTATGTCTGGTTTGGATGCTGAGAAGACTAACGGAGCGATCCCACTAAACAGAACCCTTCCCCTTTGCACCGGTGGTGGTCTGACACTTTCCCATGCTCTCTCTCTCTGTGTGTGTGTGTGTGTGTGTGTGTGTGTGTGTGTGTGTGTGGTGTACATTGTGTGTGTGTGTGTGTGTGTGTGATTGTGTGTGTGTGTGTGTGTGTGTGTGTGTGTGAGCTCTCAGCTCTACAGTGTACGTAACCCGGCCATTTGCATGTCAATGGGGTGGAAAGAGTGCTGGAATGCTGCTGCAATCTCCTCCTTTTTCTCTCTCTCTCGCTTGCTCACTCACAGCTCACTCTAGCCTCCGCCTTTGTCACTGTACAGAAAGAGACATTTGTTGGAACCACATCACTGACACAGAAAACACATTCAGTCACTCAGACAGTTATTGGTATGCTATTACCAGCAACATTTTTCTTCCTTCAGGAAACGGGGTGTGTGCGTGCGACCGTGCGTGTCACTGTGCGTCCGTCTGTCTGTCGGTCATGTGCAGACACAAGGGCTCCTTCCCCAAGCATGTCTTGGGTTCAAGGCAACACAGACAGACAGATAGACAGGGAAGCAGACAGACAGGAATGACAGAGGAATGGAATGCAGGCTTTAAGCTCAGTAGACTGTTGGCCCTGCAGTCACCCAGACAGGACAGCCTTCTAAAGAGTGAGGACGCACAGTTAGCTTATTCAAACGACATTTACTATTTATTAGATAGCAACTGACCTCACATGTACATACGTGTTCAACTCTCCTGCGTCAGTGGTTCCCAAAGTGGGGTCTGGGGACCCCTAGGGGTCCTTGAGGGAGTTCCAGCGGGTCCCCAGCTAAATGACAGTTAGTAACCAAATGGACCCTTATGGGTCTGTAACTCAGAGTGTACAAATGGGTCCATTTGGTTCCATTTGTACACTCTCTGTGTTAAATTAACGTTGATTTGACAAAATAAACCGGGGGTCCCAGAGATAGAAATGCCATTAAATGGGGGTCTGTAGACTAATATGCATGTCAATCTAAGGGACCTTGAAGTTAAACGGCTTGAGAATCACCACAAACAACTTCTCTCATGTCTTTTCAAATGGGTGTTCGTGGGCTAATTGGTGTCAATTTGGGGGTCCTTGACATGAAAAAGTTTGGGAACCACTGTCCTACATTACATGGCCATCACTGCTCACGTGTTTGACAACAACCCATCCTCATGGATTCAGGTGTTCAGTCGCTGTGACTGATTCCAGTAATTTCTATGGAGGTATGTCGTGCACCACAAAAAAACCTATGTTTCTATGTCAGTGGTGCTCAACCTTTTTCATGTCAAAAACCCCCAGAATTATCTCCATTTGGCACTGCTGTGCTCGGATCAGAATGAGATGATTGAGTGGGTGGAGATAATCCTAGCCATCAGGGGAGAAGGAGGCCCAGATACTCAGCTGGGAGACAACTCTGTAAGAACCAGAAGTACACCTGAGATCAATTATGATGCTTCCAGCATTGGTGGATTGTTTAGCTGGTCAGAAGGTGTGTCAGAGCCACCTCTGGTCTCACCTGCACACTAAACACCTCAGAGATTAAGATCTTCATTGTCACCCCCATGAATGTGCCCAACTGGCCTTGCCACACTCAGAGCATTGAGAGGGTTGTCAACATGGTGACTGAGGCTTCTGCTACATACTTCTCTCAGGAAACGAGGGATGGAGGGCTCAGGAGACTAGCAGGAGACTGATGTCTAGGGCTGAGACAGGACTTGTTCAGGAAGTGATAATTGATCATCATAATTGTATCCAGTGATATACATGCACTTGAATTGTTAATATAAATGCTTTCCGTTGTCTTTAAAATCCTAAAAAGAGATTAAAACGGGCAAAAGTACAAAATAATGTAGGTTAGAGTTATTCTATCAAAAAAACAATGTCATATTTGAATTCTCCATCAAAAAACACAAAATAGACACTGCAAGCATTTTGATTTTCCAAAAAAAAAAAAGTATGACCCGCCCTAGCCCGTATACACTGACCTGGGAGCAATGCCAAAATGTACATTATTTTCTGGCATATGTTTATTAACACAGTCATTCTCTCTGTCTCAAGGTGAACATCATCCCAGTGATTGCCAAGGCAGACACCATCACCAAGAGTGAACTCCACAAGTTCAAGATTAAGATCATGAGTGAACTGGTGAGCAACGGCGTTCAGATATACCAGTTCCCCCTGGACGACGAGACCGTGGCCAAGGTCAACACCACCATGAATGTAGGAACGCACACACACACACACACACACACACACACACACTCTCTCTCTCTCTCTCTCTCTCTCTCTCTCTCTCTCTCTCTCTCTCTCTCTCTCTCTCTCTCTCTCTCTCTCTCTCTCTCTCTCTCTCTCTGTGTGTGTGCAATGAGCAGAAGATGACATTCTGAGCCACACTACAGTCAGCATTAGTAAAAAATGCATCATCAGTCAACAAGATCTTGAACGGCACCTGCTGTTTGATTTTGAAGCGTGTAAATTGCATATTTTTTACACAACCAATTTTAAAAGTGTGATTCTTACGCATTACATAAGTAATCTTACACGGTGTCAGAAACGAGCCGAGAGCATACCTAAAATGAACGTCCTTGACTGGGAGACGAGAGCATGGCCACTCAAGGACTCGTGTCACCTCGTCTGCTCATTTTAGCACTAGCCTCTGGCCAGTCACACAGTGAGTCAACCCTGCACTGCATGCTTGTCAACTCAATCCGCCCCACCTGTTAAACAGAAACGCAGTGCAGTTGCCAGAGATATGGGACAATTAAAAATAATAAATAACCGTGGGCGCATCCATGTGCACATCGCGTGAGAAAATTAAATAAAAGCTAATAACGCAATGTTACGTCTTGGCACAGGTAAGGTATGCTGCTTAAAAAGTAACCTGACGTTCCTGGCATAGATTGTGTTGTGCCGTGCGTCGAAAAAAGCTGATCTACAAGCCAGTGTTGATTTTGACAGCAACTTTTGGTTTTACTCAGTCTCTTGAATAGTTTTCTTTTAGTTTTAGTCAAATTTTGTGTCACCTATGACATAATTTTTTTCGTGCTGTTCTGGCGACCTAAGTTCTAGGCATATGGTGTGATATGAAATTAAAAGTTTATCATAATAAACTTAATCAGTGAGTCTCCGTCTAATCATGTCTGCAATAATGTTAAGTCATGGCTTGGGGAGTTGTTTGATGTTTCTGCGTGGTGGTGGAGCGGCTGGAAGTTGATTGATTATGTTGGACTCATCAATCTATCGTCGGTTAACTTAGAATTTGTTTAAGATAATAGGTTCCATGATGAGAGGACGTTTTGAATGGTGAGGTGTTTGTTTAATTCGATGCGCTGCTGAGCCGACATTTCCTTGGAGTGAGAATGCCTGCCATTGAAATTCCAACTAAATGACAGTGTTTGAAATCATTCCAACCCGATAGACCTATCTATTAAACCTCTAAATGTTTTGTCAGTCAAAAGATAAAAACAGTTCTGTCCGTCCTGTCTGTAAACCTTTCCGCGAGCGACCTGCAGTGGAACTCTGCCTGGCTCTCTCTCTGATTTTCTCTTTCCCTCTCTCGTCTCTCGCTGACAGACACTGCACGTCGCATGCAATGTTCATGAATCCAAGAAATGGAACGTGAGGTATGCAGAAGTGCATTTTACATAACACTGTAGGACCATTTGTGGCGGTGATTGCATCACATTACTTGACCTATCCTATGGTATATAAACCCTACTGCTGTTTGAATGAGATGTGGACCTCTCCGCCAGTTCAATCAATCGAAAGTTGAAACCTGTTGTATCGATACACCCTTATCCATAGGCTACACGTTTAGCCTAATGTTTCTCTCTCTCTATATACATATATATATATATATATATATATATATATATATATAATGACAACATAACTGATGTCGTATATTTCGTCCGAGTCTGAGCTATGCACGATGCTCCTGGCTGTAACAATAGCGCATGGTATTAATATTGGCTCAAAACAAAGTCGGACAGTGTTTTAAATTAGGCTACTCCAAACCAGACCCATCTATAAATGTTGTCTGTTGTGACAGTCAATGGGATCGCAGGAAAAAGACGATCTGAAATGATGTGAAATCCGCGCTCTTTTTTTTTATGCCGCCAGGAGCAGTTAACAAAAAACAGCGGGCTGCGGGAGTCGTCTGACGCAGTTGATTTGATTGACACCCGAACATGCGTTGACATGCCAATCTTTCCGTAACCCATTCTGGGTGGGAACACCTTTTGGTGTTTTAAGCATTATATATTTTAGCTATTGAAAAATAGCGCAAGCTTGTAGGTCTATTTGTTTTAAATCGTGAAAATGTGGTGCAATTCTTTGAACATATTCTTTCAAACGTACGTTTTTAACTCAAATCTTTGCTTCATGGGGAGGTCCCTGGAACAACATATTTTCAGGTCGGTGGCCAATTACATTATTGGTGTCCTTGTATTTCAGAAAACTAAATTTTGACATCAGGCCTAACTGGGTTAATAAAACAGTCTACAGTGTATCCGTTCCCAAACTTTGTTGGCCGTGCACCCCCTGATACTTCCTCCTGATAGCTGATGCACATTAGAATTGGACGGAATGATTTAGATCAAGAGTTAATAAAGTTTTAAGATTTTCGGTCTCGTTGGCTAAACGGGGGTGGGAACATTTTTGATGACGTCCCACTGTTGCGCAACATTGAATGTTACCCAACAGACGCTTCCATCCTGTGGAGCGATGCGATCGGTTTTGATATCAATAATCTCCGTCCTTTTGATCAATCTTCGTCCCGGGCGCTGGGCGTTACTAATTGAAAAGTCGGAGAACTTCGTCCCGTGTGCTCAGGGTGTTGCGTTCAATTGAATTTCTTACAGCGATTAATCGATGAATGAACGTTTAACATCCTAGTAGTGACCCTAATGTCTTCTCACTGAAAGTCAGTCACATGGCCTGACGTTTTGTTCACACACACACACACACACACACACACACACACACACACTGACGTGTGACACGTTTTCTTCACACACACACACACACACACACACACACACGCACACAGACGTGTGACACGTTTTGTTCACACACACAGGGCCACCTGCCGTTCGCAGTGGTGGGCAGCACAGAGGAGGTGATGGTGGGCAACAAGATGGTGAAGGCTCGCCAGTACCCCTGGGGTGTGGTACAAGGTAGGTCACCTAAGTATGTGTGTGTGTGCGCGATTCTAATGTGTGTATTTGTGACGTGAACTCAATCAACAGACACATTGCACAGTGCTATGCCTGTATTATAGGCAAAAGTAATAATTTTCTTTCAACAATGAAAATATTTACATGCATTTTTTTAAAGGGCTAATAAGTCATAAAGACTATCACACATCTCATATTAGCTTACAACTTATTCTTTATTTAGCATTAAAATACAGCAGGAGAGCACACTCCACACACACACACACACACACACACACTACATCACACCACATAGTGTTTCTATATTGTAAATTCTTTAGGTGTGAAATACTGACATCGTTTGTGTGCTGAATAGATGTGTGTGTATCGACTAAAACTAAGACGAAAAATGTTCGACTACCTTTTTCCACTGACAAAAACTACATAACTAAGTTTGTTATGATGACTAAGACTAAATATATTGACAATTTCGTCAACCAATAAAAACTATACTAAAATGTTAGGAAGGGACTAGTGGACAAGAGATCCAGTAAAAGTAATTTTACACTTGGTTGCATGCTGAAAATAGCCAATCTACAAGCTTATAGATCGGCTATTTTCAGCAAGTGTAAAATCAGTCATTACGACGGCATCAAGGCCTGCCGAAATACATTTTAGTCGACTAAATCAAATGTAGATTTAGTCGACTAAATCCAGACTAACTAAAACATTCCATGTGACTAAAATGTGACTAAAACTAAATGAAAACTATTCAAGCGACTGACGAAAACTAAAATCAAAATGTGCTGCCAAACAAAACACTGGTGTGTGTGTATAGTAGTCCTAACGTGTGTGTGTGTGTGTGTGTGTGTGTCAGTGGAGAACGAGAACCACTGTGACTTTGTGAAGCTGAGGGAGATGTTGATCTGCATCAACATGGAGGACCTGCGTGAGCAGACGCACACCAGGCACTACGAGCTGTACCGCCGCTGCAAGCTGGAGGAGATGGGCTTCAAGGACACGGGCCCCGAGTGCAAGCCTGTCAGGTCAGAGTGACACCAGCACACACACACACACACACACACACACACACCCAAGTTGGTGTGTTTTGAAATTTGAAATTCTGTTCAGTGTCTGCAATAATTGGCATTCTCCAGTATATGGAAAAGCCTAGAAGGCGATGCTTTCTGTACCCGTGATCTGTATCCTGTAGCACTTGTTGTAGAGTTTTACAAACTATTGTTTGTGTTCATGAATTTCTTGTTAAATGTGAATGCAAATAAAGATGTTAAATGTGTGTGTGTGTGTGTGTGTGTGTGTGTGTAGCTTGCAGCAGACATACGAGGCCAAACGTCAGGAGTTTGTGAGTGAGCTGCAGAGGAGGGAGGAGGAGATGAGACAGATGTTTGTCCAGAGGGTCAAGGAGAAGGAGTCGGAGCTGAAGGACGCAGAGAGAGAGGTGCTCATTGGACACATGCATTCATACATCACAGTATGAGAGTTGCTCATTGGACACATGCATTCATACGTCACAGTATGAGAGGTGCTCATTGGACACATTCATACATCACAGTATGAGAGGTGCTCATAAGGCCTCACACATTCATTCATGACATCACAGTACGAGAGGTGCTCATTGGCCTGACCGCACACATTCATTCATGACATCACAGTATGAGGCATGATGAAACACACGCATATTACACTTGCTGAAAATAGCCGATCTACAAGCTCACAACGCTCTTTTCCACTAGACCCTTACTAACATTTTAGTCTAGTTTTTACTTGACGAAATTATCAGTATATTTGGTCATAGTGTTAGTCATCATAGCTTAGTTTTTATTTAGTTTCAATTTAGTTTACGTCAGTGGAAAAAGGTAGTCGACGAACATTTTTCGTCTTAGTTTTAGTCGACGAAATCAACAAGCCGGACAGGGAAGGGCAATCTCTGTCGCTGCATCAGCAACTGGTTCTGGGTTCCTGTTTGTCAGGAAATGGAACTGAGGGTGTCTCCAAGTAAAACTCACCTGTCTGGTGTAAAGTGTTAGTCCAGTTTTAGTCGACCAAATGTCATACGATTTTAGTCGACTGTTTTGACAGGCCTTGATGTCATTGTAAAGGCAGATTTTACACTTTGTTTGCATGCTGAAAATAGCAGATCTACAAGCTACAAGCTCGGATCACACCGCGTCGCGGCACGTTGTGAGCTTGTAGATCTGCTATCTTCAGCGTGCAACCTAGCATAAAACTGGATCTCTTGTCCACTAGTCCCTTCCTATAACATTTTAGTCTAGTTTTTATTTGTTGACACAATTGTCAGTATATTTGGTCATTGTTTTAGTCATCGTAGCTTAGTTTTCATTTCGTCAGTGGAAAAAGGTAGTCGACGAACATTTTTCGTCTTTAGTTTTAGTCGACGAAATCAACACTGGTGGTATACTGGTATCATTGCCCTTACATCTTTTGTGTGTGTGTGCCTGTGTGTGTACTGTGTGTGTGCCTGTGCGTGTGTGTGTGTGTGTGTGTGTGTGCCTGCGCAGCTGCAGAACCGCTTCGAGCAGCTGAAAAGGCTGCACGCGGAGCAGAAGGCGGCGCTGGAGGAGAAGAGGAGGATGCTGGACGAGGACCAGAGCTCCTTCAACAAGAGACGCGCTGCAGCGCAGCTGCTGCAGGCCCAGAGCCTGACCTCCAACGGCAAGAAGGACAAGGACCGGAAGAAGTACGACACTCACACACAGGCACACGCCACACAGACGCACGCACACACGTTTGTAGTATTACTATACTCAACCCATTTTGGGCGGGAACCCCTTTTGGTGTTAAGCATTATGTCATACTTTAGCTATTGAAAAATAGCAGATCTACAAGCTATGAGGTTGTAGGTCTGCTATTTTTGAAAAGTCGTGAAAATGTGGTGCAAATCTTTGAATATTGAATATTTCAGAACGAACATTTTTCGTTCCTTCTGGGGGGGTCCCTGGAACTATATATTTTGAGATGGGGGTCCGTGGCCCAATAGAGATGAATCTGGGTGTCCTTGACGTGAAAAAGTTTGACCACCACTGACATAGAAACATAGGTTTTTCAGAAAACTATTAGGATTTTTAAAGATTTTTTCAGTCCAAAATGGGTTAAAGGGTGAGACCACCATTTTAGATGTTTGGGTTGTGTAGTTAGTTATCTTACCATGATGTAACTCCAAATGTGAACAAGAAAAAAACAAATGCTCCAGTGATTAGAAATTGATAATTCAAAATATGCTCCTCATTGACTTACATTGTACACTGAAACAGCTCTCAAAGTCACTCTGTTACTGTCACTGTGTTATTAACTCATTTTTGAAACGCTGGCATTTGCGCGATGGCAGTCTCTCAGTCAAATCTGGTCACATATTTCCACACTGCATATTACTGTTATACTGTTAAAAATAGCCGATCTACAAGCTCAAAAGCTTCTGAGGCGAGCTCAATGCGAGTGTTTTGAGCATTTTAACCCTCAATGGCTTCCTTTCTGAAAAATAATGTCATTGTAAAAAGATTCACGCGTTTAGATATTGCTATTTACAATGAGAAGCGGACAGGAGCTGGTGCCACTTGGACCCGGACGTGACGTATAGGACTACAAAATGACGTCTGACTTAAATGCAGAACATAAATGCCGGCCGCCTTGCGTGTCGGTGCCGGCTGGTTCACCACGCAGAGCGGTCAGACAGAAAGCGCGCTCGTAGCGCCAACCTCAGGTGGCTTCGTGGAGCAGCAGGAAAGCGGATCAGCCACGCCAACGGACAACTCCCCAGGCCCGGTCCATTAATGCGAGTGGTCCCCGCATCTCCCGGACGCCTTCGCTCAACTTGGGTCGTAAGCCAACCTTGAATCTTACCTCACTCATGGAGAACAACCTGCACGGCCATCGGAGCAGAAGCTAATGATCAAAGATATGTTATAGAAGAGTAACAATCCTGGCCAGCTCCCGTGGATGTTGTTAAAGGATCAGGAGCCTCCCTTACGTTTAATACGGGGCCTCGATCTGAAAGAAGAGATGGCAGGTTATTAAGAGACAAGAAGACTGAGAAGCCCCCTGTTATCTGTTTATTTGGCTGAAGATATACCCACTCACCTGTTATCCGCCTGAAGATCCGGTTGAGCCTGGTTCCGTGTCCTGGGATAGGGAGAGACCCTGTATTCTAAAGCACTCGCCTGTCCCCTACTATACTAGACCCACCTACCTGCTGTCCATCGGTCTGAGAGCGCCTCCTGGTGCTCTGCCGCCGCCACTACCGCCTAGAAAGAACAGAGAATAGAAGTGAATTATTAGTTTGTGTTTGATAGTTGGTAGATCGCCCCGGGAGGGACCTTGGCGCCCCAACTTGTTTTAGTGTTTTATGCATTATGTTATACTTTAGCTATTGAAAAATAGCAGATCTACAATCTCGCTACGAGCTTGAACAACATATTTTCAGATGGGGGGGTGGTCGGTGGCCAATTACATAATTCTGGGGATCCTTGACATGGAAATATTGAGAACCACTGATATAGAAACATACGGTATTTCAGAAAACTGTCATGATTTAGAAGACAATTTTTAAATTTCGATGACTGGCCTAAATGGGCTAACTCTGTGCCTTCTCACCCCGCAGACCGGACCCTCGAGGGCTAAAGAGCCTCCCTGTATGAACTGTGTCACTGTCCCTCAGCCCCGCCCCCCCTGGCCGTATGAACTGTGTCACTGTCCCTCAGCCCCGCCCCCCCTGTGAGAATCGGTGTCAATAAAAGCGTGGCTAGAGAAAGCCCAGACCCTGGTTGACCTTTTGTCCTGTGTTTTGATTTGCATCAGAAATATCACATTGTGTTTTGTTTACGCACTAAAAGAGAGCTGTTTCAGTGTACAATGTCAAAGTTATATTTTGTCAGAATTATATTTTTTTAATTTCTTGTCCACATTTGGAGTTACATCATGGCAAGGTAAACTACACAACCCAAACCTCAAAAAATGTGGTCTTACCATTTAAGGCTAAAGCAAAAAAAACTAAAAAAACTCTTTTCGGTGCACAACACCAGCACTCAACTAGAATCAGGTAGGGCTTTAAGCAACTAGTCGACTATTCAACGAGTAAATCCACTAGTCGACCTTGCTGGTACTAGTTGATAAGGAGGAGGAAAAGCTTTTCTCCCGTTTTGGTAGGCCTCAAGATCAGCTAGAATGCTAGATTATAGTCACCAATGTACAGTTTTTACAGTTTGTACAAATAAGAAAAAAAAATATGGACCAGGAAAATGGTCCTGACGTGAGGACCAGGAAAATGATCCTGACGACGTCAGGACCAGGAAAGAATGGTCCCGACGACCAGGAAAATGGTCCTGACGACGTGAGGACCAGTAAAATGGTTCTGACGACGTAAGGGACCAGGAAAATGGTCCTGACGACGTGATGACCAGTAAAATGGTTCTGACGACGTAAGGGACCAGGAAAATGGTCCTGACGACGTGAGGACCAGTAAAATGGTTCTGACGACGTCCGTCTGAACCGTTTCTCAACTTCTACTAGAGCTGTGGGGACATTTTGGTCCTCACAAGCATAGTAACACAACATACTACACACACAGGTCCTCACAAGCATAGTAACGCAAACATACTACACACACACAGACGTTGGTGAAGGATTACATTGATGTGTAATAAATAAATTGCAAGTTAATTTTAAAAAGCTGCTTCTCAATTAATCGACCTACACGATCAAGATTAAGTCTGTTGTAAATGTGTTTTTTTTTTAAATATATTGTCGGGTTAATCGCCCAGCCACGCATAACCGTATTTGTATATCTGTACACTCACACACATACTTAAGATAACATGAACGTGTATTTGCTTTGCATCCCATTACAAACTGTATCAAATCTTGTCTTTTATATTCTCTTTTAAAGGTCGAGATAAATCTGTGACCTATTTTTGTCTACATCAACATCGACCCACAAAAAGCTCCTAAAATGTGAGCTTACAATTGTAAAAAAAAAAATAAGTCTGTGATCATATTTATGTTCTAGCTTTAAATAAACACTTGCGTACAAGCTCGTTGTAAAAGCTCCATTTGTCTGTTTTCTTCTGTCCTCTTTCAGTTCAGGGTTTCTGTGAAGGTCCTCCAGGCAGCCCCGCCCACTCCGCTGGCCAGTCTTCAAAAACAACCCAAACCAGGAAAGAAGGAAGTTTCAACACACCTGTAGTGCGTACGCATGCGTGCATGCCAAAGTTCCAAGTTAATGTTTTTAGTTTTTTTGTTTTTATGGTGCCATTTTTCCCTTGGTATTATTATTTTTAACATTGTCTTAGCGGGGATTTATAGCCTGCTTTTTTGTGATATGTTTGATATTTATCCATTCATTTTTTTATATGACATTGTTTGTTCGTTTTGTTTTTCCTCCCATTTATTGTTGCTGAGACTGAAAGGCACCTTGACGAATGAATGAATGAATGAATGTTGTACAGAGGTGTGAGAAAACACTAGAAGCAAAGCACCGCCATCGCCAAATAATTCCCTCTTAGATCAGTGAGTGGTTTTCAACCTGCGGGCCCCCAATTAATTGGTCAAACAGTATGATTGTAATATCAGAATGGTATATATGTAAAAACAATTCACAATTCATGCATTTTAAGCAGACGCTCTTAGTCCAGAGCGGGCTTACAGCAAAGTATTCGTTCATAAAAACCTTGAAGTGAGTTTTCACACGATACCGCTACATAGGGACGTATACTACGTTTAGTTACATTGATTCAAGTTGGAACACCATCCATTGATTGATCGATCGTAACATGCTCTGAATGCTCGCGGCCCACCAGTCTCAACCTCGGCCGAGAGACGCCGACGCCTTTTGGCGTTTATAGCATTACGTTATACTTAAGCTATTTTTTTTTAATCGTGAAAATGTGGCCCAAATGTTTGAATATATTCTCTCAGAGCGAACATTTTTTTAACTCAAATCTTTCACGATTTTTCAAAAACGGCAGACCTAGAAGCTCAAAGTGCTGCACTCGGTGCCGCACTACGAGCGGAGAGGAGAGGAGACTTCCACTTGAACATCTCAAAAGGCGTCGGCGTCTCTCGGCCGTGGTTCAGAGCATGTTACGATCGATCAATCAATGGATGCATGTTCCAACTTGAATCAATGTAACTAAACGTAGTATGCTTGTAGCATTCTACTAATGGGTTAAAGTAACCCCGTATTGGAAACTTGGATATTGGAATGTGTAGCCATTTTTATTTTTACGTTTTGTAAAATTCTCTGTTAATTAAACCTTGGGGAGTGTAAGAATTGAACTCTGTTACAGACCCATAAATGGTCCATTTGGGCTTCCTGGTGGTCCCCGAACCCGACGTTGACAACCCGATGCTTTGTCAACATACCGTACACGCAACACACTCACAGCCTTTACTCTTAAAACTTTGGGTCCCAATTTAGACTCAAACAAACTAGTGCTTCAAATGTGTATGTGCCTTAATCTGTATAACTGACACTACCAACAACAAGTTTACTCCCAGGGAAACAACCTAGTTTTTAAAGATTTCTAATGCTTTTCTATGACACGTTTTATATCTGCTATTGTATTTAATGAATAAACAGTGTTGTGGGAGCCTTTTTGCCCATCCAAATATCTAAATAAACCTTTGTATTTTTCACACTGTACACTCTGCCTGTCTCTATGTAGCATTTCAAGGATGCTGTATATTCTTCGAGTGGTTAGATTTGTTGATTTATGTGTTTTTGGCAGCAAATTTCTATTTTAGTCTAGTCAGTCTTTGGAATGAAACTTCATTTAGTTTGTCACCTGGAATGTTTTAGTATTGGTCTAGTTTTAGTCTACTAAAAGTTTTTAGTTGACTAAACCTGCAGTTAATTTAGTCACCTAAAATTTATTTTGGTGGGTCTTGATGCTGTCTTAATGGCTCATTTTACAGCTTGTAGATCTATTTTCAGCATGCAACCAAGTGTAAAATGACTTTTACTGGATCTCTTGTCCACTGGTCCCTAACATTTTAGTCTAGTTTTTATCTAACGAAATTGTCAATACTTTTTTTAGTTTTCATTTAGTTTCCATTTAGTTTTCGTCAGTGGAAAAAGGTATTCGAGGGACATTTTTCGTCTTAGTTCGTCTGTAAAGCCTCCCATACACACTACAAGAGTTTTGACAAGATTCTGTTTAACCCGATTATACCTGAGAACTGATTCTACAAATGTCTTCTAAATCCTGACAGATTTCTGAAACGCCAACATGTTTCTATGTCAGTGGTTCTCAAAGTTGTTCATATCAAGGACCCCCAGAATCATATGTATTTGGCTGCAGATCCCCATCTCAAAATATTTTGTTTCCCGAAACAAAGATTTGCGTTACAAATGTTCGATGTGAAAGAATATATATTCAAAGATTTTCACACATTTCCACATTTCTTCTAAAATGGCAGATCTACAAGCTCATAGTGTGGCACTCTGCCACACTAAGAGCTTGTAGATCTGCTATTTTGACAATAGCTAAGGTTTAAAATAGTGGTTCAAGTGGTTAAAAGTTAAAAGCTATAATGTGACAGGTCTGAATGGGTTAAAGGTTAAATATTATAAATCTAGTCTAATGTAGTCTTTAAGAAAAAATCCAAGAATCTTGTCAAACCTCCTGTTGTCTATGGGAGGCTATATGATCATCTGACCATCTGATCTCAAACCTCCTGTAGTCTATATGCTCATCTGAGTAAATGCTAAAGTGTTCCAACCAATGTCCTATTTTGGTGATAAATTGGGATGCACTGTTGACGTTCCAACACCAGAGGGCACTGTACAGCAGTAATTGCAAATCTATTAGACGGGGCCTGGGGGTTGACCAGTCTATGGGGTTGACACACATTTACGAAGTGAACACTTATGGTTATAGATGTGACGTTTAAATGGCTCAATTGAATAACAACATTGCTGTAATTTGCATCAGTTGAGTCCCAGTTTCAATGTATTGATTTATAAACAGTATGCAGGCAAATGGTTTGGGATACTTGGACAGTGGTTTATATGAGTTGAGTTGCTTAAAGTAACTTTGACTATCAACTTTATCTGACTAGTGACTTTGTCTGTCTAGTATTGTTTCACTGGGAAAACAGAAAACAGGGTCTCAGCAGCATGTGGTGTTTGTTACAATGGCAAAAGAGCTTGTGGGCTGTTCTCCCTCCCTTTATACTGGTTGGTGATTTTATACTGGCCCAGGTGTGTCACAATCTCCACGACACGCCTCCAATCTCTACCGCCACTCCCACCATCCATCATCAGCACTGGAAAACACAGTCGTCCCGAGCTAACTGATGGAGAGTTGGTAACCAAATGGAACCTTATATACAGTAGATCTTTAACTCTTGAGAGTTACATTATATTGTTAAACATCTGCATTACTTAATTTACAAGAAGTCTACACACAAAAGTAGAGAATGTAAAATAATTAAAATGGTGGTGCGTGGGCCGTGGCTCAAATGCGGAATACAAGGGGACTTGATATGAAAAAGGTTGAAAACCACTGCATTAATTAATGTCCAGCACTGCTTTCATGCACTCGCTCGTGCACGCACACACACACACACACACACACACACACACACACACACATATATATATTATATATATACATTTTGACTCTTTTCTTTTTGTTTTTAATTATTATATTGTAAAACATTTTCCAAAAAACATTCCCACAAAAGCAACATTTTTCATGAATAAAAAAAACAATTGTTTCAGTAATTTCATGAAGAAATAAAAGCAAAATCGAACATAACATACCACATAGTATAGACACGTGTTTCAGACGTGAAACACAGACAGATAGGAAGACGGTCAGGGGATCTTAGTATAATCTGATCGACAGAAAGTATTGACTTTAAAGAAACACTTTTTTTTTCTGTTTTTTGATGTTTGTTTCTGAACAAATTTCATCAGGACAATGCTTCAATTTTCGGACCGTGTCCTTGGGATTTTTACGTAATCTGATTGACAGAATCAGCAGAGGGCAGGTTTTTGGGCCTGGCCAATCAGAAGAGGGCAGGTTTAGGGCCCGGCCAATCAGAAAAGAGCAGGTTTTCGGGCCCGGCCAATAAGCAGAGGGCAGGTTTTTGGACAATCAGAAGAGGGTTTGATTGGCCGGGCCCAAAAACCTGGCCTACAAAGATATCAAAGATAACTGAGACCCATTGCGTCATCACAAGCATTGCCTAGACATGGGAGTTCTATGTCAGTCATGCCCAAAAATGGAGGTGCCTAAATATGGAGTTGAAGTTCCATGAAAGTCTTGCCCAAATATGGCGATCGGTCCATGACATCAGACTGATCCTCCAAGTACTCTGCTCGGCATTATTGGGTCATTCGTGCCGGGCTTATCCTTCTACTTCAAACAGCCAACAACGTTATGATGTCGGATGTTCTGAAGAAGCGTAAGGTGAAGGCGCTCCGCGGTGAGGGAGGAACTCCTCCGGAGTTGAAACGCAGCAGAGACGGAGGAGACCAGCAGCAGCAGGACGTTGGTCGTGGCGGCGCGTACAGTGAGTGGGCGGAGCTGGACGGTCGCGACCCGGAGCGGGACCGCCTGCAGTACAAACAGACGTGCGAGAGTCTGGCCACGCTCATGGGCGAGATCCAGGAGCTCAGAGCCAACGGAGCCGCCACCGAGGAGGACGGCGGCCGAGGCGGAGGCTCCTCCGCGGCCGAGGCGGAGCGCAAACGCATGCAGAGCTGCGTCCACGTCATGACCCTGAAGAGGCTCAACCGCTTGGCCCACATGCGGCTGAAGAGGGCCCGGGACCAGACGCACGACGCCAAGCAGAAGGTGGACGTGCTGCACGTGCGGCTGCAGAACCTGCTGTACCAGGTCATGCACTGGCAGAAGGCCATCGGCAAGTGTCTGGAGTTCAACTCCGAGCACGACGACGTCGACCTGGTGAGCGAGGCCGAGTTCTACGAGGAGGCCCCCTCGGCGATATCCAGGCCCGCCGTCACCCGAGGAGACGCGCACCAGCGCACGCTGGCGCGCCTGAACTGGGAGCTGGAGCAGAGGAAGAGGCTGGCGGAGAAATGCACGGAGTCTCAGGCCGCCAGGGAGAACACGCGGAAGAGCATTGAGGTGAAGAAGGAGCACCTGAGCAGCCTGCAGCCAGGGCTGAACGCCATCATGCAGGCGTCCGTGCCGGTGCAGGAGTATCTATCCGTGCCCACCGGCTGCTCCTCCGAGCGGAGCCCGAGGCAGACGGAGATGGCCCGCCACCTGCCCGCCTCCCTCTATGTCCTGTTCGTCCAGGCCTCGGCTTACGGACAGGCCTGCGACGGGGACCTGTGCGTGTCGATCGCCGGAGACATAGAGGAGGCCAAGGCCCTGTCCAAATGTCCCAAAGTCTGCCAGGCCGACGAGAGCCACTCCGATGCAGAGGAACTGGACGAAACAAAGAGGAGACGGCCCACCGCGGGCGGGAAGCTGGACAACAAGCGACGCGAGATGCTGAGGAGACACCCTCTGTCCGTCTGTTTGGACATCAAGTGTAAAGACGGCAGCGTTCTCCACCTGCACTTCTGTTACCTGACGAACCTCAACATTATGACCGCGAAGTCCAAGGTATCCACCGAGCTCGCCTCCGCAGCCGTCGTCAGCGCAGGTGAGCTGCTGAAGCCCGACACTCTACTCGACTGCCTCCTCGCTGGCGACCGGGCCCGAGAGTCGCCCAACCCGGCCAACCGCTACCAGTTGGATAAGGTCGGGATCACGTCGTTTGCCGACTACGCAGAGGAGATGGGCTGCCCCTACCTATGGGTCCAGAAACTCGGTGGACTACAGTTCCCCGGCGATGCCCCGGAGGAGGGTGGTGGCGTGGGCGGTTCCCTGAGCGCCAGCCACATGGAGAGCACTGTGAAACTGCTGAGGGAGCGCGTGGAGTCCCGCCTGCTCCTGCACAGACAGTTTGCCTCGCTGGAAAACGGCGCTGCAGTCCCGGTCTCCGCCGGCGAGTGTCAGCATCTCTTCCCCGGCAAAACCGTCTCCCGGTTGACTTCCTGGACCGCCATCTCGTACCGAGAGTACAGGGACCTGGCGTTCACGCGGCACGCGACGGACGGCGGCGGCCCGGCCGAGGAGACGGACGCGTACTTTGTGGCCGTGGTGGAGAGGGGCGCCGCTCGCCTGCGGGCGGCGGTGGTGTTGAGCCCCCGCTACCCGGCTGTGTCCCCCCTGTTTTCCCTGTCGCTCAGCTGGAAGGGAGAAGAGAGCAGCGGGAGCACGGACGACAACCTCAGAGCCGTGGAGAGCCGGGCAAACGACTCGCTCAAGAGCGAACTCCAACAGGGAAACCGCCGTCCGGGCCCCCAGCTACTGACCACTCAGGTGGCGCGCCTGTGTGTCTGTCTGGACGCGTATTTGGAGGCAGACACGGAAAGACCCGGCGAGGACCAGGGAACGCTTTCCACCTCGGTTGAGCCAGACACAGACGGCTGTTAATGGGAGGAGTCTCGGCACATAACACAATACTCTGGACCCCGTGGTGCTCAACCTCTGGGCCTAGGACCACTGGTGGGCCACGGGGGTGTTGCAAATGATACGTTTTTAATAATATTACAATAAGAAAATCACACCCGTGTGAAGTGAGGGGCGCTCTTATCATTGTACATCATCATGACGTAAGATAGACACGTAAGATATGCCTATTTGCTCAACCACCGGTCCATGACGTAAAATTCTCCAGTTCATTGTCAACTGGAATTTAATTTGACTTTACATTATTTGTTTATTTGGACGGGACAGAGCATATTAATGAACATTACATATAATGTATGCTACACATTACATACACTTTTCGGGTTGGCTCCTTAAAACACAAAACACAAAAATATCAGTAAGCATTGAAGATTATTTTGAAGTTTATTTTGAAATAACCGATCGGAAGTACCCTTTTATTACTGAAATAGCGGGCTCCGTCTTATGAGCTAATTTAGAACTTCCTGTCTGAGAGCTAGCTAATTTAAGACATCCGGTTGCCTTCAGAATAAAATAAGGTTATTTAATTCGTTAATTAAATAATTATTACATTACATTATTAGTATTATTATTACATTACAGTTATTGTAAAGACACACATTATGTTTCTGTGTAAAAATAAGTAATTAAATAACATAAAAAAGTTATCTAAATGGATAAATGCTATTCACTGGAGTGCATATAAAGTGGACACTGGACAAAAGACGGCTCCACGAGGCAACTATTTGGACATACCCACGCGTTCGGGGAGATGTCCTCTACCACCCCACAGTCTCCGCTAAGCGGGAGAGGTGTAAAATTCACAGCTGGAGCCCTTCTACTGGGGTCAATGCAAAGAAATGTACCGTTTCCGGACCCAGAATGGACACTGGACAAAAGACGGCTCGGCGAGGCAACTATCTGGACATACCCACGCGTTCGGGGAGATGTCCTCTACCACACCCCACTCGTTCGTTAGATTTAACAACTGAAGTCAACATTACAATCCTTTTCAGATTGTCTGAAAGAAAAGCTTACTTTGATTCATCCATCTTTATCTCAGAACGGAGCTCCAGTCCGCTACCTCGGAACCCGGGCCAGAGGTTCCCTTCAACCGTCGTCTGACCTCCTCCACACTGACTCCGATCCCTGAGGAACCCCCTGCTCCATCCACGACCACCATGGACTCCACGGCAGGCCAGCGACCAGCCCCCATGGCTGGGGCCCCCACACCAGGCCAACCAGCCCAGAGACCAGCCCCCATGGCTGGGGCCCCCACACCAGGCCAGCCAGCCCAGAGACCAGCCCACATGGCTGGGGCCCCCACACCAGGCCAACCAGCCCAAATACCAGCCCCCATGGCTGGGGGCCCCACACCAGGCCAGCCAGCCAAGGACAGCCGGCCGGGCTGTACCCAAGACTCGGGCCCCTGGCCTGGGGACAGACGTGGCCCCTGTGGAGAGGAAGAGGAGAGCGTGCCGGTCAGAGATGTCAGCGGTGTGGACAGCGCTGGATCCTCCACACACTCTCACTCACACACACACCTCCCAGACACACACCTCCCAGACGCACACACACACCTCCCACACACAAACCTCCCAGACGCACACACACACCTCCCAGACACACACCTCCTAGACACACACCTCCCAGACACACACCTCCCAGACGCACACACACACACACCTCCCAGACACACACCTCCCAGACACACACACACACACACACACACCTCCCAGACTCACACATGGTGGATAGCCGCGACGTACAGGCTGAGATAGCACTGCAGCTACAGCCAGAACGCAGCCAGAACGCACTGCTACGCAGGTATGTGTGTGTGTGTGTGTGTGTGTGTGTGTGTGTGTGTGTGTGTGTGTGTGTGTGTGTGTGTGTGTGTGTGTGAGCGTGCGTGTGCGGCTGCGTTAGGGCTGTAAGTTCACCTCTATAATCCAATTCGAATTAAATTTAAATTAAAGATTAATAGATTGAAGATTAAAGAGCATAACAATTAATAACTTTTTTTTAGGTTGACAACACATTTTCTGTTACAGTCCAATATTGTTTTATACTGTCTCCAAAAACCAATGAATACATTAATGTAATATCAAAGCCATACCTGTATATCAGCGCCTGGCAACATTCTTTGACTCTCTGGCTCTGCTGCTGAGGTACGGGTGGGTCTATCCTCTTGTTCAGAGTCTTTTGAATCCTCAATATCAACCCATTCATCTTCTTCTGGCCTCTCATCAATGCACTCCTGTTCTACATTGCTTCCCTCACATGCTTTTTTCCATTCCAGGATCTCTTTGTCAAACGTTCCACCCATCTCTTTTAGTTTCTGCAAAGTCAGTTTGTACGAGACACAAATGCCTTGTGTCCGAAAATGGTGAAAGCAACGTTTTGTCGCTCCTGCATGCCTTAATAACAGTGAGTTGCGGAACATGGGTGCACACATACTCCGTGAACGAGCATTAAGCATCATCGCTCCAGCCATAGTTGCAATCCGTTTTTTTGTTTTAGCCTCAGTAGTGTCAGTTGTGGTGGGCTCTTTTAGTGATTTTGAAGTAGCACTTTCGATGAACTTAATTAATGTTGGCGCACTTGTCCTCCATTCCTTAACTAAGTCCTCCCAATGGAAGTTCTTGAGGGACTGTAGGGAAGTTTGACGTAATATGGAGCCAAATGCAGTACGTGTGATGGCAGCACACTCTTTTTTTAAGAGATTCATCACCTCTGAAATGACCAACTCACTCAAGTGCAGGTACTGCCATCAGGTCATTTGGCAGGCATTTGAAATGTCCCTCTGCCGCATGGTGTGCTATCCTCTGATGTGGCCCCATCTTATTAACCTTCCAGTCCTTCCTCATTCTGCGATATCGTCGCATGACAATAGGTGTGGTTGGAGGTGCCACAGGAGAGATGTCCATCTGTGTATTACACACTAAAGTCAGCAAACATTTACAAAAGTAACACAGGCAGTATTTAAAATAATCATGATACAGTGTAAATACATTAGTTTAGAAAAAAATACATACAGACTCTGGGGATGTGAGCAGAGTGGTAGCAGGCTGTGATTGTGAAGCAGTAGGTGTCCTTTCTGAAAGGCCCCCAGCATCACCCTAATGGAAAAAATATATGATAGTAGACCAAATAAAAAAACATCATATCCACACAGTATATAACAATCGAGCACACTCATAATGGAATAATAATGCTATTCAAGATGTTATTGAATATATTTGAATTATTTTTTGCTTACATTGTATTGCACTTGAACAATTCTCACCTTTTTCTGCCCAATTGCTGAAGTTGGAGGTGCAGCAGAAGAGGATGATGATGCAGTACATGTCTTTGGTAAAAGCACCCTAGGAACGATCTAAGGGCACAAAAAAGTAGTGGCCAAAATCAAAAACATCATATCCACCCAGTTTGTCTTCAATAGACAATCCCCCTGGTTTATAATGGAGGGATTACGGAAATAACACTAGATAAGATTACATTAAGACTACATTAACATGTAGTGCATATATTAAAATTTGTATCACGCACATTGCATTCAACAATTCTTACCTTTTTCCATCTGACTACAGCAGGTGAGTGAGGTACAAGAGAAGAAGTATCTTCAGAGACAATCGCCGTCTGTGCATTAAACACAAAAGTGTAATCCGATTTATATACTTCAAATATACAGTACAATTACATTACATCTATGTTACATTTAGGTTAAATACAAACCTGATCAGACTCTGTGAATGTCAGTGGAGTGGTATCTTCTGTTTCTTGTAGCCTTACATCAGGCGCTGGGGCTGATGCAGTAGATGCATTTGCTATAAGGATAGCATCCTAATAGAACAAAAACATATCACACATACATACAATACAAAATCTCTCTAAATACAAATCGAGTTAAATAAAATTGATATGCCTCAATGGTGGCACAAATGTAATAAATGGTTTCTTACCATGCCCAAAACATGAAAGGTGCACAAACACAGAGAACATCATGTGTGATGTGGTGAAAACGTGGCAGGGGAATTCATTTGCCACTGCAATTTATCAAGACAAACGTTTACCTTTGTAGGAAACAACATCTCTGGAGCCTCTGAGCTTTTGTGCAGTCCAGAAACGGGTCTGTCAATAGCCTTCTGAAATTACATATTATGAAATATAACCACAAAGACATAATTTATTTTAAATAATTCAATCGTATTAGTAGTTTATTTTTCATGCTATTAATCAAATACCATACAGTGGCAATCTATTCTCTACACAGGAAAAATACAAACCTGAGAAGACTCTGTGACTGTCGTGTCCCGTTGCTCCACAGCAGGCGAGGGGCCTGATACAGTAGGTGCCTTTGTTAGAATTCTCCCAGCAATACCCTAATAGGAGAGGGGGGAAAAAAATACACCCACACACACAAACACACACACACAATTTTCACCAACTATGCAAATAAAGACTAAAAGTGGTTTTTAGGAAAGAGAAGGGAAAACGTTTTCCCAAATCGCATTATGTTGACATTTTATATATGTAAAGCGCTTTGGATAAAGTGACAAACCTTTACTGTTCTCGGAGACCACAACACTGGAATTTTTTAGCTTGTCTGCACTCCAGAAACTGGTCTGACGTCAGCTTTCTGAAATGTTGTAAAAAATAAAAACAAAACAAAATAAAATTTGTTTTGTTTTGTAATTGCTTGCTGTAAAGCACAATACGGTGTACGACTCTAAGAGGAAAAAAGCAAACCTTGACAGACAGTGGGACAGTGACTGGAGTGCTAACTTCCTGTTGCATTAGAGCTGGTGAGGAGGATGCTGTAGAAGTCTTGGCTGAAAGGCCCCTAGCAGCTTTCTAATAGAACAAAAATATGATATTACACATACAGTACAATAAAAAATCTCTCCAAATACAAATACAGTAATATATTCGATATGGCTCAATGGTGGCACAACGCACACACACACACACACACACACACACACACACACACACACACACACACACACACACACACACACACACACACACACACAATAACAATAACAATTCTCACCATCTATATAAAGACTGTAAGTGGTTGTTACTCAATGTGCTTCTATGGTGGCTCGGATAGAAGTGTGTATAACACCAAGAGGTACGCAAACACAGTGACAGAGAACATCATGTGATTTGGGAAAACGTGGCAGAGAATTCATGTCAGTGGCACATGAATTCTCTGCCGCGTTTTCCCAAATCGCATTATGTTGACTAAAGCGCTTTGGATAAAGGTGACAAACCTTTACTGTTCTCGGAGACCACAACACTGGAATTCTTGAGCTTGTCTGCACTCCAGAAACTGGTCTGACGTCAGCTTTCTAATAGAACAAAAATATGATATCACATATACAATACAAAATCTATCCAAATACAAATACAGTAATATATTCGACATGGCTCAATGGTGACACACACACACACACACACACACACACACACACACACACACACACACACACACACACACACACACACACACACACACACACACACACACACACAAATTGTGCCACTATGGTGGCAATGTAATAAGTGGTTTCTTACCATGCCCATAACATCAAAGGTACCCAAACACAGACAACATCATGTGATTTGGGGAAATGTGGCAGAGAAATCATGTGCCACTGCATTTTATCAAGACAAACCTTGAACATGAACAAAACAGAAAATACTTTTATGTGACAGCTTTTGTTTTAGCTTACTTTGAAACACAATGCAGATGCCAACTCTATACAGTGAAAATTCAAACCTGGGCAGACTCTGTGGATGTCGTCAGTGGAGTGATAACCTTTTCAATGTCCTGTTCTATTACAGCAGGTGAGGGGGCTGCTGGAGGGTCAACAGGTGTTGGTAAAATGCGCCGAGTTTCCTGAAATAATAAAAAGACATAAAAAGACGTGGCACGAGGAGCAGCAGGTGAATACACCGGTAGAACATGTCAATGACAGCCACCCTAGTGCATGATGAACTAATGCTATTCTCGATATTCAATATATTGAATTTAATTTGTCACTTACTTTCAATGTCCTCCAATCTCTCCGCCGTGTCCTCCAATCTCCCCGCTGAAAAATAGTAGGACTCGGAACAGGCGGAGAGGGAGTATCCATCTGTACATAAGTACAAAAAAAGTATAGAATAACATGTAGAACACAGCACATACATTACACCATGATGTTACATTATGGAAAATTACTAACCTGGACACCCTCTGTCGTGTCTTGTTGCATTACAGAAGACGAGGCTGATGCACTAGCGCCCTAATAGAACATAAATAACAATAAATAATAATAGTTATAGCAAAAGCCGAGGATTTAACATCAGTTTCCCAATCTACAAAAATAATAAATAAAACAACAGTGTAAATAATTCATGTTATTTGTACAGAAATTGATGTTGTGCATTGTCTAAATTAGAAAAACAAATCATAGTGACATTTGTTGTTTGACTCTCTGTTTCTGTGCATTCTTTTTATAGAAGTCAAGACATCAGTTTCATTCACAACTGCATGACTGCATAAAATAAACTATAACTTTTATATAGAATGACAACTTTCTATCCAGGTCCATTGGTCTTGCCCAATTCCATAAATGTTTTCATTCTTTAAACATAATATACACATAAAAACAAACATCAGAAATTAAGAATATAATATAAAATGCAAAAAGAACATAATCTCGTTTTCGAAAACGATAAAGAATGTGAAAGTAAAGGTAGAGAGAGAGCGAGAGAGCGAGAGAGAGAGAGAGAGAGAGAGAGAGAGAGAGAGAGAGAGAGAGAGAGAATGGGGGAGGGGACCCTCCATAAAAAAATAACAGTATGGATCGTATACCCCAGCTAACATTTCCCCGCTAGCTACCGCTATATTATAGACATACCAGATCACCTCTGGAATTTTCTGTACATTGTTGTTATTGTATTGCATTAACTGTCGACATGTATATGTTATAGGCCTATCAATGTTTTCTTTGCTTTTTTTCATTGACCAACCCCCTTCTTCCATTTTTTTCTATGTAACATGTAAATAACAACACGTAGGCTACGATGTAAATTATGCACAAAACATTTCACACAATGTCACCCATGTTTTCAATTATGTAAACCTTGATGTTACAAAGCTGATTCTGATGTAGGCCTATCATTTGTGAGCAATATGAAATAAAAACTGAAAATGAGAAAAAGGGGAAAAAGTTGGACTATAGTAGCCTATTAAATCAATTTGGTCATGATTGGGATTTTAGAAAGTCATATGGCATTTAAATGTAGTACACAGTATTTTATAATGTTTCCAATTATGCCTATAATGTCCAAGCTTAATGCATTAATATGACATTATACACGCATTTTAAAGTATGTTACATTACCGTTAATTCAACCTCCAAGGGCGAATCTTCTCCAAAAAGTACATGTGGTGAACGAACCAATTCCTTTCCGCATCTTTTCCGTCTTGTTGGGTCTCCTTTGACATTTTTGGTCGGGGTTTTTTGGGATGCCATTTCTATATCTTTTCTTTAGAGGTAAATCTTAGAGTATACTCTAAGAGGTAAATAGATCGACAACAGGAGGACCCGCATATAACCTGTAAGTAACTCAATTACTTGTGCATGAGTGACTCTCTCTCGTAGCCGATGAGAATAGAATTTCCTCGTGGGATAACAAACTAAACAAAACGTATAACAAAGGGATAGCAAAGACGCTAAATAATCTCTAAAAAGCACACTCACATTTATATTTATTTTGTATTTTAAAATTCAGCGAAACTAAAGTACGCCGCATCAGAAGCATATTAATTGGTAGGAACTAAAATTATGATCGCGGGGAAGGGGGAATTATTGTGGGTACGTCTTGTTTGGGAAGTGCCTACAACATGACGTAGGCACATCATCCTGCTCCAGCCCGGATCATACGGACTTTTGGAACAGAGACCAGGAATACTCTATGGACCAGGCTTTCCTCCGAGGCGGTGGAAAGCCTGGTGAGGCGAGGTTAGGTAACCGCCCGTATCGTTCGCGCATGCGCAACCAACCACAACCCGCGACACTTCTCTTCATCCAGCAGCAGCCTCGGAAAGCGGAAAACGTTTTTATTAATAATAGTTACATGTTCCGAACTTCCGACGCACCACTCCACTGCAAAGCAAGGTTTGTACATATCCACTATTGTTTTACCATATAGTTGACTTGGTGTTATTATATAAAGTTCATATTTTAGCAAGCTAACATTGCATTACATCAAAGTGGAGGGAGATGGGGAGTAGCAAGCTAACATGGCTTGTAGCAAGTTAAGCCCGACACACACCGGCTGCGTCCCCCGCGCGGCGCCGCGCGGCGCACACAGCCGCCTCCATTATTTTCAATGAAGCCGCGCCGCGCCGCCCGCGCCGATAGAACACAGTTCTATTTTCCAGGCGCCGCGCAGCAACGCGCCGCGCCGCAGACGGTCGCAGCCGGTGTGTGGTGAGCTTTAGCTGTGTATTACGTTAGCTGCTAACGTAATGTATCCGCCGACGCTCGCCCTCCCCGCGAGACGGTCCTCCACGGGCACACGACGTGGCCCCACCGCCAGGAACACGCCGCGCAAACCCGGCTCCGACCTCCGGTGAGAAAGAGCCTGGTACATTACGTTAGCAGCTAACGTAATCTATCCGCCGAGGCTCGCCCTCCCACATAACGTTAGCTGTAACTACATAGCTAACCAGCCAACCGTTAGCTGTGTATTTAACCAGCTAACGTTATGTATCCGCCGATATGTTTTCGCAATGACTCGATAAATGCGCTGTTTTATAGGTAGGAGGACAACGATGGTTGCTAGCTGTTTGTAATTGTATACAATTACAATACATTACATACATGGTTCATGAATTAATATAGTGAAGTACTTCGCAATAGTGTACTTTGGGAGGGATAGAACAAAATACAAACATTTATAATAACTATTACATCGTTTTACTTTCATGGCAAGGTCGTGCTTTGTAATTAGGCCTATTTCACCCCGCCCCCCTATTTTTTTCGCGCGCCTAATAAACAGAAATTAGGCTTGCAGCTCTGTTTTCGTCTCGCGCGCCACTTTCCTAAAGTGAAGTTGTTTATTTGTTTGATGTTGCAGGAGGAGCAGAGAAGAGAAGAGAAGAGGGGGAAATGCAGCGGGGAAACACACACACACACACACACACCGTGCGAACAGACGTGAGTTATTATAATTTTTTTGTAATTTTAAATGTTTTCTCCATATTAACATAACGCACTCGACGAAGAATGGAGAACAACGGCAACAGCGAGCCAATGTGTAACTGTGCAACGAGGCCAGCTCGTGCATATAACAACATTAACACGTTGAGTTTATAACTTTTATATGTACATAAATACAGTGACTTAGGCTATGACATTAATTAAGTAGATTTATGCCTATATTAGGCTATTGTGTGAGGCATATTGGGAGTGGACGTCCAGGTGTAGAGTTTGGACAGCATCTCTGAAGTGGATATGGTACGTTCTAAAATGACCACTACAGGCTGACAAGCAGTGTTGTTTTTGGCAGCAGATTTAGATTTTAGTTTTAGTCATATATGGCTGTATTTTGCGCGTATTTTGCGCGTCTTAAGGACCAGGTCTTATTCCCTAACTTGAGTAAACTAAAGACCTGGGGGCGTGATCAATGCTCTTTGGCCACTCAGAATAGCCAAATGGCATTGATCATGCCTCCAGGTCTTTAGTTTACTCAAGTTATAGGGAATAAGACCTGGTACTTAAGACACGCAAAATACAGCCCATAGATAGTCTCTTGAATAGTTTTCACTTAGTTTTAGTCACATTTTAGTCACCTGGAACGTTTTAGTGTTTAGTGTAGTTTTAGTCGACTAAATGTCATAAGATTTTAGTCGACTGAAATGTACATTGGCGGGCCTTGATGCCGTCGTAATGACTGTTTTTACACTTACTGAAAATAGCCGATCTACAAGCTCACAACGCGTCACAGCGCAACGCCTTGTGGGCTTGTAGATCGGCTATTTTCAGCATGCACCCAAGTGTAAAATGGCAACTTCACCACTTTTCAACCTATCTTCATATAATTGGTCTTCACTAATGTTCATGATACAATTCTACTCAGTCTTAGGAGGGCTGTGGGCAGTTCATAGCCCATGCCTTTTTGCAATATTTGCAAGTAAGATCATTGGAGACAAACAATTGCAACTTCGGGACATATACAACCGCTCCATAACCAAAAAATCAATTCATATTTACAATGATTCTATACGCATCCTCTTCACTCAGGAGGCTTAGGGCAAAATTGGCTGAAAAGAAGGGTTAGAAAACCTTTGTTTGTGCACTGCCAACTGCTGTGGACATAAAAAAAAAAAAAAAAAGTCTAATCCCCACTGCTCATGATCACTGTTGCTGTGTTAATGTGAATGCATTTTATATAGTATTTTAACCCATTCTGAACGGGAACCCATTTTGGTGTTAGCATCTTGTAAAATGTGAAAAATAGCAGATCTACAAGCTCGTAGCGCGCCACCGAGTGGCGCGCTACGAGCTTGTAGCTCTGCTATTGAAAAAAAAAACGACTTGACATTTTTAGAATCTGATCTCAGGTCAGAATGGGTTCATCAGACCAGTGTGTGTCCAGTGGAAACCTTGTATGAATCTGATCTCAGGTCAGAATGGATTAATGTGAATGTATTTTAATGCAAGGTCTAGCAATGTTGACATTGGTCGGGCTCTACATGGGTCCAATCCTTCTCAAAGTGGGTTCTGGGGACCCCCAGGGGTCCTACATTCATTGTAATGTTACATATGATGAACTTCTTTCTTTCAGATACTCAAGGCGTACGGCTTCTCTCCCAGCCCTCATATGGAGCGAGTCGACAGAGCGAGAACCGTCCACATCTCTCTGTCCGGGTTCCAGTCCAACTCAACACCACTGATGAAGACGGCTCAAAGTAGGAACCTTGATTTTGTATTATTATTGTTTGCTGCTGCTTGTGTTTTACAGTATGCCAGGATATTGGGTGCCTTAACGCAATTTAAAAAAAACATTTAGGCCATAAAAAAAACATAAAAAATCTTCTGAAAGAATATATAATCAAAGATTTGTGCCGCATTTTCACGATTAAAAAAAAAATAGCAGACCTACAAGCTCATAGATTGCCACTCGGTGGCGCGCTACGAGCTTGTAGATCTGCTATTTTTCCAATAGCTAAAGTATTACATAATGCTTAGTTAAAACACCAAAGGGGGTTCCCGCCCAGAATGGGTTAACGCAAGTCCAAGAGTGCCCCAGAATACTTTGATAATATTATTTGGAATGTATCGATGCCACTTCAAGTTGAACTGAAAAAGAACTCGCAGAGTACAGTTTAATAAGTCTCTTCACCAAAAATAGCAGATCTAGAAAGGCTATTTTTGGTGAATGTTCCGGGATGTTAGGATGTTAGTTAGTTAGTTAGTTACTTTCATTTATTGTCCACGTATGTGCAAATTCGTCTTCGGTCTCAACAGTAAAAAACAAAAACACTTAACACAATTATTTTCTCATGGCAAAAAAGTGCAGGACAACAGTGGCAAATACATTGGAAAAACAAACATATATAGCGAGACATGGTATCATTTAGTGCCTTTATGGCATTTGGTATGAAGGAATTAAAAAACTTTGTACCGTCTACCAGAGGGAAGTAGTTCGAACTCCCTGCCGAGTGGATGAGAGGAGGTCGTTTGCTATCTTGACAGCTTTTTTACGAAGTACCTCCTTGTAGATACAGCCTAATTGTTGCTGTCTCTTCCCAATGATTTTTGAGGCTAGGTTTACTATTCGCTGCAGCTTGCTTCTTCCTTTTACATTTAGATTGCCAAACCACATTGCCATGTTAAAAGTCAAGATTCCCTCTATCAGGTTCTTATAGACTGTTTCAAAGTGTTCATTCAACATGACACTGGTTGCACTGGTGTCTAAAGCAGTGGTTTTCAATCAATTTCATTAATATTAATAATATACGGTATTATCAGCTCTCATCAAGCAAAGTGATAAAGTCGAGAAGACCTTACAATGATGATCATGCAATGTTTCCACTACTCTGCTGCCACCTAGTGGGAAGCGGGGTGGAGTGCAGTAGTGTATGGCAGGTCTCTATTATGAAAGGGGAATGAAGAGTTTTCACACTGCCTAAAGGGCAACTTCACCACTTTTCAACCTATCTTCATATAATTGGCCCTCACTAATGTTCATGATAAAATACCACAATTTTTTCTACTGAGTCTTCTGTCTCATAGGAGGGCTGTGGGCAGTTCATAGCCCATGCCCTTTTGCAATATTTGCAAGTAAGATCATTGGAGACAAACAATTGCAACTTCAGGACATATATATACACAGTATATATATATACATAACCAAAAAATCAATTAAGATTTACAATGATTCTACCCATCCTCTTCACTCTGAATTGGACATCAGGCAGGAGGCTTAAGGCAAAATTGGCTGAAAAGAAGGGTTACAGAACTTTGTTTGTTCACTGCCAACTGCTGTGGACATTTAAAAAAAATAGTCTAATCCCCACTGCTCATGATCACTGTTGCTGTGTTAATGTGAATGCATTTTATATAGTATTTTAACCCATTCTGAACGGGAACCCATTTTGGTGTTAGCATCATGTTATGCTTTAGCTATTGAAAAATTGCAGAACTACAAGCTCATAGCACTTTTCAAAACAACAGTTAATATATATGACCAGACCTCATCGAACCCTGTACACTCAAGATGTGCTCCATATGTGACCAGACCTCATCGAACCCTGTACACTCAAGATGTGCTCCATATGTGACCAGACCTCATCGAACCCTGTACACTCAAGATGTGCTCCATATGTGACAAGACCTCATCGAACCCTGTACACTCAAGATGTGCTCCATATGTGACCAGACCTCATCGAACCCTGTACACTCAAGATGTGCTCCATATGTGACCAGACCTCATCGAACCCTGTACACAAGATGTGCTCCATATGTGACCAGACCTCATCGAACCCTGTACACTCAAGATGTGCTCCATATGTGACCAGACCTCATCGAACCCTGTACACTCAAGATGCGCTCCATATGTGACCAGACCTCATCGAACCCTGTACACTCAAGATGCGCTCCATATGTGACCAGACCTCATCGAACCCTGTACACTCAAGATGCGCTCCATATGTGACCAGACCTCATCGAACCCTGTACACTCAAGATGCGCTCCATATGTGACCAGACCTCATCGAACCCTGTACACTCAAGATGCGCTCCATATGTGACCAGACCTCATCGAACCCTGTACACTCAAGATGCGCTCCATATGTGACCAGACCTCATCGAACCCTGTACACTCAAGATGCGCTCCATATGTGACCAGACCTCATCGAACCCTGTACACTCAAGATGCGCTCCATATGTGACCAGACCTCATCGAACCCTGTACACTCAAGATGCGCTCCATATGTGACCAGACCTCATCGAACCCTGTACACTCAAGATGCGCTCCATATGTGACCAGACCTCATCGAACCCTGTACACTCAAGATGCGCTCCATATGTGACCAGACCTCATCGAACCCTGTACACTCAAGATGCGCTCCATATGTGACCAGACCTCATCGAACCCTGTACACTCAAGATGCGCTCCATATGTGACCAGACCTCATCGAACCCTGTACACTCAAGATGCGCTCCATATGTGACCAGACCTCCTCGAACCCTGTACACTCAAGATGCGCTCCATATGTGACCAGACCTCATCGAACCCTGTACACTCAAGATGTGCTCCATATGTGACCAGACCTCATCGAACCCTGTACACTCAAGATGTGCTCCATATGTGACCAGACCTCATCGAACCCTGTACACTCAAGATGTGCTCCATATGTGACCAGACCTCATCGAACCCTGTACACTCAAGATGTGCTCCATATGTGACCAGACCTCATCGAACCCTGTACACTCAAGATGTGCTCCATATGTGACCAGACCTCATCGAACCCTGTACACTCAAGATGTGCTCCATATGTGACCAGACCTCATCGAACCCTGTACACTCAAGATGTGCTCCATATGTGACCAGACCTCATCGAACCCTGTACACTCAAGATGTGCTCCATATGTGACCAGACCTCATCGAACCCTGTACACTCAAGATGCGCTCCATATGTGACCAGACCTCATCGAACCCTGTACACTCAAGATGCGCTCCATATGTGACCAGACCTCATCGAACCCTGTACACTCAAGATGCGCTCCATATGTGACCAGACCTCATCGAACCCTGTACACTCAAGATGTGCTCCATATGTGACCAGACCTCATCGAACCCTGTACACTCAAGATGTGCTCCATATGTGACCAGACCTCATCGAACCCTGTACACTCAAGATGCGCTCCATATGTGACCAGACCTCATCGAACCCTGTACACTCAAGATGCGCTCCATATGTGACCAGACCTCATCGAACCCTGTACACTCAAGATGCGCTCCATATGTGACCAGACCTCATCGAACCCTGTACACTCAAGATGCGCTCCATATGTGACCAGACCTCATCGAACCCTGTACACTCAAGATGCGCTCCATATGTGACCAGACCTCATCGAACCCTGTACACTCAAGATGCGCTCCATATGTGACCAGACCTCATCGAACCCTGTACACTCAAGATGCGCTCCATATGTGACCAGACCTCATCGAACCCTGTACACTCAAGATGTGCTCCATATGTGACCAGACCTCATCGAACCCTGTACACTCAAGATGTGCTCCATATGTGACCAGACCTCATCGAACCCTGTACACTCAAGATGCGCTCCATATGTGACCAGACCTCATCGAACCCTGTACACTCAAGATGCGCTCCATATGTGACCAGACCTCATCGAACCCTGTACACTCAAGATGCGCTCCATATGTGACCAGACCTCATCGAACCCTGTACACTCAAGATGCGCTCCATATGTGACCAGACCTCATCGAACCCTGTACACTCAAGATGCGCTCCATATGTGACCAGACCTCATCGAACCCTGTACACTCAAGATGCGCTCCATATGTGACCAGACCTCATCGAACCCTGTACACTCAAGATGCGCTCCATATGTGACCAGACCTCATCGAACCCTGTACACTCAAGATGCGCTCCATATGTGACCAGACCTCATCGAACCCTGTACACTCAAGATGTGCTCCATATGTGACCAGACCTCATCGAACCCTGTACACTCAAGATGCGCTCCATATGTGACCAGACCTCATCGAACCCTGTACACTCAAGATGCGCTCCATATGTGACCAGACCTCATCGAACCCTGTACACTCAAGATGCGCTCCATATGTGACCAGACCTCATCGAACCCTGTACACTCAAGATGCGCTCCATATGTGACCAGACCTCATCGAACCCTGTACACTCAAGATGCGCTCCATATGTGACCAGACCTCATCGAACCCTGTACACTCAAGATGCGCTCCATATGTTACCAGACCTCATCGAACCCTGTACACTCAAGATGCGCTCCATATGTGACCAGACCTCATCGAACCCTGTACACTCAAGATGCGCTCCATATGTGACCAGACCTCATCGAACCCTGTACACTCAAGATGCGCTCCATATGTGACCAGACCTCATCGAACCCTGTACACTCAAGATGCGCTCCATATGTGACCAGACCTCATCGAACCCTGTACACTCAAGATGCGCTCCATATGTGACCTGACCTCATCGAACCCTGTACACTCAAGATGCGCTCCATATGTGACCAGACCTCATCGAACCCTGTACACTCAAGATGCGCTCCATATGTGACCAGACCTCATCGAACCCTGTACACTCAAGATGCGCTCCATATGTGACCAGACCTCATCGAACCCTGTACACTCAAGATGTGCTCCATATGTGACCAGACCTCATCGAACCCTGTACACTCAAGATGTGCTCCATATAGTAAGTAAGTAAGTAAGTAAGTAAATTTTATTTATAAAGCACTTTTCAAAACAACAGTTAATATATATGACCAGACCTCATCGAACCCTGTACACTCAAGATGCGCTCCATATGTGACCAGACCTCAATCGAACCCTGTACACAAGATGTGCTCCATATGTGACCAGACCTCATCGAACCCTGTACACTAAAGATGTGCTCCATATGTGACCAGACCTCATACCCTGTACACTCAAGATGTGCTCCATATGTGACCAGACCTCATCGAACCCTATACACTCAAGATGTGCTCCATATGTGACCAGACCTCATCGAACCCTGTACACTCAAGATGTGCTTCATATGTGACCAGACCTCATCGAACCCTGTACACTCAAGATGTTCTCCATATGTGACCAGACCTCATCGAACCCTGTACACTCAAGATGTGCTCCATATGTGACCAGACCTCATCGAACCCTGTACACTCAAGATGTGCTCCATATGTGACCAGACCTCATCGAACCCTGTACACTCAAGATGTGCTCCATATGTGACCAGACCTCATCGAACCCTGTACACTCAAGATGTGCTCCATATGTGACCAGACCTCATCGAACCCTGTACACTCAAGATGTGCTCCATATGTGACCAGACCTCATCAAACCCTGTACACTCAAGATGTGCTCCATATGTGACCAGACCTCATCGAACCCTGTACACTCAAGATGTGCTCCATATGTGACCAGACCTCATCGAACCCTGTACACTCAAGATGTGCTCCATATGTGACCAGACCTCATCGAACCCTGTACACTCAAGATGTGCTCCATATGTGACCAGACCTCATCGAACCCTGTACACTCAAGATGTGCTCCATATGTGACCAGACCTCATCGAACCCTGTACACTCAAGATGTGCTCCATCTGTGACCAGACCTCATCGAACCCTGTACACTCAAGATGTGCTCCATATGTGACCAGACCTCATCGAACCCTGTACACTCAAGATGTGCTCCATATGTGACCAGACCTCATCGAACCCTGTAAACTCAAGATGTGCTCCATATGTGACCAGACCTCATCGAACCCTGTACACTCAAGATGTGCTCCATATAGTAAGTAATTAGTACAATTAGAGAATGTAGAAGAATTGTTTTTTTGATCAATGTCTGCCTGTTATCTCTCCTAATGGTACAGCAAAATCTTATCGAACGACATAAAAATATGCTTTAGTTTTGGTTCTGAGAGGCTAAATGTCATCAAATGGTGGTTCCGTGGCTCAAATGCCCAATAAATAAATAATGGGCCTTGATATGAAGAGGGTTGAAAACCACTGATCTAAATGTACAAACTAACATACAGTAATGAAAGGTTTCAAATTAATGTAGGGGAGTAAAAGTAGAATATTTGCCCCTGAGATGTAGTGGTGAAAGTGAAGTAAAAGTACTGGAAATTGAAATACTCAAGTAAAAAAAAAAAAAAAACATTCACTGTTGTACTGTTTTTTTATATATATATATATATATATAAATAAATAAACTGTCCAACAGTTTGTGTAACTATTGTGCCAGAATGGTATACCCCTGCTTTAAAGGAGTAATGCCACGTCTTTCTGGACGGCGAAGCTATGCCCAATTTTGGTCCGAAATCAATTCAAACATTTTTTGTTAGGTTTATTTTTTTCAGTTCCCATTGATGATGAATGGTGAATTTACGTCATGTGTGTCTGAGCAAATCGACACACGTTACGTCATGATGTACGATGATAATACACCCCTCACTTCACACGAGTGTGATTTTTATTTAATACAGCATTTGTCCCCACACGTCTCAATATTTGCCAATGACAGGAGAAATTAGGTAAAATTTACTTCAAATATGACGTAAATTAAACATCAAAACATTAATTGCCATTGACAATGAAGGGAAAATATGTATGTCATATGTAGACGAGCAAATCCGCTAACCAGTCAGATGTCGGTGGGAACACTAGGGACCACTAAGGGACCACCATTCTTGATGATGATGTACGATGATGATGAGCACCCCTCACTTCACACAGGTGTGATTTTTGAGTGGCGCAACCACTCCTATAGACAGCTATGTGTGTGGCTGTGTCCTTGTGTCCGAGCACGAAAATAGTATTATAGCGTTTGTTCACCAAGTGTCACTGTTGCACAGCCTGACACAGACACACACGGGCCATGGAGGAGGGCTTGTACAGTACAGTACAGTACAGTACAGTACAGTACAGTACACTTCAGACCGGTCTTTTTATAATATATATATACTTTTTTGTTTGTTTTTAAAGGAGAATGATGCCTGGTGCTCTTGGAACCCTCCTCAGAACAGCGGGGGGGAGAGGTACAGATTTGGCTCCCTGCCTCTCCCCGGCCTGTGGACCCGGCAGACTGGTGAGTGTGTTGTTACAATGTTACAATCATGTTGTTACAATGTTATTGCAAGGTTACTACAATGTTAAAAACAGTTTTTGAGTGAATTTGAGTACTTCCGGTCATTCCTTTAAATTTTGAGGTAGTTGCACTTGAGTTTTTCCCCAATATTTTTGAGTGGTGCAACCACTCCTACAACCAGCAATGTCCGTGTACCTGTGCGTGTACCTGTGTAGTCATGAGCATGAGTGGTGTGCGCATGCGTGAAATTGGAACGACACGAGTATGTGACTTATTAATACCAGTAGGGGGCGCCAGAAACAGAGAGAGGGGTATGCTCTGCCTGCTAGAGAGAGAGAGAGAGAGAGGGGCACCGAGTGCCACGCTTCGAGCTTGTAGGTCTGCTATTTTTCAATAGCTATAAAACCAATACTTTTGTAATTTTGCTGAAGTACATTTTAAATTCTGGACTGGCACAGAAACAGTATTTCTATACAGCACTATTGATACTTTTACTTAAACAACTTTAGATTTTTTTCAACCAAGGTTCATGTTTTAGGTTATTAGAGAAAGTAAAAGATGAGTGTACATTTTCTTTCGCTGCTTTGTTTCGTTTTAGTGATTTTTATCTATTTTTGACATGGGGTTGGGGGCATTCGAACATGGTGCTAAATAATGTTTTTTTTTTTTTTTTTTTTTTTTTTTACAAAATCTTATAGCGATTTATTTCATTTGTTATAGTCCTACTGTCAAAAATAGCTAAAATCGTTCAAACGAAACAAAGCAGCAAATGAAAATAAACCAATAAACACTCATCTTTTACTTTCTCTAAAACATGGACATTGGTTGAAGAAACCTTCAAGTCAGAAATGAGAGTACTTATCCCAACACTGCTTATCAATACTTTTTAATAGTATTCATCATTGCTGTTAGAATATTTTTTGTAGCTACAGCATTGCAGTGGCAAAGGCAATACCTTGTACTGCGAGCTGTTGTGAGCTTGTAGATCAGCTATTTTCAAAATCTTTGCCTTTCTGATGTAATTACCAATTTGGCTAATGTTTGATCATTTTTGGGGTTGCTTTAAACGCAGCAATGTCTTAGTTTATTTTTATTTGTCATTTCAGAGATTTTTTTTTTTTTAGAAATGTAGTGAATGTAGCAATTAGGGCGGAGCTATGCCCGATTGTGGTCCCAAATCCTACTATAAATGTGCCACGTCTCTGCGTGCGTGCTGTTGTAATGCACGTAACTCAAGGACAACCGCAGTTTGCCCCACCGACTTCAAACTTGACACACGCGTTCCACACCCCCACAGGGAGTGCAGTGCCCGGCCTTGAGTCGGTGGCATACACCGTTGTCCAGAAACACCACAAAAGGCTCTGGTCAGGCTCTGCCAGTGGACCTAATGAGCCCAAGTCCCTCACCTGTGCAATTTCCAGTCTCTGCCTCAGCCGTTTGATTGCCACGGCAACCCCACACCTGTTAATTGATTACTTAACCAGTCCACTTGTCACAGTCAGTTTGCACTCTTCAGGCACAGACAGACAGATGCAGAGACCTCCATATAGTATGGTCACAAAAGGGACCCGTTAAAACGGGTGCTATGACAAGTTGACAACGGGTATTATTAGGTTCCCTAGTTGCATCGTTCTCAAGTAGGCCGATGGGCACGTACATGTGTAGTCATTTCTAACATTTGTTTTTAACACCTTTTTTTTTTAGGAAAATTATGCCTGCTGCCCTTGATGTCTGGAATGCTCCTTGGGAACGCCAGGGGTAGGGTCGATGGTCTCCCTGCCAGGACAGTGACCTCAGAACGCCGGGGGTAGGGCCGAGACTCAAGGGTCTCCCCAGCCGGTCAACGATAGTGGGCGCGCTATGTTGTCTGGAATCCCCAAATGTATCGCTCAAGCTGGTACATTGAGGTACATTAGGCCCATCACAAGTATTAATACATTATTTAAATTACAATAAAAATACATAAATAGTGAAAGTATCAGATCTACGAGATCAAAACGGGTTTGAGCTCCTAGATCTGCTACTTCCACTACGTTTCAACATGGGAACGAGTATGACTATTATGACTATCATCCCAAAAGTATTGCGATTATCACAAATACTTATTATGTAGTAATTGTGATGGGCCTAAGGGTGTGTGTGTGTGGTACAGTATGTGGTATGTGTGTTGAATCTGTTTTTAATTGGTTGGCCAAATGTTTTCCGTATCTTGTTGTTTCCTTCCCGCCAGGTTGGCCAACCAACTGTTTGTGTTTGATTAACCCCCTTTAGTGTGAAGCTATATATTAAGTGACTTGAAGAACTATTCTAGACCTAACATCATCCTAGTGCCTAAAGCTGCAGACAACTACCGAGGTATCAGACTGACACGTACCACCACAAAGGTCCGTCCATCCATCTTCAACAGCTTCTCCGTAGTCGGGTCGTGGGGGAAAACTGCTCCACCAGAGAGCTCCAGACCTCCCTCTCCAAAGCAACATTAGTAACTTAATTCTGGGGGATCCCGAGGCGTTTTCGGAAGATTTTGGAGATATAATTCTGACATCTCATCGTTGGGCTTCCCAGGGGTCTCTTTCCAGCGGGATGTCCGAGGACCTCCCTAGGGAGATGATTGAGAGGAATCCACCTAAGCTGGCTCCATCATGCCTCGTGACACGCTCCATATATGGCCGTCTCCATAATATGAAGATCACGACACTGTCCTCAACAAACCCTGGATAGCCATATATTGAGAAGACTGGATCATCACCTATATCTGCATATATGGAGCCGCTAGCAACTCTTATCTGTCCATTCAAACTAGACGGTCCCACCCCAAAGTTATCAGTGCAGCTGATTTCAACAGGCTTGAAAATTTCAGCGGTGATCAACTTCATTGACTTCCAAAAGGCTTTCGATACCATCCACCAGGGGAAACTCATGAGTATTCTACGTGCCTACGGAGTTCCAGAAAAGTTGGTCCAGATGATAGTCAAGCTACAGCCAGACTCGAGCCAAGGTCCAAACCTGTGACTGACACCAAAACATTTGAGATTCTAGCAGGCGTCCTACAGGGTGACACTCTTGCCCCCTTCCTGTTCGTTGTAGTGATGGATCATGCACTGAGACTTGCAATCAATGGCAGAGAGGAGGCTCTGGGGTTCCCGAGGAAGTCAAGGTGAGTACACCCCATCATGGTCACTGACCTAGACTTTCAAACCCTGTACACTCAAGATGTGCTCCATATATGACCAGACCTCATCAAACCCTGTACACAAGACGTGCTCCATATATGGCCAGACTTCATCAAACCCTATACACTCAAGACGTGCTCCATATATGGCCAGACCTCATCAAACCCTGTACACTCAAGACGTGCTCCATATATGGCCAGTACAGAATTAATTCCAGATGTTCATCTGACCCACCCATGCCAAAGCGCCAGTGCTCGCCCAGCAGTCTGCCGGGGCGAGGTCGCTTCTAGCCCTCAGGGCGTCTTACTGTATTATGCTTGACTGTAATACTCTTCTGTAATATGTCCTGGGCATGACGTTAAACTGTTCCGTTCGAGAGGACCGGCGACCCTCGAATGTAAACAGCCATGAAAGGAAACTATGGATCATTACACCCGAAACACAAATCCTATACTTCCAGGGGCGGGAGTCCCCAGGAACATAACAGTGCCAGGTACCAAAGCGCGTCTGCCAGACAGACCGGATGATGCAGCGCCCCTAAACCCACCTGGGCGGGGCGTAGCTAACGGGTGCAGGGCACCTGATGCTATACTAAGATGCAAGCGGCCCCTCAGACTCTCCACATTCAATATCCGGACTCTTGCAGCACCCACAAGCAGTAAGCAGGAAGGAGAACGTGGGCTGAAGACTGAGGAGCTAGCACTGAACCTTTGGGAGCAGCACGTTGACATATGCGGCCTACAAGAGCACAGGCAGGTGCACAAGGACGACATAACAAACGAGATTAACCTCCAGACAATTGGAATGGGGTATGCCCTATACACAGGGTCAGCATGGCGGAATGCAGCCCAGGCAGCGAAATGGTGGTGTTGGAATCCTCATAGGAAGGGAGGCACAGAAGGTACTGATCGGTGTTCAACGCATATCAGAAAGCTTACTCCCCGACTGAAGATGCCAGCATGGAAAGTAAGGAACAGTTCTACCACAAGCTCAAGCATGCAATTGAAAGAGTCAAGCTACACAACTTCCTGGCCATCCTAGGGGACTTTCTCAGACCAGGAGATGCGCTGTTCACCTACAACGAACAGACAAATGACAATGGAAAACGCTTGTTAGAGATTATGGAAGAGCACCAACTTCTGGCCACCAACACAATGTTCCAAATGAAGAGGGGGAAGTTGTGGACATGGATGTCACCACACAACACGGCACATCAGATTGACTACATCCTCACTCGTAGAAAATGGAGCTCACTCTACACAGACCACAGGGTCGTAACAGCAACAGTTAGACTGAGCCTGAGGGCCCCAAGGAAGGAGGGAAGGAGGAAGGTGAAATATAAATGGAGTCAACTGGCAACGGACCTTCTGCTACAGGAACGCTACGCAGTAGAAATCAAGAACAGGTTCCAAGTACTGCAGGAGGAGGAGAACATATCAGCGCGCTACCAACGTTTTGTTGAAGCAAACAATGCAGCAGCTGAGACATGTCTCCAGCAAGCCCCCAAAGCAAGGAGGAAAGACAGATGTCTTGACCCCAGAATCATCAAAGCCAGGGAGGAGCTGAGAGCAGCACACAGGGACTTTGTCGCTGATCGAAAACTAGAGGGTCTGAAGGAGGAATACAGGCGGAGGAAGGAGGAGCTCTACCAAGTCTATGAAACACTGGAACAACAGGAGCTAAACCAGAAGATCAAGGAGATCGAGGATGCTCATGTTAACCAGAAGCATGGCATGGGCTGGAAGCTCATCAATGACATCTCTGGCTGAAACTCCTCTCAGACTACCAAGATCCGGGGAGAAAATGCAGAGGAACGGGTTGAAGCATGGTACCAGCACTTCAAAACACTCCTAGGTAACCCACCTGCAACTGAGGATGAGGATGTTCTGATGGCCCCTGTCTTCCATGACCTTCCCGTTCCAGATGGACCATTCACCATGGATGAGTACCAGAAGGCCAAGGCTACGATCAAGTGGGGCAAGAGCTGTGGGGAGGATGGATTGACACCAGAGGTTCTGAAATACGTGCCTATAGACGAGGTGGTGCTAGATTTCATCAACAAAGCACACATGTCTGGAGAGAAGCCGGAGATATGGCGCACAATGAACATCGTTCCAGTACCAAAGTCAGGTGACCTCACTAAAAGGCTCAACACAAGCCAATCAATGCCCCTAGAGATCCATCACAAAGCTTCCCTCAGGGCGCCCAGCAAGCCAGCTAGCCAGCAAGCCCGCCCAGTCAGCCAACACAGCCAGCCAGCTCCGCCAGTCAGCCAGTGTAGAAAGTCAGGCTGCCAAGCCAGAGCATATCAGCCCTTGCAGTCAGCCATTGCAGCCATACCAGTCTTGCTCAGTCAGCTCAGCCAGGCCTCACTCGAGGCCTGGCTCTCTGTCTGCCTGGCCCGGTCTGCCCCACCCTGCCTTGCAGCAATAGAACCAGCCGGGCTGACAAGCCAGCCAGCTCAGAATGCTAGCTCAGCAACAAGCCCAGACTGGCCAGCTGCGCTAGCTTGCTGAGCTCTTATTCTGAGCTGGCTGGCTTGCCACTCCGGCTTGTTCTGTTGCTGCAAGGCAGGGCGGGTCAGACCGGGCCAGGCAGGCAGAGAGCCAGGCCTCGAGAGAGGCCTGGCTGAGCTGACTGAGCAAGGCTGGTATGGCTGCAATGGTTGACTGCAAGGGCTGATGTGCGCTGGCTTGGCAGCCTGACTTTCTACACTGGCTGACTGGCGGAGCTGGCTGAACTGGCGGAACTGGCTTCCAAAAGGCTTTCGATACCATCCACCGGGGGAAACTCATGAGTATTCTACGTGCCTACGGAGTTCCAGAAAATATGGTCCAGATGATAGTCAAGCTACAGCCAGACTCGAGCCAAGGTCCAAACCCCACTCTGGGGGTTCACTCTGGTCCCGAGGAAGTCAAGGCGAGTACACCCCATCATGGTCACTGACCTCGACTATGCAGACGACATCGCCCTAATCTCGGATGCAGTCGAGAAAGGAATGGAGCTACTACTGGCAGTAGAAAAGGATTGCGGGAAGATCGGCCTCAAGCTCAATGCCAAGAAAACAAAGGTAATGACAGTCAACACAGAGGACGAAACCATTGCCACTGCAGACGGGACGGTGCTCGAGCAAGTCGAGGACTTCAAGTACCTCGGGGCCTGGACTGCCTCAACTGAACAGGATCTGAAGGTTCGGAGAGCACTTGCCTGGAAAGCCTTGCACGGGATGAGGAGAGTGTGGAAATCAGACATGGGAGAAGACCTTAAGCGGCGGCTGTTCATAGCTACTGTGGAGTCAGTACTGCTGTATGGGGCCGAGACATGGACCCTCACAGTACAACAGGAAAAAGCCCTGGATGGAGTCTACACTAGAATGCTACGAATGGCACTAGGTGTCACATGGACGGATCGCATCAGAAATGTGGACCTCTATGGGGACCTACCACGCGTCACGGACAAAGTCAGAGAGAGAAGGATGAGGCTGGCAGGGCACTGCGTCAGGCACCCAGAACTTGAGGCAAGTAAATTCACCCTATGGGAGCAAAGCCAGGAGGGGAAAGAAGCGTACCACCTATGTAGACGTGCTGCGGCGCGACAGCTTGGCTGACAACACTGCAGAGCTCAAGAACCTGATGTTGGATAGGAATTTGTGGAGGGCAGCGATCCAGGAATCCCGAGTTGGTGTTGGCTAGACCTCACTCTCGCAGCAAGAAGAAGTAATACTCTTCAAAAAGCTTCCAGATCAATCATGTATAGTTGTATAGTATGTATAGTTGACATAGATACTCCACTGTTACGTTCTTAGTTTATACACGATTCATGATAACTACTTTTTTATATATGTGATGTATGACATGCTTTTGTTTTTTGCTTAATTGTAAGTCGCTCTGTATCAAGAGCGTCTGTTAAATGCCTAAATTGTAAATTGTAATTGTAAGACGTGCTGCGGCGCGACAGCTTGGCTGACAACACTGCAGAGCTCAAGAACCTGATGTTGGATAGGAATTTGTGGAGGGCAGCGATCCAGGAATCCCGAGTTGGTGTTGGCTAGACCTCACTCTCGCAGCAAGAAGAAGTAATACTCTTCAAAAAGCTTCCAGATCAATCATGTATAGTTGTATCATGCCTCGTGACACGCTCCATATATGGCCGTCTCCATAATATGAAGATCACGACACTGTCCTCAACAAACCCTGGATAGCCATATATTGAGAAGACTGGATCATCACCTATATCTGCATATATGGAGCCGCTAGCAACTCTTATCTGTCCATTCAAACTAGACGGTCCCACCCCAAAGTTATCAGTGCAGCAGACGACATCGCCCTAATCTCGGATGCAGTCGAGAAATGGACGGATCGCATCAGAAATGTGGACCTCTATGGGGACCTACCACGCGTCACGGACAAAGTCAGAGAGAGAAGGATGAGGCTGGCAGGGCACTGCGTCAGGCACCCAGAACTTGAGGCAAGTAAATTCACCCTATGGGAGCAAAGCCAGGAGGGGAAAGAAGCGTACCACCTATGTAGACGTGCTGCGGCGCGACAGCTTGGCTGACAACACTGCAGAGCTCAAGAACCTGATGTTGGATAGGAATTTGTGGAGGGCAGCGATCCAGGAATCCCGAGTTGGTGTTGGCTAGACCTCACTCTCGCAGCAAGAAGAAGTAATACTCTTCAAAAAGCTTCCAGATCAATCATGTATAGTTGTATAGTATGTATAGTTGACATAGATACTCCACTGTTACGTTCTTAGTTTATACACGATTCATGATAACTACTTTTTTATATATGTGATGTATGACATGCTTTTGTTTTTTTGCTTAATTGTAAGTCGCTCTGGTTCAAGAGCGTCTGCTAAATGCCTAAATTGTAATTGTAAGACGTGCTGCGGTGCGACAGCTTGGCTGACAACACTGCAGAGCTCAAGAACCTGATGTTGGATAGGAATTTGTGGAGGGCAGCGATCCAGGAATCACGAGTTGGTGTTGGCTAGACCTCACTCTCGCAGCAAGAAGAAGTAATACTCTTCAAAAAGCTTCCAGATCAATCATGTATAGTTGTATAGTATCTTATATACAAGTGAAAAGGTGTACCCATACTCATTCTTCATGCTCTATCTCCGACCGAACCACACTTTTACCACACATCTCTATATGCAAAATAAATTCGCCACCCTCCCCCAACTGACATAGCCTATTTTTTAGCCGTTCAAGTTTCTTAGTTACTCTGCAAATATTACTTTTATGAAAATCACGATCGAGCCAGCAGATAAACGGGTGCCACAACACGCCGAGAAACAAGGAATTTAACCACGCTACTTGCATACACTGCAACTCGCTTACAATTCGCAAACCTGGCAACACTGCCTGCCTCTTACGTCACCAGCTCTGTTCCTCCTGGCCTCCGTAGTCCGTCGCGCTCACAATCTGTCGCAGCCATCTTGCTTTTCTTTTGGATGGGCGAGTGGACATTTAATGCTAATAAATTAATTATAGGTCCAGCAAGCAAATCATGATGGTCTGATTGTGCTCAATAGGTCACAATAACATTCCGAAATTAGGTGTTGTGTTTTGTATGGCATTTTCCCCAGTAGTAGTTGCATATCTATCTCAGCTTTTGCCTGATAGCACACATGCTAACGTCAGCAGCCATAGCAACATACAGTGTGCGCAGACATAACATGAGTTGTTTACAACACAAACACACGGCCTTTTAACCACGCAATACACACAACAGCCCGGGAGTTATTAAACCGAACGTGGACGCTGTTTCAGTGTTACATTTGCTGCGCATATCGGAATAATTGTAACGGCATGCATGATAAATGTAACAACGCTAAAAAACACCATTAAACATATCGTTTTCAGCTTAAAGCTATTACATTTCATTGAAGCAACTCCTTAGCATTGTTTTCATACCATGGATGTGATAAGATAATGTATCAAACATAAGGGAAATATTAAATAGCATCGGGTGTACCAGTTTGGCCATTTCTTTTTTTTCAATGGGGCAATACATTGATTAAACAAACGTTTGATTGATTGAGTTGTACAACGTTATACAACCCTAAACTAATTTTAGAATACACTACACAATACAATACTATTTTAGAACATATTTTGCACGTTCCATTTTTTTACTCAGAGATCCCTTTAGCTACACATGTCATATTTCCAGGCAACGGACCTACACATGTCAGCTACCATAAACCACTTCAAGTTATTAGGACGAAATAACTGACAGGAGTGACGGTGCTGTGCTGTGAGTAAACTAATAGGGGAGAGCCGCCAAGGATGTAACATTTTGCACGTTTCATTCTTTTACTCAGAGATCCGTTTAGCTACACATGTAATATTTTCAGGCAACGGACCTACACATGTCAGCTACCATAAACCACTTCAAGTTATTTTTTTGATAAAACAGGTCGGGAGTTATTCAACCGAACGTGGACGCTGTTTCAGTGTTACATTTGCTGCGCATATCGGATCAATTGTAACGGCATGCATGATAAATGTAACAACGCTAAAAAACACCATTAAACATATCGTTCTCAGCTTAAAGCAATTACATTTCATTGAAGCAACTCCTTCGCATTGTTTTCATACCATGGATGTGATAAGAAAATGTATCAAACATAAGGGAAATATTAAATAGTATCGGGTGTACCAGTACCAGTTTGGCCATTTCTTTTTTTTCAATGGGGCAATACATTGATTAAACAAACGTTTGATTGATTGAGTTGTACAACGTTATACAACCCTAAACTAATTTCAGAATACACTACACGATACAATACCATTTCAGAACATATAATATTGGCCAATATGTCAAATATGTAAATATTACATATAATGGCATTGAATGGAAGCGGACCATTTGTAACACATGTTACAAATGACCCGCTTTTGCAAGTTTTCTTTGCAGTTGCTTACAGACCAGAATGAACGTGAATTCCGTCTAAACACGATGCAAACTAATGAAGAACATAAGCATGAACACATCCATGTGGATTTTTATTCACCAACACCAAAGACAAAAATTGTACCACACATATACTCCAGGTGTAAAATTAGACGCATTTTGAAGGTAAACACTTCAAACTTCAAACTCCTGGCCACGTAGAGTACGTTGCTGTACACATACTGACGCGATGGCGTCATGGTGGCGTTGACCAATCAAGATATAACGTCCATGTTACAACCGTGAAGCGTTACAACCTTGGCGGCTCTCCCCTACATTTGTTACTAACATTAGCTTGTGGCGAAGTAGACACGTGGCCAGCAGATACTGTGTTTTGGACAAACAGGCTAGGTATTGGTGTTGATTTGGGTCAACTGGACAAACAGCGTGGTGTTGTTTTGTGTCTGTGTTTGTGTTGGAGCGCCTCAGTGTGGCCGTACAGGTCATGTGCAACCTCTTCCACAGAGAGATGGAGACACTAAATCTCAGCTGGACAAACATGTTTGCATGCATGCATCGCTGCCTTGCATGCTGTGTGCTACTGTTGAGTCTGTCACTTACTTTGACTGATTTATGGCATTGTCTTTCTGTTAAAATCCAACTATGTTAATTTAAGAACTCTGGGCATATAGGTCATTGTTTATTCACTGTGCACACGTGTAGCCTATTGTATGTCAGACTGTATGTCTGTCCCACAGTCACAATCCTTTAGTACTTAGGCTGTGGAAATATTCAGGACAAAACAATGGTACATTTCCAATAACCCATTCGTTACTACATGTGGAGTCAACTCCCGCCATTTATTTCTTCCCATAGTGCGTGGCAAAGTCGCTCTGGGATGAGTGCGCGCGTAGCGCGCACGAAATTCTAGTAGTATAATATAGTATAGTATGTATTGTTGGCATAGATACTCCACTGTTACGTTCTTAGTTTATACACGATTCATGATGACTACTTTTTTATGTATGTGATGTATGACATGCTTTTGTTTTTTGCTTAATTGTAAGTGGCTCTGGATCAAGAGCGTCTGCTAAATGCCTAAATTGTAATTGTAAGACGTGCTGCGGCGCGACAGCTTGGCTGACAACACTGCAGAGCTCAAGAACCTGATGTTGGATAGGAATTTGTGGAGGGCAGCGATCCAGGAATCCCGAGTTGGTGTTGGCTAGACCTCACTCTCGCAGCAAGAAGAAGTAATACTCTTCAAAAAGCTTCCAGATCAATCATGTATAGTTGTATCATGCCTCGTGACACGCTCCATATATGGCCGTCTCCATAATATGAAGATCACGACACTGTCCTCAACAAACCCTGGATAGCCATATATTGAGAAGACTGGATCATCACCTATATCTGCATATATGGAGCCGCTAGCAACTCTTATCTGTCCATTCAAACTAGACGGTCCCACCCCAAAGTTATCAGTGCAGCAGACGACATCGCCCTAATCTCGGATGCAGTCGAGAAAGGAATGGAGCTACTACTGGCAGTAGAAAAGGAGTGCAGGAAGATCGGCCTCAAGCTCAATGCCAAGAAAACAAAGGTAATGACAGTCAACACAGAGGACAAAACCATTGCCACTGCAGACGGGACGGTGCTCGAGCAAGTCGAGGACTTCAAGTACCTCAGGGCCTGGACTGCCTCAACTGAACAGGATCTGAATGTTCGGAGAGCACTTGCCTGGAAAGCCTTGCACGGGATGAGGAGAGTGTGGAAATCAGACATGGGAGAAGACCTTAAGCGGCGGCTGTTCATAGCTACTGTGGAGTCAGTACTGCTGTATGGGGCCGAGACATGGACCCTCACAGTACAACAGGAAAAAGCCCTGGATGGAGTCTACACTAGAATGCTACGAATGGCACTAGGTGTCACATGGACGGATCGCATCAGAAATGTGGACCTCTATGGGGACCTACCACGCGTCACGGACAAAGTCAGAGAGAGAAGGATGAGGCTGGCAGGGCACTGCGTCAGGCACCCAGAACTTGAGGCAAGTAAATTCACCCTATGGGAGCAAAGCTCTACATACCACCTATGTAGACGTGCTGCGGCGCGACAGCTTGGCTGACAACACTGCAGAGCTCAAGAACCTGATGTTGGATAGGAATTTGTGGAGGGCAGCGATCCAGGAATCCCGAGAGAGACAGACAAGTACACACATGTCCATGTGTACGTGTCTGTCTCTCTGTGTACATGTCTGTCTCTGTATACGTGTCAATCAATCAATCAATCTTTATTTTTATAGCACATTTTCCAGGCAGCGAGTGCAGTTCAAAGTGCTTTACAGTAAGAACAAAAAGTAATAATAATAATAATAAAAATAATATATATATATATACATATATATATATACACATACATATATATATATATATATATATATATATATATATATATATAAATACATATACACAAATTGCAACCCTAACCCGGGTTAGCAACATACTACAGATACAGACACGCACACAACACACACAGCCAACCACACAACACACACAGCCAACCACACAACACACACAGCCAACCACACAACACACACAGCCAACCACACAACACACACAACACACACAGCCAACACAATACACAACACAGACAACATACACAGACACAACTCAATACACATTTCACACATACAAACCGCTACAACATACATACACGAGCGAACACATACACAGCATCACACACCGCCCCCCCTCCACCTCACTCGAGACCTCCCTATAGCTCTGCTAGTGCTCGGCCTGGCCTGCTCCCACACCCTAGGACCCCAGCCCAAGTGTTCCCCCCTCCTCTGGGCAGAAACACTTCCCCACCAGCCTTACTCCCAACGCCTTCCATCCCACCCCTTCTCACCTTCCCTATAACCAGGCGGCCTACCATCCCACCCCTCCTCATAACCCCCACAGACCAGCGACCCGTCCTCCCTAGTGCCCACCACCCAGACCCATTTGCTCTCTGTCGCTGGGGAGACGTCCAGAGGCCTTTGCTCTGGCGCCCCCCCAGCCACAGAGTAAAACCCCAGAGGACCAGCTCCCGGTTGCCCCCCACAACCCCCCTCCCCCCTGTCCCGGAGGACTCAACACTGCCTGCCTCCTCTTCACCTGGACCCCCTAGCGGTGTTCGGGAGGTGGAGGTGGCGGGCATCTCACCCTATCCCCTTCCTTCTGCCTCCTCGACACCCAAGTCCACCCATACCACCACTGGAACCTCCCCCCGTTTCCAACCCAGAGGGTGCTCCACCTGTGAGGAGTCCACAGCCCCAAGTCCACTCCAACCCACCTCACTAGTCCTTCCCACCACACCCACCACTCCCCAGCACACCACAGCATCATTCCATGATTTAAACTCCATTTCCCTTTCCCCCACAGGAGGCGCCGGTGTGAAGCGCAGGATCGGTACCCTAAGATCCCGGGTAATGATGAGTAGGCCTCTATACGGAAACAACCGTGACCAAACAGGCCCCTCTGAACCCTCTAAGAACCACCCGATCCCGCAGCCTCTCAATACTGGCGCCTCACAGCCACACACGTCACCACCCCCTCCATCCCCAGCACTTCCCTGTATACCCACCTATCACCAGGCCAGGCCTAAGAGAAAGGTGTTGGACTGGAATCCAAAAAAACTGAAAAGTAACCTTTTTATTGAATTTAATTGAATTTGAAGTTTGATTGAAGTTATAGTGCGGGCTTGATCAGTTGTCTCGGTGATCGTGACTGCCATCCTTTTAGGAAGCAGTATGGTCTTACAGGGCTCCGGCCCTACCTGGTTGGATGTGGCTGTCGGTTGTTTAGGCTTCGGCCCTCGCCCGCCTGTGCTGCATTCTCTCTTTGCCCTGCCCGCGTGGGCTCAAGGCCCCTTAAGCAGTTCCCCAACCCGTGCTCTTTTGGGTGCGGAGCGGGGCTTTCTGCTTCCTCTTGGTGGTATTTCCGAACTTTGCCCGTAAGGGTTGTCGATGGATGCGAGGGGCGCTCTCGTTGCTTGATCCGGCATGCCGTCCATGGATCCGCCTGCCCGCCATGGCGGGTGGGGGACCCATGGGCTTGCGTGGGGGTCGGTGCGGGGGCGTCCGCCTTGTTCGATCGGCAGTTCGCCTCGTTTCGGTCGGGGGGAAGAGCACGGTGTCAACCCGCATGAAGTCCGCATGTTTGCTAGGATCTTCGGATCGCAGGCAACGTTTGTGGCGCACCCTCTTAGAGGGCAGTGCGGGGACCTAACGTTCACTGCAACCCTTTGGGCTCTGCAGGGGCGCCTTACGCTCGTAACCCGATTCGAGAAAGGCTCCTCCGTTGGGAGGGGAATATACCACCAATCTAGGGCTCCGGCCCGCCTGGGCTGTGCTTGGCCGGCGGGCGTCTGGGCTCCGGCCCTCGCCCGTCGTCAGTACCGCACGGGGGTGAACTGTAACTTCGGCCGTATGGACCCTCACAACCCCATGCCTGCTCCACCAGAGAGTCCCCGTCAGGGGAAAAGAAGTGGAGCGGGGGTGACTGAGCACGCTGTCGTCCCCTCTGGGCGGACGCCCCCGGCTACGTCTCTTAGGGGACCGATTGAGCCCTTGGCGCGCTCGATCAGGGGAAGCCGGACCCTCCTGTCACGAGGGCTCCCGGCCATCCCCCGAGCGTGCTAGGCATGGAGGCCCTCTGTGAGGACAAGGCCTACGGCCGAGACGCCTAACCTGAGCCCAGATAGGAAACGAGGTCCACCGGACGAGGAGGAAAGAAAGGCCTTCAAACGGTTCAACAACAGGTGAGCCAAGCGCACGCACGCACGCACTTGCTCCCTTAACAGGGAAAAGAAACATATACAGTTGGGGGGTGGGAATTCAGATTTTACGGGGGCCAGTTTCGAATTGCAGCCGTCCGTATAGGTGCCCTTTGAGAGCAGTTTTGAAGGAGTAAAGTGATTTGCATGTCTTAATGACTGTTGGTAGGGCGTTCCCCATTTTGGCATAGGAACGAAATTAATTTAGTCCCTTGTTTGTGCCGAATCTGGGTTGTACATGGTTTGTTGCACTCCCTCTGGTGTTGTGGGTGTGTATGTTTAGGCTATTTCTTTGAATTGTTTTGGCTTTCTCTAAAGAATGATTATACTTAGTCGGGTGCCAGTGTTGCGCACATGAAAATAGCAGATCTACAAGCTTTGTAGATCGGCTATTTTCAGGGTAGTAGCCAGGCATAAATAACCCTAAAGCATGTCGCTGATACAGTCGAACCCTACAGTAAGAAGATATGTTAAATATATTGATTAACCTGAGGACGATTCTACAAATGCCTTCTAAATCATGACCCTTTTCTGAAAAACCCTATGTTTCTATATCAGTGGTTCTCAAACTATTTCATGTCAAGGACCCCTAGAATTATCTGCATTTGGTCGTGGACCCCCATCTGAAAACATGTTGTTCCAGGGACCTCCCCACTCCCCAGAAGCAAAGATTTGAGTTAAAAACTTTGGCTCTGAAAGAATATATATTCAAAGATTTGCGCCACATTTTTAGGATTTTTCAAAAATAGCAGATCTACAACCTCGTAGCATGGCACAGAGTGCCACGCTACGAGGTTGTAGATCTGCTATTTTTCAATAGCTAAAGTGCAACATAATGCTTAAAACACCTGCAGTGTTCTATTAGACTAAGAGTAACGTTAACTCCATAGACGCATATAAAAACAGAAAAAGCAAAAAAAAGAAGAAAGAAGTTTACTTGTTTTTTTAATCCTTTTTGTATTTATTTTTTTTCTTTTATAGGAAAATAATGGCTGGTATCCTGGAACGACAGCGGTACAGGGTGGGAGAGGTTCAGATGTGATCAGGTGTCTAGGGGTGACCCTGCCTTTGGGAGATGGGCTAGTTAGGCTGACCCTAAAACACTCCCTCAGGCACGCCGGAAGGTCCCCTTCTGCGCGTGTGATGATCGGACTTCGCTGTCTGGTGTCCACGCGGCCCTTACTTACACCTGCCATCTCGTCTGGAATCCTCCAACAGAGCAGCCTCCTCTGAAGACAACTGATGGTGGAGACAAAGTACGAACCCCCTTACCGGAACAAAAGTCACAAATTCGGACTTAAAAAAAAAAAAAAACGTCACAAAGATATTTTTTTTGATTATGTTCAGGTTAATTTATTTGTTTGTCCCCGAAGGGCCATTTGGTGTAGAGCAAAGCATAACAGGCAGACCCATGAATCACATAAAACACAGTAAAAAAAAAAAAAAAACATGGACGGTACACAAATATTTGTACCGTCGGGGGCAGCGGCTGTCCACCTCTGAACAGCGCTCAGTGGGTCAATGGAGACCCAATTGGTCTCTGGTTCCAACTCCGATGTTGCAGATTTACCCCCTTTACCCCCCTGCCTGGGGTTTAAGAGGATTTACCCCCTTAACCCCCCTGGCGTTTGAGAGATAAGACATGATCCAGGCTACTAAAATTTACTCCAGCTATTTTTGAGGCCGTTCTCACAATCTGTTGGGTGTTTTTTTCCCTTTATGTTCAGGTTTCCGTACCAGCAAATGATGGAGAAGGAGATAATTGACTCAATAAATGCACTGTAGAACAGTTTCATTAGAGATTTGTCAACCTGAAATTTGGCGAGCCTCCTCAAACAAAAGAGGCGTTGTTGGCCTTTCTTAAACAGCAAATCACAGTTTACATCGAATTTCAGCTTGCTATCAAATGCAGTGTCCAAGTATTACTGTATTTGTAGCTGATCACCAGGTCAACTTGCTCACCATGGACAACACTGCTCTGGGGGGGGGATCTCCTATAATAATAATAATATCTGGGACAAGTGGCATTTCTTCCTCAGCCTAGTGGGAATATGCATGCACAGTTAAATCGCAATCGGACGCTGCGTTGAGTAGTTGTCGCGATTTGTACAAAAATATTTATATATATTTACTTATTGTCGAAGTTAACTGAGCTCTAAACAGCTGGGTGTCTGTATCGGTTCATTCATATGGCTTCACTATAAATAATAATAATAATAAAAAATATAATACAATACAGACAATACAATACAATACTGGCATCACTTCTTTATACAGTACACACACCTATCACACCATCCATCCATCCATCTCGCACCCATTTAACCCATTCTGAACGGGAACCCATTTTGGTGTTAGCATCATGTTATGCTTTAGCTTTTGAAAAATAGCAGATCTACAAGCTCAAGGCTACGAGCTTGTAGGTCTGCTATTTTTGAAAAATCGAAGAACGACTGACATATTAAAAATCTGATCTCAGGTCAGAATGGGGTTAATCAGACCAGTGTGTGTCCAGTGGAAAACCTCGTATGAATCTGATCTCAGGTCAGAATGGGTTAAGCAGATGTTTTCAAAAGGTGGTCTATGGACCACTGCAGTGGTTGTCCAGGTATTGGACTGTTGGTATTTGTGTGATATAATTTACCGTTTACACGGACGACCAATTTGAAGCAGATTGAAGGGTGTCTTGTGGATCTTAACCCATTCTGACCTGAGATCAGATTCATACGAGGTTTCCACTGGGCACACACTGGTCTGATTAACCACTTGAACGTCGATTATCCCTATTCTGAGGGGAACTTTAGCCAAAAATCTACAATCTACAAGCGATCTACAAGCTTGTAGATCGCTATTTTTTGCAAAGAGGTTTGGTATAGAGGGAATAGATGACATGCCAAGTACAGGTTTGAGGCTTTAAGTGGATAACTGTCTGAAAATATTGTAATAAATGTGGGTTCTAGCGTTGTGGTAGTAAATGTCAGTCCCTGGAAGCACCACAGACAACAATGTACTAATTATAAGAGCGATCTTTATTAACTATAATGCTCAAAATGACATTACGTATAAAATAGAAGAATGCAAACGGCTGATTCATGGAAATTGATTCAATACAGTGCAATGACTCCAACCTAGTAAAACCATCTATAAAATACAGGCCTATATAAACCAGTAAGACGCGCAAACGCGGGAAGCGAACGCAGCTGCAGATCATGTCTGTCTGTCTGTGTGTCTGTCCCGCTGTTGGGACCTGGCCCCTTTTGTGCCCATATATGGAGCTGAGTGGTTTGTTTGTGATTGATGCAACACACTCCATATTTGGACGTACACTCCATATTTGGACGTATAGCGGGACAGACAGACAGACAGACAGACAGACAGACACACACACACACACACAGACAGACAGACATGATCTGCTAGGTCTCATAGTAAGTGCTCAATGCGTTCGCAATCACTGCGTTCGCAATCAGTGGATAAATATGCATACAATACAACAATACTATTAGGGCATGCAAGGCTCACGTCACGGTAGGCTGTCACGCCTACCGGCGCGTGCAATGTCACGAGACCTGGGCATAGTGTATAGTATAGCTTGTCTCCATATATGGAGCACTAGGTGAAAGCCTGCGTTATTTCACGTGGAGCTCCATATACAGTATGGAGACAACAGCGATATCCAGCACTGACATCAGACTAGAAACCTCATAATATGGATATACACGCCTGGCATCGTCATGGTGATGCGTATACTTGGTTGGCTGGCATCGTCATCATGAGTCATGACAGGCATCTAGTGAACCATAATTATATAATAATCATCTAGTGAACCATAATTATATAATAAGAATCATCATGAGTCATGACAGGCATCTAGTGAACCATAATTATATAATAATCATCTAGTGAACCATAATTATATAATAAGAATCATCATGAGTCATGACAGGCATCTAGTGAACCATAATTATATAATAATCATCTAGTGAACCATAATTATATAATAAGAATCATCATGAGTCATGACAGGCATCTAGTGAACCATAATTATATAATAATCATCTAGTGAACCATAATTATATAATAAGAATCATCATGAGTCATGACAGGCATCTAGTGAACCATAATTATATAATAATCATCTAGTGAACCATAATTATATAATAATCATCTAGTGAACCATAATTATATAATAATCATCTAGTGAACCATAATTATATAATAATCATCTAGTGAACCATAATTATATAATAATCATCTAGTGAACCATAATTATGTAATAAGAATCATCATGAGTCATGACAGGCATCTAGTGAACCATAATTATATAATAATCATCTAGTGAACCATAATTATATAATAAGAATCATCATGAGTCATGACAGGCATCTAGTGAACCATAATTATATAATAATCATCTAGTGAACCATAATTATATAATAAGAATCATCATGAGTCATGACAGGCATCTAGTGAACCATAATTATATAATAATCATCTAGTGAACCATAATTATATAATAAGAATCATCATGAGTCATGACAGGCATCTAGTGAACCATAATTATATAATAATCATCTAGTGAACCATAATTATATAATAAGAATCATCATGAGTCATGACAGGCATCTAGTGAACCATAATTATATAATAATCATCTAGTGAACCATAATTATATAATAAGAATCATCATGAGTCATGACAGGCATCTAGTGAACCATAATTATATAATAATCATCTAGTGAACCATAATTATATAATAAGAATCATGAGTCATGACAGGCATCTAGTGAACCATAATTATATAATAATCATCTAGTGAACCATAATTATATAATAATCATCTAGTGAACCATAATTATATAATAAGAATCATCATGAGTCATGACAGGCATCTAGTGAACCATAATTTTATAATAAGAATCCCAAGAGGTTCTGTGGGGGATCGCGACTACACTGCTCAGTCTGGATTGTTCAGATGTTTAACTTTTCCTTTTGTATTCATAATCTATACACGTAATAAAACGGTGTTTCACGTGGCTTTGTGTGGTGATGAAGGGGGAAAACACACACCGTGTGAGCAGAGGAGGAGGGAAACGTAACTCTTCTCCATGAACATAAAGCACCTGAAAAAAATATATATACATTTTAAGTATAAATTATTTTAATTTCAACGTCAGGCCTAAATGGGATAACCACCTGTGACAAATCTGAAAATTAAAGTTTGCATCCACATTCCGAAATCAATTCAAACGTTTTTTGTTAGGTTTTTTTTTTCAGTTCCCATTGATGATGAATGGTGAATTTACGTCATGTGTGTCTGAGCAAATCGACACACGTTACGTCATGATGTACGATGATAATACACCCCTCACTTCACACGAGTGTGATTTTTATTTAATACAGCATTTGTCCCCACACGTCTCAATATTTGCCAATAACAGGAGAAATTAGGTCAAATTTACTTCAAATATGACGTAAATTAAACATAAAACATTAATTGCCATTGACAATGAAGGGAAAATATTTATGTCATATGTAGACGAGCAAATCCGCTAACCAGTCAGATGTCGGTGGGAACACTAGGGACCACTAAGGGACCACCATTCTTGATGATGATGTACGATGATGATGAGCACCCCTCACTTCACACGGGTGTGATTTTTGAGTGGCGCAACCACTCCTATAGACAGCTATGTGTGTGGCTGTGTCCTTGTGTCCGAGCACGAAAATAGTATTATAGCGTTTGTTCACCAAGTGTCACTGTTGCACAGCCTGACACAGACACACACGGGCCATGGAGGAGGGCTTGTACAGTACAGTACAGTACAGTACAGTACAGTACACTTCAGACGGGTCTTTTTATAATATATATACTTTTTTGTTTGTTTTTAAAGGAGAATGATGCCTGGTGCTCTTGGAACCCTCCTCAGAACAGCGGGGGGGAGAGGTACAGATTTGGCTCCCTGCCTCTCCCCGGCCTGTGGACCCGGCAGACCGGTGAGTGTGTTGTTACAATGTTACAATCATGTTGTTACAATGTTATTGCAAGGTTACTACAATGTTGTTACAATGTTAAAAACAGTTTTTGAGGGAATTTGAGTACTTCCGGTCATTCCTTTAAATTTTGAGGTAGTTGCACTTGAGTTTTTCCCCAATATTTTTGAGTGGTGCAACCACTCCTACAACCAGCAATGTCCGTGTACCTGTGCGTGTACCTGTGTAGTCATGAGCATGAGTGGTGTGCGCATGCGTGAAATTGGAACGACACAAGTATGTGACTTATTAATACCAGTAGGGGGCGCCAGAAACAGAGAGAGGGGTATGCTCTGCCTGCTAGAGAGAGAGAGGGGCACCGAGTGCCACGCTTCGAGCTTGTAGGTCTGCTATTTTTCAATAGCTATGAAACCAATACTTTTGTAATTTTGCTGAAGTACATTTTAAATTCTGGACTGGCACAGAAACAGTATTTCTATACAGCACTATTGATACTTTTACTTAAACAACTTTAGATTTTTTTCAACCAAGGTTCATGTTTTAGGTTATTAGAGAAAGTAAAAGATGAGTGTACATTTTCTTTCGCTGCTTTGTTTCGTTTTAGTGATTTTTATCTATTTTTGACATGGGGGTGGGGGCATTCGAACATGGTGCTAAATAATGTTATAACCGAGGGTGACCAAATTTTTTTTTTTTTTTTTTTTTTTACAAAATCTTATAGCGATTTATTTCATTTGTTATAGTCCTACTGTCAAAAATAGCTAAAATCGTTCAAACGAAACAAAGCAGCAAATGAAAATAAACCAATAAACACTCATCTTTTACTTTCTCTAAAACATGAACATTGGTTGAAGAAACCTTCAAGTCAGAAATGAGAGTACTTATCCCAACACTGCTTATCAATACTTTTTAATAGTATTCATCATTGCTGTTAGAATATTTTTTGTAGCTACAGCATTGCAGTGGCAAAGGCAATACCTTGTACTGCGAGCTGTTGTGAGCTTGTAGATCAGCTATTTTCAAAATCTTTGCCTTTCTGATGTAATTACCAATTTGGCTAATGTTTGATCATTTTTGGGGTTGCTTTAAACGCAGCAATCTTAGTTTATTTTTATTTGTCATTTCAGAGATTTTTTTATTTTTAGAAATGTAGTGAATGTAGCAATTAGGGCGGAGCTATGCCCGATTGTGGTCCCAAATCCTACTATAAATGTGCCACGTCTCTGCGTGCGTGCTGTTGTAATGCACGTAACTCAAGGACAACCGCAGTTTGCCCCACCAACTTCAAACTTGACACACGCGTTCCACACCCCCACAGGGAGTGCAGTGCCCGGCCTTGAGTCGGTGGCATACACCGTTGTCCAGAAACACCACAAAAGGCTCTGGTCATGCTCTGCCAGTGGACCTAATGAGCCCAAGTCCCTCAACTGTGCAATTTCCAGTCTCTGCCTCAGCCAATTGATTGCCACGGCAACCCCACACCTGTTAATTGATTACTTAACCACTAGTCCACTTGTCACAGTCAGTTTGCACTCTTCAGGCACAGACAGACAGATGCAGAGACCTCCATATAGTATGGTCACAAAAGGGACCCGTTAAAACGGGTGCTATGACAAGTTGACGGGTATTATTAGGTTCCCTAGTTGCATCGTTCTCAAGTAGGCCGATGGGCACGTACATGTGTAGTCATTTCTAACATTTGTTTTTAACACCTTTTTTTTTTAGGAAAATTATGCCTGCTGCCCTTGATGTCTGGAATGCTCCTTGGGAACGCCAGGGGTAGGGTCGATGGTCTCCCTGCCAGGACAGTGACCTCAGAACGCCGGGGGTAGGGCCGAGACTCAAGGGTCTCCCCAGCCGGTCAACGATAGTGGGCGCGCTATGTTGTCTGGAATCCCCAAATGTATCGTTCAAGCTGGTACATTGAGGTACATTAGGCCCATCACAAGTATTAATACATTATTTAAATTACAATAAAAATACATAAATAGTGAAAGTATCAGATCTACGAGATCAAAACGGGTTTGAGCTCCTAGATCTGCTACTTCCACTACGTTTCAACATGGGAACGAGTATGACTATTATGACTATCATCCCAAAAGTATTGCGATTATCACAAATACTTATTATGTAGTAATTGTGATGGGCCTAAGGGTGTGTGTGTGTGGTACAGTATGTGGTATGTGTGTTGAATCTGTTTTTAATTGGTTGGCCAAATGTTTTCCGTATCTTGTTGTTTCCTTCCCGCCAGGTTGGCCAACCAACTGTTTGTGTTTGATTAACCCCCTTTAGTGTGAAGCTATATATTAAGTGACTTGAAGAACTATTCTAGACCTAACATCATCCCAGTGCCTAAAGCTGGAGACCTCTCAAAAGCAGACAACTACCGAGGTATCAGACTGACACGTACCACCACAAAGGTCCGTCCATCCATCTTCAACAGCTTCTCCGTAGTCGGGTCGTGGGGGAAAACTGCTCCACCAGAGAGCTCCAGACCTCCCTCTCCAAAGCAACATTAGTAACTTAATTCTGGGGGATCCCGAGGCGTTTTCGGAAGATTTTGGAGATATAATTCTGACATCTCATCGTTGGGCTTCCCAGGGGTCTCTTTCCAGCGGGATGTCCGAGGACCTCCCTAGGGAGATGATTGAGAGGAATCCACCTAAGCTGGCTCCATCATGCCTCGTGACACGCTCCATATATGGCCGTCTCCATAATATGAAGATCACGACACTGTCCTCAACAAACCCTGGATAGCCATATATTGAGAAGACTGGATCATCACCTATATCTGCATATATGGAGCCGCTAGCAACTCTTATCTGTCCATTCAAACTAGACGGTCCCACCCCAAAGTTATCAGTGCAGCTGATTTCAACAGGCTTGAAAATTTCAGCGGTGATCAACTTCATTGACTTCCAAAAGGCTTTCGATACCATCCACCAGGGGAAACTCATGAGTATTCTACGTGCCTACGGAGTTCCAGAAAAGTTGGTCCAGATTATAGTCAAGCTACAGCCAGACTCGAGCCAAGGTCCAAACCTGTGACTGACACCAAAACATTTGAGATTCTAGCAGGCGTCCTACAGGGTGACACTCTTGCCCCCTTCCTGTTCGTTGTAGTGATGGATCATGCACTGAGACTTGCAATCAATGGCAGAGAGGAGGCTCTGGGGTTCCCGAGGAAGTCAAGGTGAGTACACCCCATCATGGTCACTGACCTAGACTTTAAAACCCTGTACACTCAAGATGTGCTCCATATATGACCAGACCTCATCAAACCCTGTACACAAGACGTGCTCCATATATGGCCAGACTTCATCAAACCCTATACACTCAAGACGTGCTCCATATATGGCCAGACCTCATCAAACCCTGTACACTCAAGACGTGCTCCATATATGGCCAGTACAGAATTAATTCCAGATGTTCATCTGACCCACCCATGCCAAAGCGCCAGTGCTCGCCCAGCAGTCTGCCGGGGCGAGGTCGCTTCTAGCCCTCAGGGCGTCTTACTGTATTATGCTTGACTGTAATACTCTTCTGTAATATGTCCTGGGCATGACGTTAAACTGTTCCGTTCGAGAGGACCGGCGACCCTCGAATGTAAACAGCCATGAAAGGAAACTATGGATCATTACACCCGAAACACAAATCCTATACTTCCAGGGGCGGGAGTCCCCAGGAACATAACAGTGCCAGGTACCAAAGCGCGTCTGGCAGACAGACCGGATGATGCAGCGCCCCTAAACCCACCTGGGCGGGGCGTAGCTAACGGGTGCAGGGCACCTGATGCTATACTAAGATGCAAGCGGCCCCTCAGACTCTCCACATTCAATATCCGGACTCTTGCAGCACCCACGAGCAGTAAGCAGGAAGGAGAACGTGGGCTGAAGACTGAGGAGCTAGCACTGAACCTTTGGGAGCAGCACGTTGACATATGCGGCCTACAAGAGCACAGGCAGGTGCACAAGGACGACATAACAAACGAGATTAACCTCCAGACAATTGGAATGGGGTATGCCCTATACACAGGGTCAGCATGGCGGAATGCAGCCCAGGCAGCGAAATGGTGGTGTTGGAATCCTCATAGGAAGGGAGGCACAGAAGGTACTGATCGGTGTTCAACGCATATCAGAAAGCTTACTCCCCGACTGAAGATGCCAGCATGGAAAGTAAGGAACAGTTCTACCACAAGCTCAAGCATGCAATTGAAAGAGTCAAGCTACACAACTTCCTGGCCATCCTAGGGGACTTTCTCAGACCAGGAGATGCGCTGTTCACCTACAACGAACAGACAAATGACAATGGAAAACGCTTGTTAGAGATTATGGAAGAGCACCAACTTCTGGACACCAACACAATGTTCCAAATGAAGAGGGGGAAGTTGTGGACATGGATGTCACCACACAACACGGCACATCAGATTGACTACATCCTCACTCGTAGAAAATGGAGCTCACTCTACACAGACCACAGGGTCGTAACAGCAACAGTTAGACTGAGCCTGAGGGCCCCAAGGAAGGAGGGGAGGAGGAAGGTGAAATATGAATGGAGTCAACTGGCAACGGACCTTCTGCTACAGGAACGCTACGCAGTAGAAATCAAGAACAGGTTCCAAGTACTGCAGGAGGAGGAGAACATATCAGCGCGCTACCAACGTTTTGTTGAAGCAAACAATGCAGCAGCTGAGACATGTCTCCAGCAAGCCCCCAAAGCAAGGAGGAAAGACAGATGTCTTGACCCCAGAATCATCAAAGCCAGGGAGGAGCTGAGAGCAGCACACAGGGACTTTGTCGCTGATCGAAAACTAGAGGGTCTGAAGGAGGAATACAGGCGGAGGAAGGAGGAGCTCTACCAAGTCTATGAAACACTGGAACAACAGGAGCTAAACCAGAAGATCAAGGAGATCGAGGATGCTCATGTTAACCAGAAGCATGGCATGGGCTGGAAGCTCATCAATGACATCTCTGGCTGAAACTCCTCTCAGACTACCAAGATCCGGGGAGAAAATGCAGAGGAACGGGTTGAAGCATGGTACCAGCACTTCAAAACACTCCTAGGTAACCCACCTGCAACTGAGGATGAGGATGTTCTGATGGCCCCTGTCTTCCATGACCTTCCCGTTCCAGATGGACCATTCACCATGGATGAGTACCAGAAGGCCAAGGCTACGATCAAGTGGGGCAAGAGCTGTGGGGAGGATGGATTGACACCAGAGGTTCTGAAATACGTGCCTATAGACGAGGTGGTGCTAGATTTCATCAACAAAGCACACATGTCTGGAGAGAAGCCGGAGATATGGCGCACAATGAACATCGTTCCAGTACCAAAGTCAGGTGACCTCACTAAAAGGCTCAACACAAGCCAATCAATGCCCCTAGAGATCCATCACAAAGCTTCCCTCAGGGCGCCCAGCAAGCCAGCTAGCCAGCAAGCCCGCCCAGTCAGCCAACACAGCCAGCCAGCTCCGCCAGTCAGCCAGTGTAGAAAGTCAGGCTGCCAAGCCAGAGCATATCAGCCCTTGCAGTCAGCCATTGCAGCCATACCAGTCTTGCTCAGTCAGCTCAGCCAGGCCTCACTCGAGGCCTGGCTCTCTGTCTGCCTGGCCCGGTCTGCCCCACCCTGCCTTGCAGCAATAGAACCAGCCGGGCTGACAAGCCAGCCAGCTCAGAATGCTAGCTCAGCAACAAGCCCAGACTGGCCAGCTGCGCTAGCTTGCTGAGCTCTTATTCTGAGCTGGCTGGCTTGCCACTCCGGCTTGTTCTGTTGCTGCAAGGCAGGGCGGGTCAGACCGGGCCAGGCAGGCAGAGAGCCAGGCCTCGAGAGAGGCCTGGCTGAGCTGACTGAGCAAGGCTGGTATGGCTGCAATGGTTGACTGCAAGGGCTGATGTGCGCTGGCTTGGCAGCCTGACTTTCTACACTGGCTGACTGGCGGAGCTGGCTGGCTGTGTTGGCTGACTGGGCGGGCTTGCTGGCTAGCTGGCTTGCTGGGCGCCCTGAGGGAAGCTTTGTGATGGATCTCTAGGGGCATTGATTGGCTTGTGTTGAGCCTTTTAGTGAGGTACTAAGAAGCCCCGGCGCTCCGGCGTCGAGGAAACTTCCCGCAAGCTGTGGTAGTTCCGGGTGGATGTGGGGGCCCTCAAGGGTCTCTGGCGCGGCTGGTCCGCGTCGGGGACCTTGCTTGAGACGGGCGAGTCTGATGTAACGTTCCCGTGTGGGACGCTAGCGCAGGCACGTCCACGAGATGTTCCCAGTCCTAGCGGGGGCGACCGTGGGTGTTTCCGCGTGGATTCCCCCAGGTCGTGGAGCGACCTCGCTGATGGTAGCAGATGTCCCGTTGACTTTGGTACTGGAACGATGTTCATTGTGCGCCATATCTCCGGCTGCTCTCCAGACATGTGTGCTTTGTTGATGAAATCTAGCACCACCTCGTCTATGGGCACGTATTTCAGAACCTCTGGTGTCAATCCATCCTCCCCACAGCTCTTGCCCAACTTGATCGTAGCCTTGGCCTTCTGGTACTAATCCATGGTGAATGGTCCATCTGGAAAACGAAGGTAATGACAGTCAACACAGAGGACAAAACCATTGCCACTGCAGACGGGACGGTGCTCGAGCAAGTCGAGGACTTCAAGTACCTCGGGGCCTGGACTGCCTCAACTGAACAGGATCTGAAGGTTCGGAGAGCACTTGCCTGGAAAGCCTTGCACGGGATGAGGAGAGTGTGGAAATCAGACATGGGAGAAGACCTTAAGCGGCGGCTGTTCATAGCTACTGTGGAGTCAGTACTGCTGTATGGGGCCGAGACATGGACCCTCACAGTACAACAGGAAAAAGCCCTGGATGGAGTCTACACTAGAATGCTACGAATGGCACTAGGTGTCACATGGACGGATCGCATCAGAAATGTGGACCTCTATGGGGACCTACCACGCGTCACGGACAAAGTCAGAGAGAGAAGGATGAGGCTGGCAGGGCACTGCGTCAGGCACCCAGAACTTGAGGCAAGTAAATTCACCCTATGGGAGCAAAGCCAGGAGGGGAAAGAAGCGTACCACCTATGTAGACGTGCTGCGGCGCGACAGCTTGGCTGACAACACTGCAGAGCTCAAGAACCTGATGTTGGATAGGAATTTGTGGAGGGCAGCGATCCAGGAATCCCGAGTTCTTGTTGGCTAGACCTCACTCTCGCAGCAAGAAGAAGTAATACTCTCCAAAAAGCTTCCAGATCAATCATGTATAGTTGTATAGTATGTATAGTTGACATAGATACTCCACTGTTACGTTCTTAGTTTATACACGATTCATGATAACTACTTTTTTATATATGTGATGTATGACATGCTTTTGTTTTTTGCTTAATTGTAAGTCGCTCTGGATCAAGAGCGTCTGCTAAATGCCTAAATTGTAAATTGTAATTGTAAGACGTGCTGCGGCGCGACAGCTTGGCTGACAACACTGCAGAGCTCAAGAACCTGATGTTGGATAGGAATTTGTGGAGGGCAGCGATCCAGGAATCCCGAGTTGGTGTTGGCTAGACCTCACTCTCGCAGCAAGAAGAAGTAATACTCTTCAAAAAGCTTCCAGATCAATCATGTATAGTTGTATCATGCCTCGTGACACGCTCCATATATGGCCGTCTCCATAATATGAAGATCACGACACTGTCCTCAACAAACCCTGGATAGCCATATATTGAGAAGACTGGATCATCACCTATATCTGCATATATGGAGCCGCTAGCAACTCTTATCGGTCCATTCAAACTAGACGGTCCCATCCCAAAGTTTTCAGTGCAGCTGATTTCAACAGGCTTGAAATTTTCAGCTGTGATCAACTTCATTGACTTCCAAAAGGCTTTCGATACCATCCACCGGGGGAAACTCATGAGTATTCTACGTGCCTACGGAGTTCCAGAAAATTTGGTCCAGATGATAGTCAAGCTACAGCCAGACTCGAGCCAAGGTCCAAACCCCACTCTGGGGGTTCACTCTGGTCCCGAGGAAGTCAAGGCGAGTACACCCCATAATGGTCACTGACCTCGACTATGCAGACGACATCGCCCTAATCTCGGATGCAGTCGAGAAATGAATGGAGCTACTACTGGCAGTAGAAAAGGAGTGCAGGAAGATCGGCCTCAAGCTCAATGCCAAGAAAACAAAGGTAATGACAGACAACACAGAGGACAAAACCATTGCCACTGCAGACGGGACGGTGTTCGAGCAAGTCGAGGACTTCAAGTACCTCGGGGCCTGGACTGCCTCAACTGAACAGGATCTGAAGGTTCGGAGAGCACTTGCCTGGAAAGCCTTGCACGGGATGAGGAGAGTGTGGAAATCAGACATGGGAGAAGACCTTAAGCGGCGGCTGTTCATAGCTACTGTGGAGTCAGTACTGCTGTATGGGGCTGAGACATGGACCCTCACAGTACAACAGGAAAAAGCCCTGGATGGAGTCTACACTAGAATGCTACGAATGGCACTAGGTGTCACATGGACGGATCGCATCAGAAATGTGGACCTCTATGGGGACCTACCACGCGTCACGGACAAAGGCAGAGAGAGAAGGATGAGGCTGGCAGGGCACTGCGTCAGGCACCCAGAACTTGAGGCAAGTAAATTCACCCTATGGGAGCAAAGCCAGGAGGGGAAAGAAGCGTACCACCTATGTAGACGTGCTGCGGCGCGACAGCTTGGCTGACAACACTGCAGAGCTCAAGAACCTGATGTTGGATAGGAATTTGTGGAGGGCAGCGATCCAGGAATCCCGAGTTGGTGTTGGCTAGACCTCACTCTCGCAGCAAGAAGAAGTAATACTCTTCAAAAAGCTTCCAGATCAATCATGTATAGTTGTATCATGCCTCGTGACACGCTCCATATATGGCCGTCTCCATAATATGAAGATCACGACACTGTCCTCAACAAACCCTGGATAGCCATATATTGAGAAGACTGGATCATCACCTATATCTGCATATATGGAGCCGCTAGCAACTCTTATCTGTCCATTCAAACTAGACGGTCCCACCCCAAAGTTATCAGTGCAGCAGACGACATCGCCCTAATCTCGGATGCAGTCGAGAAATGGACGGATCGCATCAGAAATGTGGACCTCTATGGGGACCTACCACGCGTCACGGACAAAGTCAGAGAGAGAAGGATGAGGCTGGCAGGGCACTGCGTCAGGCACCCAGAACTTGAGGCAAGTAAATTCACCCTATGGGAGCAAAGCCAGGAGGGGAAAGAAGCGTACCACCTATGTAGACGTGCTGCGGCGCGACAGCTTGGCTGACAACACTGCAGAGCTCAAGAACCTGATGTTGGATAGGAATTTGTGGAGGGCAGCGATCCAGGAATCCCGAGTTGGTGTTGGCTAGACCTCACTCTCGCAGCAAGAAGAAGTAATACTCTTCAAAAAGCTTCCAGATCAATCATGTATAGTTGTATAGTATGTATAGTTGACATAGATACTCCACTGTTACGTTCTTAGTTTATACACGATTCATGATAACTACTTTTTTATATATGTGATGTATGACATGCTTTTGTTTTTTTGCTTAATTGTAAGTCGCTCTGGTTCAAGAGCGTCTGCTAAATGCCTAAATTGTAAATTGTAATTGTAAGACGTGCTGCGGCGCGACAGCTTGGCTGACAACACTGCAGAGCTCAAGAACCTGATGTTGGATAGGAATTTGTGGAGGGCAGCGATCCAGGAATCACGAGTTGGTGTTGGCTAGACCTCACTCTCGCAGCAAGAAGAAGTAATACTCTTCAAAAAGCTTCCAGATCAATCATGTATAGTTGTATAGTATAGTATAATATAGTATAGTATGTATTGTTGGCATAGATACTCCACTGTTACGTTCTTAGTTTATACACGATTCATGATGACTACTTTTTTATGTATGTGATGTATGACATGCTTTTGTTTTTTGCTTAATTGTAAGTGGCTCTGGATCAAGAGCGTCTGCTAAATGCCTAATTTGTAATTGTAAGACGTGCTGCGGCGCGACAGCTTGGCTGACAACACTGCAGAGCTCAAGAACCTGATGTTGGATAGGAATTTGTGGAGGGCAGCGATCCAGGAATCCCGAGTTGGTGTTGGCTAGACCTCACTCTCGCAGCAAGAAGAAGTAATACTCTTCAAAAAGCTTCCAGATCAATCATGTATAGTTGTATCATGCCTCGTGACACGCTCCATATATGGCCGTCTCCATAATATGAAGATCACGACACTGTCCTCAACAAACCCTGGATAGCCATATATTGAGAAGACTGGATCATCACCTATATCTGCATATATGGAGCCGCTAGCAACTCTTATCTGTCCATTCAAACTAGACGGTCCCACCCCAAAGTTATCAGTGCAGCAGACGACATCGCCCTAATCTCGGATGCAGTCGAGAAAGGAATGCAGCTACTACTGGCAGTAGAAAAGGAGTGCAGGAAGATCGGCCTCAAGCTCAATGCCAAGAAAACAAAGGTAATGACAGTCAACACAGAGGACAAAACCATTGCCACTGCAGACGGGACGGTGCTCGAGCAAGTCGAGGACTTCAAGTACCTCGGGGCCTGGACTGCCTCAACTGAACAGGATCTGAAGGTTCGGAGAGCACTTGCCTGGAAAGCCTTGCACGGGATGAGGAGAGTGTGGAAATCAGACATGGGAGAAGACCTTAAGCGGCGGCTGTTCATAGCTACTGTGGAGTCAGTACTGCTGTATGGGGCCGAGACATGGACCCTCACAGTACAACAGGAAAAAGCCCTGGATGGAGTCTACACTAGAATGCTACGAATGGCACTAGGTGTCACATGGACGGATCGCATCAGAAATGTGGACCTCTATGGGGACCTACCACGCGTCACGGACAAAGTCAGAGAGAGAAGGATGAGGCTGGCAGGGCACTGCGTCAGGCACCCAGAACTTGAGGCAAGTAAATTCACCCTATGGGAGCAAAGCCAGGAGGGGAAAGAAGCGTACCACCTATGTAGACGTGCTGCGGCGCCACAGCTTGGCTGACAACACTGCAGAGCTCAAGAACCTGATGTTGGATAGGAATTTGTGGAGGGCAGCGATCCAGGAATCCCGAGTTGGTGTTGGCTAGACCTCACTCTCGCAGCAAGAAGAAGTAATACTCTTCAAAAAGCTTCCAGATCAATCATGTATAGTTGTATAGTATGTATAGTTGACATAGATACTCCACTGTTACGTTCTTAGTTTATACACGATTCATGATGACTACTTTTTTATATATGTGATGTATGACATGCTTTTGTTTTTTGCTTAATTGTAAGTCGCTCTGGTTCAAGAGCGTCTGCTAAATGCCTAAATTGTAAATTGTAATTGTAAGACGTGCTGCGGCGCGACAGCTTGGCTGACAACACTGCAGAGCTCAAGAACCTGATGTTGGATAGGAATTTGTGGAGGGCAGCGATCCAGGAATCACGAGTTGGTGTTGGCTAGACCTCACTCTCGCAGCAAGAAGAAGTAATACTCTTCAAAAAGCTTCCAGATCAATCATGTATAGTTGTATAGTATAGTATAATATAGTATAGTATGTATTGTTGGCATAGATACTCCACTGTTACGTTCTTAGTTTATACACGATTCATGATGACTACTTTTTTATGTATGTGATGTATGACATGCTTTTGTTTTTTGCTTAATTGTAAGTGGCTCTGGATCAAGAGCGTCTGCTAAATGCCTAAATTGTAATTGTAAGACGTGCTGCGGCGCGACAGCTTGGCTGACAACACTGCACAGCTCAAGAACCTGATGTTGGATAGGAATTTGTGGAGGGCACCGATCCAGGAATCCCGAGTTGGTGTTGGCTAGACCTCACTCTCGCAGCAAGAAGAAGTAATACTCTTCAAAAAGCTTCCAGATCAATCATGTATAGTTGTATCATGCCTCGTGACACGCTCCATATATGGCCGTCTCCATAATATGAAGATCACGACACTGTCCTCAACAAACCCTGGATAGCCATATATTGAGAAGACTGGATCATCACCTATATCTGCATATATGGAGCCGCTAGCAACTCTTATCTGTCCATTCAAACTAGACGGTCCCACCCCAAAGTTATCAGTGCAGCAGACGACATCGCCCTAATCTCGGATGCAGTCGAGAAAGGAATGGAGCTACTACTGGCAGTAGAAAAGGAGTGCAGGAAGATCGGCCTCAAGCTCAATGCCAAGAAAACAAAGGTAATGACAGTCAACACAGAGGACGAAACCATTGCCACTGCAGACGGGACGGTGCTCGAGCAAGTCGAGGACTTCAAGTACCTCGGGGCCTGGACTGCCTCAACTGAACAGGATCTGAAGGTTCGGAGAGCACTTGCCTGGAAAGCCTTGCACGGGATGAGGAGAGTGTGGAAATCAGACATGGGAGAAGACCTTAAGCGGCGGCTGTTCATAGCTACTGTGGAGTCAGTACTGCTGTATGGGGCCGAGACATGGACCCTCACAGTACAACAGGAAAAAGCCCTGGATGGAGTCTACACTAGAATGCTACGAATGGCACTAGGTGTCACATGGACGGATGCGAGGGGCGCTCTCGTTGCTTGATCCGGCATGCCGTCCATGGATCCGCCTGCCCGCCATGGCGGGTGGGGGACCCATGGGCTTGCGTGGGGGTCGGTGCGGGGGCGTCCGCCTTGTTCGATCGGCAGTTCGCCTCGTTTCGGTCGGGGGGAAGAGCACGGTGTCAACCCGCATGAAGTCTGCATGTTTGCTAGGATCTTCGGATCGCAGGCAACGTTTGTGGCGCACCCTCTTAGAGGGCAGTGCGGGGACCTAACGTTCACTGCAACCCTTTGGGCTCTGCAGGGGCGCCTTACGCTCGTAACCCGATTCGAGAAAGGCTCCTCCGTTGGGAGGGGAATATACCACCAATCTAGGGCTCCGGCCCGCCTGGGCTGTGCTTGGCCGGCGGGCGTCTGGGCTCCGGCCCTCGCCCGTCGTCAGTACCGCACGGGGGTGAACTGTAACTTCGGCCGTATGGACCCTCACAACCCCATGCCTGCTCCACCAGAGAGTCCCCGTCAGGGGAAAAGAAGTGGAGCGGGGGTGACTGAGCACGCTGTCGTCCCCTCTGGGCGGACGCCCCCGGCTACGTCGGGGGCGTCTCTCTTAGGGGACCGATTGAGCCCTTGGCGCGCTCGATCAGGGGAAGCCGGACCCTCCTGTCACGAGGGCTCCCGGCCATCCCCCGAGCGTGCTAGGCATGGAGGCCCTCTGTGAGGACAAGGCCTACGGCCGAGACGCCTAACCTGAGCCCAGATAGGAAACGAGGTCCACCGGACGAGGAGGAAAGAAAGGCCTTCAAACGGTTCAACAACAGGTGAGCCAAGCGCACGCACGCACGCACTTGCTCCCTTAAAAGGGAAAAGAAACATATACAGTTGGGGGGTGGGAATTCAGATTTTACGGGGGCCAGTTTCGAATTACAGCCGTCCGTATAGGTGCCCTTTGAGAGCAGTTTTGAAGGAGTAAAGTGATTTGCATGTCTTAATGACTGTTGGTAGGGCGTTCCCCATTTTGGCATAGGAACGAAATTAATTTAGTCCCTTGTTTGTGCCGAATCTGGGTTGTACATGGTTTGTTGCACTCCCTCTGGTGTTGTGGGTGTGTATGTTTAGGCTATTTCTTTGAATTGTCTTGGCTTTCTCTAAAGAATGATTATACTTAGTCGGGTGCCAGTGTTGCGCACATGAAAATAGCAGATCTACAAGCTTTGTAGATCGGCTATTTTCAGGGTAGTAGCCAGGCATAAATAACCCTAAAGCATGTCGCTGATACAGTCGAACCCTACAGTAAGAAGATATGTTAAATATATTGATTAACCTGAGGACGATTCTACAAATGCCTTCTAAATCATGACCCTTTTCTGAAAAACCCTATGTTTCTATATCAGTGGTTCTCAAACTATTTCATGTCAAGGACCCCTAGAATTATCTGCATTTGGTCGTGGACCCCCATCTGAAAACATGTTGTTCCAGGGACCTCCCCACTCCCCAGAAGCAAAGATTTGAGTTAAAAACTTTGGCTCTGAAAGAATATATATTCAAAGATTTGCGCCACATTTTTAGGATTTTTCAAAAATAGCAGATCTACAACCTCGTAGCATGGCACAGAGTGCCACGCTACGAGGTTGTAGATCTGCTATTTTTCAATAGCTAAAGTGCAACATAATGCTTAAAACACCTGCAGTGTTCTATTAGACTAAGAGTAACGTTAACTCCATAGACGCATATAAAAACAGAAAAAGCAAAAAAAAGAAGAAAGAAGTTTACTTGTTTTTTTAATCCTTTTTGTATTTTTTTCTTTTTCTTTTATAGGAAAATAATGGCTGGTATCCTGGAACGACAGCGGTACAGGGTGGGAGAGGTTCAGATGTGATCAGGTGTCTAGGGGTGACCCTGCCTTTGGGAGATGGGCTAGTTAGGCTGACCCTAAAACACTCCCTCAGGCACGCCGGAAGGTCCCCTTCTGCGCGTGTGATGATCGGACTTCGCTGTCTGGTGTCCACGCGGCCCTTACTTACACCTGCCATCTCGTCTGGAATCCTCCAACAGAGCAGCCTCCTCTGAAGACAACTGATGGTGGAGACAAAGTACGAACCCCCTTACCGGAACAAAAGTCACAAATTCGGACATTTGAAAACATGGACGGTACACAAATATTTGTACCGTCGGGGGCAGCGGCTGTCCACCTCTGAACAGCGCTCAGTGGGTCAATGGAGACCCAATTGGTCTCTGGTTCCAACTCCGATGTTGCAGATTTACCCCCTTTACCCCCCATGTTTTCAAAAGGTGGTTTATGGACCACTGCAGTGGTTGTCCAGGTATTGGACTGTTGGTATTTGTGTGATATAATTTACCGTTTACACGGACGACCAATTTGAAGCAGATTGAAGGGTGTCTTGTGGATCTTAACCCATTCTGACCTGAGATCAGATTCATACGAGGTTTCCACTGGGCACACACTGGTCTGATTAACCACTTGAACGTCGATTATCCCTATTCTGAGGGGAACTTTAGCCAAAAATCTACAATCTACAAGCGATCTACAAGCTTGTAGATCGCTATTTTTTGCAAAGAGGTTTGGTATAGAGGGAATAGATGACATGCCAAGTACAGGTTTGAGGCTTTAAGTGGATAACTGTCTGAAAATATTGTAATAAATGTGGGTTCTAGCGTTGTGGTAGTAAATGTCAGTCCCTGGAAGCACCACAGACAACAATGTACTAATTATAAGAGCGATCTTTATTAACTATAATGCTCAAAATGACATTACGTATAAAATAGAAGAATGCAAACGGCTGATTCATGGAAATTGATTCAATACAGTGCAATGACTCCAACCTAGTAAAACCATCTATAAAATACAGGCCTATATAAACCAGTAAGACGCGCAAACACGGGAAGCGAACGCAGCTGCAGATCATGTCTGTCTGTCTGTGTGTCTGTCCCGCTGTTGGGACCTGGCCCCTTTTGTGCCCATATATAAAGCTGAGTGGTTTGTTTGTGATTGATGCAACACACTCCATATTTGGACGTACACTCCATATTTGGACGTATAGCGGGACAGACAGACAGACAGACACACACACACACAGACAGACAGACATGATCTGCTAGGTCTCATAGTAAGTGCTCACTGCGTTCGCAAACACTGCGTTCGCAATCAGTGGATAAATATGCATACAATACAACAATACTATTAGGGCATGCAAGGCTCACGTCACGGTAGGCTGTCACGCCTACCGGCGCGTGCAATGTCACGAGACCTGGGCATAGTGTATAGTATAGCTTGTCTCCATATATGGAGCACTAGGTGAAAGCCTGCGTTATTTCATTATTTAATTATGTAATAAGAATCATCATGAGTCATGACAGGCATCTAGTGAACCATAATTATATAATAATCATCTAGTGAACCATAATTATATAATAATCATCTAGTGAACCATAATTATATAATAATCATCTAGTGAACCATAATTATATAATAATCATCTAGTGAACCATAATTATATAATAATCATCTAGTGAACCATAATTATATAATAATCATCTAGTGAACCATAATTATATAATAAGAATCATCATGAGTCATGACAGGCATCTAGTGAACCATAATTATATAATAATCATCTAGTGAACCATAATTATATAATAAGAATCATCATGAGTCATGACAGGCATCTAGTGAACCATAATTTTATAATAAGAATCCCAAGAGGTTCTGTGGGGGATCGCGACTACACTGCTCAGTCTGGATTAATGTTCAGATGTTTAACTTTTCCTTTTGTATTCATAATCTATACACGTAATAAAACGGTGTTTCACGTGGCTTTGTGTGGTGATGAAGGGGGAAAACACACACCGTGTGAGCAGAGGAGGAGGGAAACGTAACTCTTCTCCATGAACATAAAGCACCTGAAAAAAAAATATATACATTTTAAGTATAAATTATTTTAATTTCAACGTCAGGCCTAAATGGGATAACCACCTGTGACAAATCTTAAAATTAAAGTTTGCATCCACATTCCGAAATCAATTCAAACGTTTTTTGTTAGGTTTTTTTTTTTCAGTTCCCATTGATGATGAATGGTGAATTTACGTCATGTGTGTCTGAGCAAATCGACACACGTTACGTCATGATGTATGATGATAATACACCCCTCACTTCACACGAGTGTGATTTTTATTTAATACAGCATTTGTCCCCACACGTCTCAATATTTGCCAATAACAGGAGAAATTAGGTCAAATTTACTTCAAATATGACGTAAATTAAACATAAAACATTAATTGCCATTGACAATGAAGGGAAAATATGTATGTCATATGTAGACGAGCAAATCCGCTAACCAGTCAGATGTCGGTGGGAACACTAGGGACCACTAAGGGACCACCATTCTTGATGATGATGTACGATGATGATGAGCACCCCTCACTTCACACGGGTGTGATTTTTGAGTTGCGCAACCACTCCTATAGACAGCTATGTGTGTGGCTGTGTCCTTGTGTCCGAGCACGAAAATAGTATTATAGCGTTTGTTCACCAAGTGTCACTGTTGCACAGCCTGACACAGACACACACGGGCCATGGAGGAGGGCTTGTACAGTACAGTACAGTACAGTACAGTACAGTACAGTACAGTACAGTACACTACACTTCAGACGGGTCTTTTTATAATATATATACTTTTTTGTTTGTTTTTAAAGGAGAATGATGCCTGGTGCTCTTGGAACCCTCCTCAGAACAGCGGGGGGGGAGAGTACAGATTTGGCTCCCTGCCTCTCCCCGGCCTGTGGACCCGGCAGACCGGTGAGTGTGTTGTTACAATGTTACAATCATGTTGTTACAATGTTATTGCAAGGTTACTACAATGTTGTTACAATGTTAAAAACAGTTTTTGAGGGAATTTGAGTACTTCCGGTCATTCCTTTAAATTTTGAGGTAGTTTCACTTGAGTTTTTCCCCAATATTTTTGAGTGGTGCAACCACTCCTACAACCAGCAATGTCCGTGTACCTGTGCGTGTACCTGTGTAGTCATGAGCTTGAGTGGTGTGCGCATGCGTGAAATTGGAACGACACGAGTATGTGACTTATTAATACCAGTAGGGGGCGCCAGAAACAGAGAGAGGGGTATGCTCTGCCTGCTAGAGAGAGAGAGAGAGAGAGGGGCACCGAGTGCCACGCTTCGAGCTTGTAGGTCTGCTATTTTTCAATAGCTATGAAACCAATACTTTTGTAATTTTGCTGAAGTACATTTTAAATTCTGGACTGGCACAGAAACAGTATTTCTATACAGCACTATTGATACTTTTACTTAAACAACTTTAGATTTTTTTCAACCAAGGTTCATGTTTTAGGTTATTAGAGAAAGTAAAAGATGAGTGTACATTTTCTTTCGCTGCTTTGTTTCGTTTTAGTGATTTTTATCTATTTTTGACATGGGGGTGGGGGCATTCGAACATGGTGCTAAATAATGTTTTCTTTTTTTTTTCTTTTTTTTTTACAAAATCTTATAGCGATTTATTTCATTTGTTATAGTCCTACTGTCAAAAATAGCTAAAATCGTTCAAACGAAACAAAGCAGCAAATGAAAATAAACCAATAAACACTCATCTTTTACTTTCTCTAAAACATGAACATTGGTTGAAGAAACCTTCAAGTCAGAAATGAGAGTACTTATCCCAACACTGCTTATCAATACTTTTTAATAGTATTCATCATTGCTGTTAGAATATTTTTTGTAGCTACAGCATTGCAGTGGCAAAGGCAATACCTTGTACTGCGAGCTGTTGTGAGCTTGTAGATCAGCTATTTTCAAAATCTTTGCCTTTCTGATGTAATTACCAATTTGGCTAATGTTTGATCATTTTTGGGGTTGCTTTAAACGCAGCAATCTTAGTTTATTTTTATTTGTCATTTCAGAGATTTTTTTTAGAAATGTAGTGAATGTAGCAATTAGGGCGGAGCTATGCCCGATTGTGGTCCCAAATCCTACTATAAATGTGCCACGTCTCTGCGTGCGTGCTGTTGTAATGCACGTAACTCAAGGACAACCGCAGTTTGCCCCACCAACTTCAAACTTGACACACGCGTTCCACACCCCCACAGGGAGTGCAGTGCCCGGCCTTGAGTCGGTGGCATACACCGTTGTCCAGAAACACCACAAAAGGCTCTGGTCATGCTCTGCCAGTGGACCTAATGAGCCCAAGTCCCTCAACTGTGCAATTTCCAGTCTCTGCCTCAGCCAATTGATTGCCACGGCAACCCCACACCTGTTAATTGATTACTTAACCACTAGTCCACTTGTCACAGTCAGTTTGCACTCTTCAGGCACAGACAGACAGATGCAGAGACCTCCATATAGTATGGTCACAAAAGGGACCCGTTAAAACGGGTGCTATGACAAGTTGACGGGTATTATTAGGTTCCCTAGTTGCATCGTTCTCAAGTAGGCCGATGGGCACGTACATGTGTAGTCATTTCTAACATTTGTTTTTAACACCTTTTTTTTTTAGGAAAATTATGCCTGCTGCCCTTGATGTCTGGAATGCTCCTTGGGAACGCCAGGGGTAGGGTCGATGGTCTCCCTGCCAGGACAGTGACCTCAGAACGCCGGGGGTAGGGCCGAGACTCAAGGGTCTCCCCAGCCGGTCAACGATAGTGGGCGCGCTATGTTGTCTGGAATCCCCAAATGTATCGCTCAAGCTGGTACATTGAGGTACATTAGGCCCATCACAAGTATTAATACATTATTTAAATTACAATAAAAATACATAAATAGTGAAAGTATCAGATCTACGAGATCAAAACGGGTTTGAGCTCCTAGATCTGCTACTTCCACTACGTTTCAACATGGGAACGAGTATGACTATTATGACTATCATCCCAAAAGTATTGCGATTATCACAAATACTTATTATGTAGTAATTGTGATGGGCCTAAGGGTGTGTGTGTGTGGTACAGTATGTGGTATGTGTGTTGAATCTGTTTTTAATTGGTTGGCCAAATGTTTTCCGTATCTTGTTGTTTCCTTCCCGCCAGGTTGGCCAACCAACTGTTTGTGTTTGATTAACCCCCTTTAGTGTGAAGCTATATATTAAGTGACTTGAAGAACTAATCTAGACCTAACATCATCCCAGTGCCTAAAGCTGGAGACCTCTCAAAAGCAGACAACTACCGAGGTATCAGACTGACACGTACCACCACAAAGGTCCGTCCATCCATCTTCAACAGCTTCTCCGTAGTCGGGTCGTGGGGGAAAACTGCTCCACCAGAGAGCTCCAGACCTCCCTCTCCAAAGCAACATTAGTAACTTAATTCTGGGGGATCCCGAGGCGTTTTCGGAAGATTTTGGAGATATAATTCTGACATCTCATCGTTGGGCTTCCCAGGGGTCTCTTTCCAGCGGGATGTCCGAGGACCTCCCTAGGGAGATGATTGAGAGGAATCCACCTAAGCTGGCTCCATCATGCCTCGTGACACGCTCCATATATGGCCGTCTCCATAATATGAAGATCACGACACTGTCCTCAACAAACCCTGGATAGCCATATATTGAGAAGACTGGATCATCACCTATATCTGCATATATGGAGCCGCTAGCAACTCTTATCTGTCCATTCAAACTAGACGGTCCCACCCCAAAGTTATCAGTGCAGCTGATTTCAACAGGCTTGAAATTTTCAGCGGTGATCAACTTCATTGACTTCCAAAAGGCTTTCGATACCATCCACCGGGGGAAACTCATGAGTATTCTACGTGCCTGCGGAGTTCCAGAAAAGTTGGTCCAGATGATAGTCAAGCTACAGCCAGACTCGAGCCAAGGTCCAAACCTGTGACTGACACCAAAACATTTGAGATTCTAGCAGGCGTCCTACAGGGTGACACTCTTGCCCCCTTCCTGTTCGTTGTAGTGATGGATCATGCACTGAGACTTGCAATCAATGGCAGAGAGGAGGCTCTGGGGTTCCCGAGGAAGTCAAGGTGAGTACACCCCATCATGGTCACTGACCTAGACATATATGGCCAGTACAGAATTAATTCCAGATGTTGATCTGACCCACCCATGCCAAAGCGCCAGTGCTCGCCCAGCAGTCTGCCGGGGCGAGGTCGCTTCTAGCCCTCAGGGCGTCTTACTGTATTATGCTTGACTGTAATACTCTTCTGTAATATGTCCTGGGCATGACGTTAAACTGTTCCGTTCGAGAGGACCGGCGACCCTCGAATGTAAACAGCCATGAAAGGAAACTATGGATCATTACACCCGAAACACAAATCCTATACTTCCAGGGGCGGGAGTCCCCAGGAACATAACAGTGCCAGGTACCCAAGCGCGTCTGCCAGACAGACCGGATGATGCAGCGCCCCTAAACCCACCTGGGCGGGGCGTAGCTAACGGGTGCAGGGCACCTGATGCTATACTAAGATGCAAGCGGCCCCTCAGACTCTCCACATTCAATATCCGGACTCTTGCAGCACCCACGAGCAGTAAGCAGGAAGGAGAACGTGGGCTGAAGACTGAGGAGCTAGCACTGAACCTTTGGGAGCAGCACGTTGACATATGCGGCCTACAAGAGCACAGGCAGGTGCACAAGGACGACATAACAAACGAGATTAACCTCCAGACAATTGGAATGGGGTATGCCCTATACACAGGGTCAGCATGGCGGAATGCAGCCCAGGCAGCGAAATGGTGGTGTTGGAATCCTCATAGGAAGGGAGGCACAGAAGGTACTGATCGGTGTTCAACGCATATCGGAAAGCTTACTCCCCGACTGAAGATGCCAGCATGGAAAGTAAGGAACAGTTCTACCACAAGCTCAAGCATGCAATTGAAAGAGTCAAGCTACACAACTTCCTGGCCATCCTAGGGGACTTTCTCAGACCAGGAGATGCGCTGTTCACCTACAACGAACAGACAAATGACAATGGAAAACGCTTGTTAGAGATTATGGAAGAGCACCAACTTCTGGCCACCAACACAATGTTCCAAATGAAGAGGGGGAAGTTGTGGACATGGATGTCACCACACAACACGGCACATCAGATTGACTACATCCTCACTCGTAGAAAATGGAGCTCACTCTACTCAGACCACAGGGTCGTAACAGCGACAGTTAGACTGAGCCTGAGGGCCCCAAGGAAGGAGGGAAGGAGGAAGGTGAAATATGAATGGAGTCAACTGGCAACGGACCCTCTGCTACAGGAACGCTACGCAGTAGAAATCAAGAACAGGTTCCAAGTACTGCAGGAGGAGGAGAACATATCAGCGCGCTACCAAAGTTTTGTTGAAGCAAACAATGCAGCAGCTGAGACATGTCTCCAGCAAGCCCCCAAAGCAAGGAGGAAAGACAGATGTCTTGACCCCAGAATCATCAAAGCCAGGGAGGAGCTGAGAGCAGCACACAGGGACTTTGTCGCTGATCGAAAACTAGAGGGTCTGAAGGAGGAATACAGGCGGAGGAAGGAGGAGCTCTACCAAGTCTATGAAACACTGGAACAACAGGAGCTAAACCAGAAGATCAAGGAGATCGAGGATGCTCATGTTAACCAGAAGCATGGCATGGGCTGGAAGCTCATCAATGACATCTCTGGCTGAAACTCCTCTCAGACTACCAAGATCCGGGGAGAAAATGCAGAGGAACGGGTTGAAGCATGGTACCAGCACTTCAAAACACTCCTAGGTAACCCACCTGCAACTGAGGATGAGGATGTTCTGATGGCCCCTGTCTTCCATGACCTTCCCGTTCCAGATGGACCATTCACCATGGATGAGTACCAGAAGGCCAAGGCTACGATCAAGTGGGGCAAGAGCTGTGGGGAGGATGGATTGACACCAGAGGTTCTGAAATACGTGCCCATAGACGAGGTGGTGCTAGATTTCATCAACAAAGCACACATGTCTGGAGAGCAGCCGGAGATATGGCGCACAATGAACATCGTTCCAGTACCAAAGTCAGGTGACCTCACTAAAAGGCTCAACACAAGCCAATCAATGCCCCTAGAGATCCATCACAAAGCTTCCCTCAGGGCGCCCAGCAAGCCAGCTAGCCAGCAAGCCCGCCCAGTCAGCCAACACAGCCAGCCAGCTCCGCCAGTCAGCCAGTGTAGAAAGTCAGGCTGCCAAGCCAGAGCATATCAGCCCTTGCAGTCAGCCATTGCAGCCATACCAGCCTTGCTCAGTCAGCTCAGCCAGGCCTCACTCGAGGCCTGGCTCTCTGTCTGCCTGGCCCGGTCTGCCCCACCCTGCCTTGCAGCAATAGAACCAGCCGGGCTGACAAGCCAGCCAGCTCAGAATGCTAGCTCAGCAACAAGCCCAGACTGGCCAGCTGCGCTAGCTTGCTGAGCTCTTATTCTGAGCTGGCTGGCTTGCCACTCCGGCTTGTTCTGTTGCTGCAAGGCAGGGCGGGTCAGACCGGGCCAGGCAGGCAGAGAGCCAGGCCTCGAGAGAGGCCTGGCTGAGCTGACTGAGCAAGGCTGGTATGGCTGCAATGGTTGACTGCAAGGGCTGATGTGCGCTGGCTTGGCAGCCTGACTTTCTACACTGGCTGACTGGCGGAGCTGGCTGAACTGGCGGAACTGGCTTCCAAAAGGCTTTCGATACCATCCACCGGGGGAAACTCATGAGTATTCTACGTGCCTACGGAGTTCCAGAAAATATGGTCCAGATGATAGTCAAGCTACAGCCAGACTCGAGCCAAGGTCCAAACCCCACTCTGGGGGTTCACTCTGGTCCCGAGGAAGTCAAGGCGAGTACACCCCATCATGGTCACTGACCTCGACTATGCAGACGACATCGCCCTAATCTCGGATGCAGTCGAGAAAGGAATGGAGCTACTACTGGCAGTAGAAAAGGATTGCAGGAAGATCGGCCTCAAGCTCAATGCCAAGAAAACAAAGGTAATGACAGTCAACACAGAGGACGAAACCATTGCCACTGCAGACGGGACGGTGCTCGAGCAAGTCGAGGACTTCAAGTACCTCGGGGCCTGGACTGCCTCAACTGAACAGGATCTGAAGGTTCGGAGAGCACTTGCCTGGAAAGCCTTGCACGGGATGAGGAGAGTGTGGAAATCAGACATGGGAGAAGACCTTAAGCGGCGGCTGTTCATAGCTACTGTGGAGTCAGTACTGCTGTATGGGGCCGAGACATGGACCCTCACAGTACAACAGGAAAAAGCCCTGGATGGAGTCTACACTAGAATGCTACGAATGGCACTAGGTGTCACATGGACGGATAGCATCAGAAATGTGGACCTCTATGGGGACCTACCACGCGTCACGGACAAAGTCAGAGAGAGAAGGATGAGGCTGGCAGGGCACTGCGTCAGGCACCCAGAACTTGAGGCAAGTAAATTCACCCTATGGGAGCAAAGCCAGGAGGGGAAAGAAGCGTACCACCTATGTAGACGTGCTGCGGCGCGACAGCTTGGCTGACAACACTGCAGAGCTCAAGAACCTGATGTTGGATAGGAATTTGTGGAGGGCAGCGATCCAGGAATCCCGAGTTGGTGTTGGCTAGACCTCACTCTCGCAGCAAGAAGAAGTAATACTCTTCAAAAAGCTTCCAGATCAATCATGTATAGTTGTATAGTATGTATAGTTGACATAGATACTCCACTGTTACGTTCTTAGTTTATACACGATTCATGATAACTACTTTTTTATATATGTGATGTATGACATGCTTTTGTTTTTTGCTTAATTGTAAGTCGCTCTGGTTCAAGAGCGTCTGCTAAATGCCTAAATTGTAATTGTAAGACGTGCTGCGGCGCGACAGCTTGGCTGACAACACTGCAGAGCTCAAGAACCTGATGTTGGATAGGAATTTGTGGAGGGCAGCGATCCAGGAATCACGAGTTGGTGTTGGCTAGACCTCGCTCTCGCAGCAAGAAGAAGTAATACTCTTCAAAAAGCTTCCAGATCAATCATGTATAGTTGTATAGTATAGTATAATATAGTATAGTATGTATTGTTGACATAGATACTCCACTGTTACGTTCTTAGTTTATACACGATTCATGATAACTACTTTTTTATGTATGTGATGTATGACATGCTTTTGTTTTTTGCTTAATTGTAAGTCGCTCTGGATCAAGAGCGTCTGCTAAATGCCTAAATTGTAATTGTAAGACGTGCTGCGGCGCGACAGCTTGGCTGACAACACTGCAGAGCTCAAGAACCTGAGGTTGGATAGGAATTTGTGGAGGGCAGCGATCCAGGAATCCCGAGTTGGTGTTGGCTAGACCTCATTCTCGCAGCAAGAAGAAGTAATACTCTTCAAAAAGCTTCCAGATCAATCATGTATAGTTGTATCATGCCTCGTGACACGCTCCATATATGGCCGTCTCCATAATATGAAGATCACGACACTGTCCTCAACAAACCCTGGATAGCCATATATTGAGAAGACTGGATCATCACCTATATCTGCATATATGGAGCCGCTAGCAACTCTTATCTGTCCATTCAAACTAGACGGTCCCACCCCAAAGTTATCAGTGCAGCAGACGACATCGCCCTAATCTCGGATGCAGTCGAGAAAGGAATGGAGCTACTACTGGCAGTAGAAAAGGAGTGCAGGAAGATCGGCCTCAAGCTCAATGCCAAGAAAACAAAGGTAATGACAGTCAACACAGAGGACAAAACCATTGCCACTGCAGACGGGACGGTGCTCGAGCAAGTCGAGGACTTCAAGTACCTCGGGGCCTGGACTGCCTCAACTGAACAGGATCTGAAGGTTCGGAGAGCACTTGCCTGGAAAGCCTTGCACGGGATGAGGAGAGTGTGGAAATCAGACATGGGAGAAGACCTTAAGCGGCGGCTGTTCATAGCTACTGTGGAGTCAGTACTGCTGTATGGGGCCGAGACATGGACCCTCACAGTACAACAGGAAAAAGCCCTGGATGGAGTCTACACTAGAATGCTACGAATGGCACTAGGTGTCACATGGACGGATCGCATCAGAAATGTGGACCTCTATGGGGACCTACCACGCGTCACGGACAAAGTCAGAGAGAGAAGGATGAGGCTGGCAGGGCACTGCGTCAGGCACCCAGAACTTGAGGCAAGTAAATTCACCCTATGGGAGCAAAGCCAGGAGGGGAAAGAAGCGTACCACCTATGTAGACGTGCTGCGGCGCCACAGCTTGGCTGACAACACTGCAGAGCTCAAGAACCTGATGTTGGATAGGAATTTGTGGAGGGCAGCGATCCAGGAATCCCGAGTTGGTGTTGGCTAGACCTCACTCTCGCAGCAAGAAGAAGTAATACTCTTCAAAAAGCTTCCAGATCAATCATGTATAGTTGTATAGTATGTATAGTTGACATAGATACTCCACTGTTACGTTCTTAGTTTATACACGATTCATGATAACTACTTTTTTATATATGTGATGTATGACATGCTTTTGTTTTTTGCTTAATTGTAAGTCGCTCTGGTTCAAGAGCGTCTGCTAAATGCCTAAATTGTAATTGTATGACGTGCTGCGGCGCGACAGCTTGGCTGACAACACTGCAGAGCTCAAGAACCTGATGTTGGATAGGAATTTGTGGAGGGCAGCGATCCAGGAATCACGAGTTGGTGTTGGCTAGACCTCGCTCTCGCAGCAAGAAGAAGTAATACTCTTCAAAAAGCTTCCAGATCAATCATGTATAGTTGTATAGTATAGTATAATATAGTATAGTATGTATTGTTGACATAGATACTCCACTGTTACGTTCTTAGTTTATACACGATTCATGATGACTACTTTTTTATGTATGTGATGTATGACATGCTTTTGTTTTTTGCTTAATTGTAAGTGGCTCTGGATCAAGAGCGTCTGCTAAATGCCTAAATTGTAATTGTAAGACGTGCTGCGGCGCGACAGCTTGGCTGACAACACTGCAGAGCTCAAGAACCTGATGTTGGATAGGAATTTGTGGAGGGCAGCGATCCAGGAATCCCGAGTTGGTGTTGGCTAGACCTCACTCTCGCAGCAAGAAGAAGTAATACTCTTCAAAAAGCTTCCAGATCAATCATGTATAGTTGTATCATGCCTCGTGACACGCTCCATATATGGCCGTCTCCATAATATGAAGATCACGACACTGTCCTCAACAAACCCTGGATAGCCATATATTGAGAAGACTGGATCATCACCTATATCTGCATATATGGAGCCGCTAGCAACTCTTATCTGTCCATTCAAACTAGACGGTCCCACCCCAAAGTTATCAGTGCAGCAGACGACATCGCCCTAATCTCGGATGCAGTCGAGAAAGGAATGGAGCTACTACTGGCAGTAGAAAAGGAGTGCAGGAAGATCGGCCTCAAGCTCAATGCCAAGAAAACAAAGGTAATGACAGTCAACACAGAGGACAAAACCATTGCCACTGCAGACGGGACGGTGCTCGAGCAAGTCGAGGACTTCAAGTACCTCGGGGCCTGGACTGCCTCAACTGAACAGGATCTGAAGGTTCGGAGAGCACTTGCCTGGAAAGCCTTGCACGGGATGAGGAGAGTGTGGAAATCAGACATGGGAGAAGACCTTAAGCGGCGGCTGTTCATAGCTACTGTGGAGTCAGTACTGCTGTATGGGGCCGAGACATGGACCCTCACAGTACAACAGGAAAAAGCCCTGGATGGAGTCTACACTAGAATGCTACGAATGGCACTAGGTGTCACATGGACGGATCGCATCAGAAATGTGGACCTCTATGGGGACCTACCACGCGTCACGGACAAAGTCAGAGAGAGAAGGATGAGGCTGGCAGGGCACTGCGTCAGGCACCCAGAACTTGAGGCAAGTAAATTCACCCTATGGGAGCAAAGCCAGGAGAGGAAAGAAGCGTACCACCTATGTAGACGTGCTGCGGCGCGACAGCTTGGCTGACAACACTGCAGAGCTCAAGAACCTGATGTTGGATAGGAATTTGTGGAGGGCAGCGATCCAGGAATCCCGAGTTGGTGTTGGCTAGACCTCACTCTCGCAGCAAGAAGAAGTAATACTCTTCAAAAAGCTTCCAGATCAATCATGTATAGTTGTATAGTATGTATAGTTGACATAGATACTCCACTGTTACGTTCTTAGTTTATACACGATTCATGATAACTACTTTTTTATATATGTGATGTATGACATGCTTTTGTTTTTTGCTTAATTGTAAGTCGCTCTGGTTCAAGAGCGTCTGCTAAATGCCTAAATTGTAAATTGTAATTGTAAGACGTGCTGCGGCGCGACAGCTTGTCTGACAACACTGCAGAGCTCAAGAACCTGATGTTGGATAGGAATTTGTGGAGGGCAGCGATCCAGGAATCACGAGTTGGTGTTGGCTAGACCTCACTCTCGCAGCAAGAAGAAGTAATCCTCTTCAAAAAGCTTCCAGATCAATCATGTATAGTTGTATAGTATAGTATAATATAGTATAGTATGTATTGTTGGCATAGATACTCCACTGTTACGTTCTTAGTTTATACACGATTCATGATGACTACTTTTTTATGTATGTGATGTATGACATGCTTTTGTTTTTTGCTTAATTGTAAGTGGCTCTGGATCAAGAGCGTCTGCTAAATGCCTAAATTGTAATTGTAAGACGTGCTGCGGCGCGACAGCTTGGCTGACAACACTGCAGAGCTCAAGAACCTGATGTTGGATAGGAATTTGTGGAGGGCAGCGATCCAGGAATCCCGAGTTGGTGTTGGCTAGACCTCACTCTCGCAGCAAGAAGAAGTAATACTCTTCAAAAAGCTTCCAGATCAATCATGTATAGTTGTATAGTATGTATAGTTGACATAGATACTCCACTGTTACGTTCTTAGTTTATACACGATTCATGATGACTACTTTTTTATATATGTGATGTATGACATGCTTTAGTTTTTTGCTTAATTGTAAGTCGCTCTGGTTCAAGAGCGTCTGCTAAATGCCTAAATTGTAATTGTAAGACGTGCTGGGGCGCGACAGCTTGGCTGACAACACTGCAGAGCTCAAGAACCTGATGTTGGATAGGAATTTGTGGAGGGCAGCGATCCAGGAATCCCGAGTTGGTGTTGGCTAGACCTCACTCTCGCAGCAAGAAGAAGTAATACTCTTCAAAAAGCTTCCAGATCAATCATGTATAGTTGTATTGTATAGTATGTATAGTATAATATATAATATAGTATAGTATGTATTGTTGGCATAGATACTCCACTGTTACGTTATTTTAGGATAAATCTAAATGACTCTGCACAATAGTTTGAGAGTCAATATCTCATATCATGAGCTTGCCTCCTGGTCTTTGTAACAACTTGAATACAAATTACAAAAGATGTTGAGGACTGTACATGTGTTGATGCCTCCTAGTGGCACTCAGGTTGAATGTCTGTCAGCTTTCCAAGCTAATCAAAGTCTTAATGACCCTTTTGTTAACCACTTCAACCCCAGCATCCCTATTCCGTTCAGCAAAAATAGCAGAGCTACAAGCTCACACTGCAACGTGTTGTGAGCTTGTAGAGCTAATGGTTTCTTTTTTTCTCTCTCAGGATGGAGATCATAGACACAGCTGGAGCCTCTAGAGATGGAGATCTGCAGGTCTGTCCATGGATGGGAGGGCGGAGGACAGAGATCTGGGTAGACGCTGGAGGACTTCGGACCTGGCCCTTCTCAGTGAGGAACTCAACGGTACGAACTGCTTTAGGGTTAGGGCTTTTTTAGGCTTTGTAAAAAGCCAATAATCGTCCGTTGCCGATAATTGGTCGATCCCTATTAAACGTTACTGTAAGTGCATGTGTATGTTGTGACAGGACACGCACACACACAGCAAAGCTAATTTGGGCTGTGTGTCTTTCGTTCTTTGTTAGACTGGAGATCTCAGCCGATGCCCGAGATCCGAAGCTTTCCCTGGGTGTCTCCGCTGAGGACTTCTTGGTCGCTGGGAGGCTCGGACGGAGCTAGAAGGTTCGGTAGACGCCACTGGAACCTGTTTAGACCTGTCAGAATTTATAATGGCCGATTTAATTGTCGCTCAGGACAGGATAGAATATATATCTGGCTCTTGGTCACTCTAATCAATCTTTCTTTGTTAGGATGAAGATCGCGGTAGACGTCGCTGGAACGCGGCTGCTGGACAGGGAGTGCACACACACATACATACACACACACACACACACACACACACACACACACATACACACACACACACACACACACACACACAAAGGCTAATTTGGTGTGTTTTTTTCTTTGTTAGAATGGAGATATCGATAGACGATCTGATGTTCCCTGGACAGAGATCCGTTCCAAAGCTCCCCCCCCCCCCCGGGGCTTCCTCAGAGGACTCTGATGAGCTGTGAGTAGGAATAGTTCTTGCTTGTTTCTGAGGATGGATAACTGCTTTTGTACTGTTATGGTACGAAGAATGGCATCATTACAGTAATCCAAATGTTTTAAATATTTTAGGATAAATCTAAATGACTCTGCACAATAGTTTGAGAGTCAATATCTCATATCATGAGCGTGCCTCTTGGTCTTTGTAACAACTTGAATACAAATTACAAAAGATGTTGAGGACTGTACATGTGTTGATGCCTCCTAGTGGCACTCTGGTTGAATGTCTGTCAGCTTTCCAAGCTAATCAAAGTCTTAATGACCCTTTTGTTAACCACTTCAACCCCAGCATCCCTATTCCGTTCAGCAAAAATAGCAGATCTGCAAGCTCACACTGCAACGTGTTGTGAGCTTGTAGAGCTAATGGTTTCTTTCTTTCTCTCTCAGGATGGAGATCATAGACACAGCTGGAGGCTGGAGCCTCTAGAGATGGAGATCTGCAGGTCTGTCCATGGATGGGAGGACGGAGGACGGAGATCTGGGTAGACGCTGGAGGACTTCGGACCTGGGCCTTCTCAGTGAGGAACTCAACGGTACGAACCGCTTTAGGGTTAGGGCTTTTTTAGGCTTCGTAAAAAGCCAATAATCGTCCGTTGCCGATAATTGGTCGATCCCTATTAAACGTTACTGTAAGTGCATGTGTATGTTGTGACAGGACACGCACACACACAGCAAAGCTAATTTGGTGTGTGTCTTTCGTTCTTTGTTAGACTGGAGATCTCAGCCGATGCCCGAGATCCGAAGCTTTCCCTGGGTGTCTCCGCTGAGGACTTCTGGGTCGCTGGGAGGCTCGGACGGAGCTAGAAGGTTCGGTAGACGCCACTGGAACCTGTTTAGGCCTGTCAGAATTTAAGGTTTTATAATGGCCGATTTAATTGTCGCTCAAATAAATTACAAGTAACAATTTAATTGCGTCATACTAACATTCTAAATAAAACTTTGGCTTTTGTAGGCTTTGTAAACAAAAAGCTGCACATGGCATAATTCAATAACTTTATACACTAAAAAAAGAGAAGTAAATTACAAAGTGACACATTTAGAGCTTGTAGATCGGTTGCTTGCATTATTTCTTTAAAATGTTTGAAAATATATGAACATTTTCAACATGGAGACGATTATGACTAATCTCTAAAAAAGTATCTCAAATACTTGGCGATTAGGTAATTGTGACAGGCCTAAATCCTTCTAGTTGTGTTTTTTTTATATCATGTTCTGTAATCAGTTAGGGTTGACTATAGACTTTTTTTTAGGAACAAGATCATCATGCTGGTGAAGAGCACGTTTCTAGCCGATGGAGCAACTATTTCTGATCACCTTTGGAGTTACATCACAGCAAGGTAACTATACAACACACGCACACACACTATGATCATGACATGACATCAGCTTGTGACTGCAACTTGTTCCTGTTCGCAGATGACTCGGCACTGCTAGTCTCGGACAGGAACAAACTGCAGGTTGAAAAGGCCCTCAGCTCTGAACTCGGTAGAATCTGCACCTGACTCGCTGATAACAAACTATCTTTACACCTGGGAAAAACTGAATCCATTCTCTTTGGATCTAATAGTAATCTCAGCAAGGCAAATGGCTTCTTGGTTAGAGTTGGTGACAATGTTATCACACGTAAAGATGAAATTACCTACCTAGGTTCCATCCTGGAGGCTAATCTTTCCGGTGATAAAATGGCCACCAACGTAATCAAAAAAGTCAACCAAAGAACAAGATTCCTTTACAGGATCTCCTCACTGGTCAACAAAAACACCTTGAAGACCTTAACAGGAGCCCTCGTACAAGGTTTCTTTGACTATGCATGCACCTCAAAGGCCCTTAAAACTAGGCTCCAGACCTCCCAAAACAAACTGGTCAGGCTCCTACTTGGCCTCACCCCCCCGAACCTACCTCACTCCTGCCCACTTTGACAGGCTGGAATGGCTTAGGGTCGACGACAGAGTACAGCATCTTGCAATGGGTCTGGTCCACAAGATTCGATACACCACCAAGATACCCATGTACCTGTCTAGATACTTCCTTTATGTTAACGAAGTCCACACCCACAACACCAGAACCATGTACAACCCAGATTCGGCACAAACAAGGAACTAAATTATTTTCACTCCTATGCCACCAAAATGTGGAACGCCCTACCAACAGTCATTAAGACATGTGAATCCCTTGACTCCCTTTTTCCCCTCACTGTATAAGTTAATTTTCCCTTTTTACCTCCTTTATGATGAATTCCTGTTCTGTTCTTTGACTATATAGAAGTGTTTTATTTGTACGTCTCTAAATGTTTTGATGAATTGAACATGGTGGACCTTCTTGTAAACAAGTGTAATGCTTAATTGGGTCGTCCACTTACAGTTAACAGTCTTTGTATTGAGTTTGTGCTTGACATGTACTGTAATTCTGCAAACTGTTAATAAATATTTCAATCAATATTGTTTTATGAACAAAGTAGTAATGAGCATTTCTTTCTTTTCTTTAGGACGTTGCTGGTCTCCTGTGTGGCTCCATCTGGAGGTCACCAGGGTTCTGAGTCACTCAGATCCTGACTGGTAGTGGTGATATGTAGATGTGATCAATCAGGGCTCTTTGAAAATAATAAACAAATATAAATAACTAGATCATAATATAAATAAATGGATAAAACGAACGATAAAAAAATAGATTATAGTAAATTAAAATAGTAAATTAAAATAGTAAAATAAAAGTAAAATAAAATAGTAAATAAAATTAGTAATACATAAAATAAAATTAGTAATAGCATAGTAATGGATAAAATAAATATAATTAGTAATATAGACAATAATACATAAAATAAATTAAATTAAAAATTAAATCAATATAGTAATGCATAAAATTAGTAATAACAGTAATACTTAAAATAAATAAATGAATAAAAAATAAAATTAGTAATAACAGTAATACATGAAGTAAAATTAGTAATAACATAGTAATACATCAAATAAATACAATTAGTAATATAGTTATACATAAAATTAGTAATAACATAGTAATATATAAAATACAATTAATACATAAAATAAATAAAATTACTTTGTTATAGAATTACTTAAAAAAACAAACAAAAAATATCAATCACATCTACATATCACAACCAGGCTATATTGCCAGCAGTCAGGTGGACTGTAGACTCACTACAGCTGTCATAATGTAGTGTACTGTATTTTGACCCAACTGGCCTCCAAGGAGAGGCGAGCATGGAGCCGGACATCTGATGATACACGAGAGAAGACGCCATAGTCAAAAAAGATTGTAATAAAAGTAATATGTTTCATGTTGATTGTAATTTATTCATGATGCCATATATCTGTAAATATTCATTTTTTTTCTTGTTAATAAATTATTGCATTTATACCCGGGTGTCAGTTATGGGTCTATTACCCTTAGATCAAATGGTTCATAACAAGGATGAGGAATATTTAGTTATAGTTAATGTATTTTACAGATTTAGACCATCTAAAACCTAGCCGAAGGTTTTCTGAAAACCTTCAAATATTTATTAAAACGATAAATAAAGGATGTAGATGGGTGGATCCCGTCATGGGTGTCCACCAACTGCAGTGTGTGCATGTGCTGGTCACAGGTGGGGGCTTGTTTCCAAAATGTCTTCGGCACATTTTTATGTGATATTTGTAATATGGTATATGGATGTATCTATAACTATTTTATAGGTGTATCATGTGCAACTGTTTTGTGGGTGTTCCATACACAGTATGTCAGGCTTCTCCTAACATTGTTCTGTGCTTTCCTTCCAAACCGAGATAACCGCACTATCACATAACGTATAGCCTCGGAAACCCAGACATCATTTATAATCACAGCAGTGCCAGATTTACAGTATATGGGGGGCCCCCGGGCTAGACAAAATTATTTACAGTCAGTATTAGGGGCCCCCGGGCTATAGAAAAAATGTCAGAAAAATATGTCCCACAACACAGCAGGCACTGCAGAGAAGAAGCTCTCAATGTTTTAACCATAATACAACAAAATATACGTAGCGCGTGTTCCAACCAGTTCCTTTCCATCAGGCTGACTGGGGGGAGGCAGTATAGAGACCAGGATTACTGCATGTTTTTTGTGAGGGGTACCATACCTACCCTAGAGCCAAATTCCAATACCCAAAATCTCGGCCAATTTCACCATAATTTGCCATGCTGGAGTGACCGAGTGGGAGTGAGCGAGTGGCCGAGATTTTGGGTATTGGAATTTGGCTTAGGGGACACGGGGAGAACATGCAAACTCCACACAGAAAGTCTCTTTCGCCCGACCCCACCTATAGGGTATGTGCGCTGATGATGCGGAGGAGAGAACACACCCCCAGTGCCCACAGCGCCCTCGGCGGGAATCGAACCCAGGAGCTGTGAGGCGACAGCGCTATACCAACTTCGCCACCGTTCCCCCAGGTTGGTTATGGCATTCCAATAAAACAAAATACATACATTTATAATTTAATGCAGAAGAAGGGGTCATATTGCCGCTCCACCCCCCCTTCCAACATGCATACCCAGTGAAGTAGTTTGGGAAATCCGACTTCAAATCAGTGGCACGATTATTTCACATTTTTGATTACTATTAATTCATGATTATTTAAAGAAAATTAAATGCCGGTATGCCAATCTACAAGCTCACAATGCATACACCACCGCATGCTTACCGTGGTGCTTAATCTGGTAATCAATGTAATTGATTGTAAAATATAATAATAATAATAATCAATTTACAATTTACAATTTAGGCATTTAGCAGACGCTCTTAATCCAGAGCGATTTACATTAAGCAAGAACAAAAAGCATGGAATACATCACATAAAAACATTTATCATGAAACATGCGTAAGCTAAGAAAGTAACAGTGGAATATCTATAATGAAATAAGCTATACATCTATACTACTATGATATACATTATGTACTATTCACACCTGTGTGAAGTGAGGGGCACTCTTATCATCATACATCATCTCATTCTGGCCAATCACCAAGACAATTTGCACCCTCACTTTTGTCTTCAATGTTTGTGTTTACACAAAGCTGGACCCTCAAAAAAGGAAAAGAAAAAAAAGATATAGGCCTATATCACAAAAAAGCCTACTTTAGCACCACTTTGATTGATTGAATATGGAGTTTTGATATGCTTTCAGTTAATTGTCTAGTGTTGTAGCCTACAGCAGTGGTTCCCAAACTTCTTCATGTCAAGGACCCCCAAATTGACACTAATTATCCCCACGGACCCCCATTTGAAAACACATGCCAGGGACCCCCATAAGAGAAGCTTTGTACGGCTCTAGTAGAGATTCTCAACTCGTTTACTTTCAAGGACCCCCATTTAATGGCATTTCTCTCTCTGGGACCCCCAATTTATATCGTAAAATCAATGTTAATTTACAGTAAACTCTGAGAGTGTACAAACGGGTCCATTTGGTTCTATTTGTTATACACTCAGAGTTACAGACCCATAAGGGTCCATTTGTTTCCAAACTATCATTTAGCTGGGGACCCCCTGGAACTCCCTCAATGACCCCTGGGGGTCCGGGGACAGTTTACTCCTCCCATGGACATCTCTCACAGTTGGCCTTTTAAAGGGATAGTTCAGATTTTTTTTAACTTTAGCTGTATGAAATACTTGCCATCAATATAGTGGTTGCAACTGTATTCATTGATTGCCCGATTGAGTCCCGTGGTGGGAGTTCTGCTCTGTTTTTGTGACATATTAAGTTCCGGTCATTTTGTGTGGGGGGCACTGCAGGGGCCACGCATTAAAAGTAAATTAATCCACATCATTTCTATTGTTCTAAAATATTAGTGCAAAATTGTTTACCCCTCTATCACACGGAACTATGTTTTTTGTGTCTGTATCACTACGCCCAAAAGATAGTTCCATGTGATAGAGGGGTCAAAGTCAAACTGATATTTTAAAAAGGTCAACAATACAAATTATGTTAGTTTTGTGGATTAATTTACTTTTACTGCGTGGCTCCAGTGCCCCCCCACAAAATGACCGGAACTACTTAATATTGACAAACCAGAGCAGAACTAGAAGTATTGCATACAGCTTAAGTTAAAAAAACAGAATTTCAAGGACTCCCAGTTTGACATGCATGTTAGTCTACAGTCCTATTTAATGAAATTTCTATCTCTCTGAAACTGAAATAAATTAGCCTACTGTTCGATTGTGTTTGCTTTCATTTCTTTCAGAATTTATTTTCAGAATTCTATTGGATTATAGTCTAGGAATCCTATAGGAATCCAGCAGAGGAATCCAGTAGGATATTTTCTTGTAGGATTATAATCCTATAAAAAAATCCAATAGGATTTTTTCTATGGGATTATTATCCTAGAAAGGCAGTGTGAGATCCCCAGAGCTCTGCACAACTACGCCACCTGCTGGAGGTATAGGGAAATACATCTTATCACCGCTGTGTATTTTATTTTATGACACTCGTCCTAAGTCTCGTCCTAATTCAGTCTCATGTCCTACAGCTGCGTCTAGTTTAGTCGGACGGATCCAGCCGGGAGGGAGAGATCAGACATCTGAGCAGCAACAAACTTTTATTTTGTTTTAATTTATGTGTGTTTGGACCTTCCGTGGTTTAATCAACACGTTTGGTGTTTGACTGCGGAACCGCGGATTCACATCTAGTACTAAGACAAAGGTTTGTTTCATTTGGAGCTGAGCTAGTGGGCAGTTTGATGTTTTGTTTGTTTGTCAGAAATACCTTTCAAACGGTGATCTATATTTAAACGGTGGTTCTCGACAGGACAGTGTTTTGATGAATTGAACAAGGTGGACCCTCTTGTAAACAAGTAATGCTTTATTGGGTCGTCCACTCACAGTTGTCTTTGTATTGAGTTGTACTTGAATTGTACTGTAATTCTGCACAACTGTCAGTGTTAATACATTTAACACAATCATTTAAATCAATCAATCAAAAAGAGTTTGTTTCCACTGGAAATTTTTTGTCATTGTTCCAATAATAATAATGATAATGATAAACATGCATTTTCCTACTGCCAACTTTAAGAGTATTAGAACTATGAAAATGAAAACCATCTGTTTAAGGCAGTGGTTCCCAAACTTCTTCATGTCAAGGACGGTAGGACCCCACATTGACAATAATTAGCCCCGCGGACCCCCATTTGAAAAGATATGCCAGGGACCCCCTTAAGAGAAGATTTTTTACGACTAGCAGTGTCTCTCGATTTAATTTCAAGGACCCCCAGTTTGACATGCATTAGTCCACGGACCCCCATTTAATGGCATTTCTCTCTGGGAGAAATCAACTCTTGAACATTATGTTAAACGGGGTGTACGGATTACAATTAATACAGCTTTATGATACTTTATATATATTTTAGAAATGGAGCGGAGTTTTAAAACGCCTGCTTTCAAGACACACTGCACACACCTTTTGACAACATTGACAACAGATTCATTTTCAGCTTCACCAGAGGAGGGCGCTGTTGTTCAGACAACGTCAGAAAATGTCACGGTTGTTTTTCTGTTAATGATTTAATGTTATTTTATTTGTGTTTACTGTACAGGAGCTGCTACAGTGATGCTGTCCGTGTTCAGGATCCAGAGACTTGACATGCCGTCTGTCCCCACCAGGTGTGTGTTCAATTCCCATATTAACCCATTTAGACCTGACTTCGAAATTCAAAAAATGGCTTCTAAATCCTGACAGTTTTCTGAAATACCTTATGTTTCTATATCGGTGGTGCTCAATATAATTTCATGTCAAGGACCCCAGAAACTATTTGTAATTGGGCACCGACGACCGTCGACCACCATCTGAATATATATGTTGTTCCCAGAAGCAAAGATTTGAGTTAAAAACGTTCACTCTGAAAGCATATATATAGATTTGCATCACATTTTCACGATTTTTCCAAAATAGTAGACCTACAAGCTCGTAGCGGTGCCGCAGTAGCTAAAGTATAACATAATGCTTGAAACACCAAAAGGGGGTCCTGCCCCCAAAATGGGTTATTAAAGTGTCAAATCACAACAAGTTGTCCTCTGTCCCCACCAGGTGTGTGTTGGGAGGGTTTTGTGTTCAGAATATATATGAGAAATGTTTTCAATGTTTGGGTTGAGAATTTGAACGTTGGCTCTGTTTGCTGGGTATACTTAACTCATTTCCACATGAGGACGATTCTACAAATATGCCTTTTTAAATCCTGACAGTTTTCTGAAAAACCCTATGTTTCTGTTTCAGTTGTTCTGAAACATTTTCATGTCAAGGACCCCCAAAAATATATGCATTTGTCAGCCGACCCCCATCTGAAAATATATTGTTCCAGGGACCCCCCCTCCCCCTCCCCTCCCCAGAAGCAAAGATTTGATTTAGCTTCTAACTCAAATAATATAATTAAAGATTTGATTTAGCTTCTAACTCAAATATAATCAAAGATTTGCGCCATATTTTTCACGATTTAAAATAGCACATTTACAAGCTCGTAGCGCAGCACTCTGTGCCGTGCTACGAGCTTGTAGATCTAACACAACGCTTAAAACACCAAAAGGGGTTTCACTACATGAAAAAACTGCAGTGACTCAATGTTGATAGTATTTTTAGTGGATAGCAGTAGCACCATTTCAAATTTGCACTCTATGGTTAAAATAAAAGGAAGTCTTGTGTTTTGACTGCATTGTTGAATTCCTACAATGACCACAATGCTTTGGTGCACTTGTGGAGGGGAGATGCCCCACCAGGGCTGTCTTAAGGCCTATTCATAGTCTGGATTTTCGGTGGTGAGCTGACCAAAAACAGAGAGTGAGTAAAAACAGAGAAGAGCTGGAGCGGTGGCGGTGGTTTGCTCTTCACTGCGGCTCGTGACGTCATGTTGTAGTTCCGTGGTCACCTAACCACCGAAAGTCCAGACTATGTATGAGCCTTTACGGAGACAGCATGTAGTCCAGGAAGGAAATAAAACCACATTTCTATCACAAATCTTCGTCGTGAACATGGCGTCATGACTAAAATATCTTAAAAGGAACCCTGGCTAATATGACAAATATGCCTTAAAACATTATACTTGCCCTCTATAACTAAAACTAAAAACACTTTAAATATTTTATTTCCTTCATAAGTAGAAAATCTTTCACTCTATAGAGGGTATGCGCATGCTTAAAGTGAATGGCACATAGAGTGGCAAAGCAACAGGCAAAGTGAGTTTAACATTGTTTAATGTTGGTTAATGCAATCAGATGGGACTTTTCTGTGTGGATGTATTGATGTATGGGCTGTCGAGGCCAGGAAAGTAGTTTTTTGCCACAAAGTAGGCGTTCGTGCATAACTTCCTGGTTTGACGATGATGTCACACGCATACTCTCTATAGGAACTGCTCCTGTCATAAGTTGATGTCATGTCTGTGTGGTCCAGCCCTATGGAATATATGGAATGCACATAATGCATGCTAATAAAAAGTATTAAAATATTGCTGATGCTCATATTATCCTTAGGAAGCATAAAGTTGTTTTTTATTAGCATATCTATAGATTTCATAGGGCTAGACCACATGGACATATGACATCATCAACTTGTGACAGGAGCAGCTCCTATGGATTAAGTGTTTTTTGGTGTTTTAAACATTATGTTATAATTTAGCTATTGAAAAATAGCAGATCTGGTTCTGCTATTTTTGAAAAATCGTTCAAATGTTTCCGAAAATTGTCATGATTTAGAAAACTTATTTTTAATTTCGACGTCAGGCCTGAATCGGTTAAGGCATATTTGTCTTTGATCCTTTTTAAAAACAACATATTGCACACTTGAAACCCCAGGAAAGTGTTTCTTGTGTCCTAAACATCATTGAAATAAGATCTGGTTGCAAAAAAAGGGGGAATAAGTGGCCCTTAACCCATTCTGGGCGGGAACCCCTTTTGGTGTTGGCATCATGTCATGCTTTAGCTAATGGAAAAATAGCAGATCTACAAGCTCATAGCGCGCCACCGAGTGGCGCGCTACGAGCTTGTAGGTCTGCTATTTTTGAAAAATCCAAGAACAACAGACATAGAAACATAGCTTTTTCAGAAAACTGTCAGGATGTAGAAGACATTTTTAGAATCTGATCTCAGGTCAGAATATCGTAATCAGCAACGGAGCTGCACGTTAGTATTCTGGTCGCAGAGGGTTAACATACTCGCGTTGTCTTTCCCCCACTAGGTGTCCCCCACCAGTTGCTTCAAATAAACGGGTGACCAAACAGAGTCCATAACGTCTTCTGAGCAGCAGACCGAATGTCCTGGGATTGTCCATGATGTCAAACTGAACAGGACGAGGTAGGTAGTAGGTCTATTCTAATGTAGTTTTAACATCGGCTATTATGGTGGTACTTGGAGAGCCAACTATTTTCTGAGAAACCGATGATGTATTGCATGCGATTGATTTCCATTTGAAATCCCTCCGTTGTTTTGTGTTGTGTTGAAGGTCACTGAGTCAGAGATGCTTTGGACTTGTAAATGTTGCCCTAATCAAATTCTTCAATCAGTAGAATTACACAGTTGTATAGGCTATACAAGTGTGAATTTGTCTCATTATGTAATGCCCAGTGCTGCTATTTTCAGCAATGGGATAATATTTTTTAGGGTGGGTGGATCTTGTTGCGCTTGTCATTTAGAAAGTAGCTCTCAAGTCAAAGTGTGGGTAGGTGGATCTGACATGAAGTGTTTGGGAGGTACATGGCAATCTGCTCTGACCATCTTTATTATCAGATATTCTTTATCTTCCAGACCACAGAGCCAACAGCTGTGTGGTCCGTTTGTCTTTGGGGACTTCCGGTCATCTTGGGAGATGACCCTGCTGTCTTCAAGACTTGCTCCGTAAGTAACATACTGCTAATTTGTTGTAAAAGTGTATAGTTTCTTTTTTTTTAAGAAGAAAAAAATAATAGCACTGATATAAATGTTCATAATATTAAATGCCAAGTTATAGAACCATGTTTATTTTGTTACAAGCCTGGTGCTTGTAATGTACAGATCCAAATATGGCATTTCGGAAAAGAATGTAACATTTGAGATCAATATTAAGTCCTTTTTAATAATTACTTCATATATTATGCAGTTTATAATATTGTGCAATTCTTTCCAGAATGCATTATACTAACGGTATGACTCTGTCCTGTTCTTTATTTCCTTCATAAGTAGAAGTAGTTCTTGTGTGGTTTCTTTCTGTCAGGATGTCAGCGAGACCTCCCTGAGTCCCTCCCTGTACAACCAGACACCAGTGGGAATCCCGTCCAGAGAGTCCAAAGTGGTCCGTCAAGCCTGGTCTGTCAATGTTGTGCCTTATTGTTCCATCTTGTGTATAGCTACATAAGAGTAAAACCTATTATTTTACTTTTACTTAGTAGCACATTTAGGTTAAGGTGCAATTCAAGCATAATGGTGCGAGAAAGGTGTGTGTGTGTGTGTGTGTGTGTGTGTGTGTGTGTGTGTGTGTGTGTGTGTGTGTGTGTGTGTGTGTGTGTGTGTGTGTGTGTGTGTGTGTGTGTGTGTGTGGGGGGGGGGGGTGGTCGTGGCTGGAGCAGAGTTGTCAGTATTGAGCAATGTTTTTTATAGGGGCTTCTTGTGACCCTACCATTAACATCCTGTAAGGCAAAAATGTCAAACTTTCCTTATGCTTTAAGTGTTCAAAAGTTGAAATAAACAAAAAGTAATGTGTATTTGCTTATTTTATTCACAATGCTAAGTGTAATAATTATTTGAATACTTTATATATACATCTATAATTGCACCATATCCTTCCTGGTCTCAGTAACCCCGCGGGCACACTAGCAGGCGTGAAGGCGTCAGAAGTAGCTCAAGTTTTCTTCTTTGTGGGGTTTTTAGACAGCTGGTGGATGGAAAAGAAGCTCCACCTCCGCGCCCGACGGACGCGACGGACAGCTTTCCGGAACAGCTTGCCCCAGACTCAAATGGAAGCCGCGCACAAGCGTGAAAATGAAGCGTGTCACACGGCAGTGATAGGCACTAGCCAATGGAAAAGATTCAGCCTGCAGCCCATCCACTGGGCGGGTTTTCACTTGTAGTTTTCTTCTTTCACGGAGTCAAACGCTCCGATGAATGATGAATTCATGTTCTGTTCTTTAACTATTATAGAAGTGTCTATTTGTACGTCTCTAAATGTTTTGATGAATTGAACATTGTGGACCCTGTTGTAAACAAGTGTAATGCTTAATGGGGTCGTCCACTCACAGTTAACAGTCTTTGTATTGAGTTTGTGCTTGAAATGTACTGACTTGAGAGAAATGTACTGTTAAGGGCAGTACAGTCTTAAGAGTATGGACTGCCCTTTATTCTGCAAACTGTTAATACATATTTCAATCAATCAATCAATCAAAAAACTCCTTCTCCTTCTCACCGCCACTAGTGTGGCCTCGGCCGGGAGGCGAACCGGGTTTGTCAATTCCAAAGGCACGTACGTTAACCAGTCAACTAATGAGTCATGACTCGATAGCTAAGCAGCAACGCAGCACCATATAGCCTACAACAGAATGCGCCTTTCCCTGTGTCAACATCTTGTCACTCACTTGTCACTCTCACGCCCACTTCGCCAACCAAGAAATAGAGGACTACAGGCCTTTAAATAGGCTTCCGTGTGCGTCCCCTCTTGGGACCGCCCAACGCCCCGGAAGGCATTAAACTGAGACCTGACGCGACGTCCAACTGACGCCTTCACGCCTGCTAGTGTGCCCGCGGGGTCTGACATCCCTCCCCCTCTATCCACAAGGAGCAGTGTACCAAAGCATTATGGGAATTGTAGTTCAGGAAGGAAGTGAGCCCAGTGTCCATGACCATTATGTATACACACCATGTACTGTGGTCCCAGCAAATCAGGCACAATTTTGCTGTTTTATTTGCATACGCATCAAAAGTGTCGGGTTGGCTGGGACGGTTTTTGGCGCAAAGTAACCATAGTATATAATCAACTTACAAATTACATATACATGTACATGTATGACTAGCTCTCAATGATGAAGTAAGACATATGGTCATGTATGTAATATATCTGTGCCTGATTTGCTGGGACCAGATTACATGGTGTGTATATGTACCAGTAAGACGCGCAAACGCGGGAAGCGAACGCAGCTCGTACATATTTGGGTTTTGGACGTATAGCTGCTTTGGGGACTCCTTATATGGTTATGGCTGAGTCATGGTGACGTAATCACTCAGCTCCATATAGGGGCACAAAAGCGGGACAGACAGACAGACACACACACACACACACACAGACAGACATGATCTGCTAGGTCTCATAGTAAGTGCTCACTGTATTCGCAATCACTGTGTTCGCAATTAGTATATGTACTGTTAATTTCCACCACTGCTTATTGTGAAACAGTTTTATCAGTCAACAGTAAACAAAGCAACATAGTATGTAGTGTGTATACAGGGTATCTCTATTTTCACAAAAAAAACTAAATGTAACTAAACACATTTTATTTTGGGTGGTCTCCAGTTCAAATGTGATTAATGTGGTGGGCTGCAGCTGGTGATTGCAGTGGTTCTCAGGTGTAATTACTCCTTAATGTCTAAATCTAATTAAACAGTTAATCAAAATAATTGATTGTCGCTTATGGTTTGTTTTTGGTGGCCCACTTTCAAGTGTCAACATTTTTTATTTTGTTTGAATTTGTAACTGTATAAACATGATGGGAGACTTGGCATGTTAGCGTACCTCTACTAAAATCAAAGGGATTATCTCATATGTATTTCACCCTGAGATACAAATCATTGTTTTCTATGGTGGATAATCTATAAGATAAGATTTTTGGAATTAGTGTTTTTGCTTATTTTACACAAGAGATGCTGTATTAGGTTATATGGGGACACAAATGGAACCGAATACTGAATGACCAGCTAGGACTTGACACGTGCAGTCCAGCAGGGGGAGCCCTTGCCATTGAGATATAATAATGAGTAGGAGAAGAGAGGATACTGATTGATTTGCAGCTTTATTAAACACATTATTAATATTTACATCTACAGACCTTTGTTCAGCATTCTTATATCAGCCTCAATTCACCGTCTTTTAATACAAAAACATACAGTATATAAAAACAACTGTCTCTCTCTAAGGGCTGTATTTACAACAAGAGTATAGGCTACATACACAGTGATTACAACATGAAAATATACAGTTTGCCTAATATGTACCAGTCCAATACTGTAGCCTACCATGTTTTCTCCACATACCACATATAGGCCTACAGTAGCTATACATGCCCTAGTAGGCTACAGTGATTACAACATTATAATGTACAGTTGATAGACCAGTCCATTACTGTAGCCTACCATGTTTTAACCGTTCTAGAGGACATGTGTACATGAATACAAGTTAAAACAAAACAAATAAATAAGAGATGATTCTTTGTCTCAATGGGCTATTACTATAATATGCTAGCAGCTATCATTCATTTAATTTGGACTACACAGATAACACAATACAAATAATCTCTAATCCAGCTGTGTATATTGAAACGATTATGACCTTTTGTGTTCAATTGAGAGAAATATTCATCCACTAAAGTGATGTAATTCCTGTTACTCCATCTATCTTACTTTGGACATAATTGGAAATGCATATAAATTATTTTACACAAAATCTTTTAACCTATATGGGCAGTTTGACACTTATTTTGGGCAGATATCGATATCCGATATAATTAATTGGTGTTATGGCCGATAGCGATAACCGATATTACCGATGTCGTCGATATGATCTCATTCTGTATTTAAAAAAGATAATACTTTTGTCCATTCTGGACACATTCTTATAGGCAAGTCAGATTTTTAATATTGTGAGCTTGTAGATCTGTTCAAGCTGTTACTTTGGGCTTGTTTATCTGTAATGACAAACCGATTAATTGGACCGATTAATTAATCTGTCTGATTGATTAATCGACAATTGGCGATTGCTGATTGGTTGGTGATGTGACTTTCCTCCTCGGTTCTCCTATACCAGTGGTGTTCAACCAGTGGTCCCTGAGGGGGTTCCAGGTGGTCCATGCTAAATGATGGAGAGTTGGTAACCAAATGGACCCTTATAGATCTGTAACTCTATAGAGTGTGTAAACTGTTACGCTCTCGAGAGTTAAATTATGGAATTAGAGAATCTAGATTGTAGAATAATTGTTACTTTGATCAACGTTTCCAAAAAGGGCTGTTTTTGGTGAATGTTAAACTGAATGCTAAACTCAAACACACGCACGCGCGCACACACACACACACACACACACACACACACACACACACACACACACACACATATGTCTAACTATGAAACTGCTCACAGGACAAGCAGGTGTCACTTTATATAAATTATTCTTAATTCTGAAACATGACCTCCTGACATGTCAGATTTAGAAGGAACGAGGGAGTTAGAGAGCAGAGAATCAAAGAGAGCTACACAAGCAACAAGCAGTAACATTATGCCCTCTAGACCCCTATAGACAAACAGGGCCTATAGACCCATTCACAGAGGGGTGCCCTGGGCGCGGCCATTACTGAGGTGTAATCCATGGAGCAGGTGCTCCGTAGGCCAGGTGTAGCTAATCAGTGCTGTTGCGCTTAATGGTACACCTCAGTAATGGCCGCACCCAGGAAACCCTCTGTGAATCGTGGAGCCGTCTTTTGTCCAGTGTCCATTCTGGGTCCGGAAACGGTAATTTTTTTTGCATTGACCCCAGTAGAAGCTCTGCTGCTGTGAATTTTACACCTCTCCCGCTTAGCGGAGAGTGGGGTGTGGTAGAGGACATCTCCCCGGACGTGTGGGTATGTCCAGATAGTTGCCTCGCGGAGCGGTCTTTTGTCCAGTGTCCATTCTGGGTCCGGAAACGGTACATTTTTTTGCATTGACCCCAGTAGAAGCTCTGCTGCTGTGAATTTTACACCTCTCCCGCTTAGCGGAGAGTGGGGTGTGGTAGAGGACATCTCCCCGGACGCGTGGGTATGTCCAGATAGTTGCCTCGCGGAGCCGTCTTTTGTCCAGTGTCCATTCTGGGTCCGGAAACTGTACATTTATTTGCATTGACCCCAGTAGAAGCTCTGCTGCTGTGAATTTTACACCTCTCCCGCTTAGCGGAGAGTGGGGTGTGGTAGAGGACATCTCCCCGGACGCGTGGGTATGTCCAGATAGTTGCCTCGCGGAGCCGTCTTTTGTCCAGTGTCCACTTTATGAAGTCCATGCACTCCAGTGAATAGCATTTATCCATTTAGATAACTTTATTATTATTATTATTTAATTACTTGTTTTGCACAGAAACATAATGTGTGTCTTATAGCATCATTTAAATGCTTAATTTGTAGTTCTAATGTGCAAATTAAACTTTTTTTCAATACTCTAGAGGTACTCTTATTTTGAAGAGATCGTCCACCGGAAGTCTTAAATTAGCTCACTAGATTAGCTCACTAGACAGTGCCGAAATAGCGATTGACATGCTGCACAACCGGTTGCCATGTCCGCTTCTTATGAGCGACTTTGTGCTTGTTTTTCCTTGTTTTTCTATATGACTTGTTTTCATAGACCAATGCTTGTTGTTCTCATAATATGGCAACCCTGGCTGTACACACAGCTACATGCAGTGAAGTTTACAAACATCCACACAGACAGTGTGCAGATAAATAATGTGAGTGTTTCACTATTTTAAACAGACTGGTGTTCATTCACCGCTCCGTCACTGTACGGGGTAAACTACTGTACTAACGGTTTGTTCGGTAGCGTGTATTCGTTAAAACAACGTTTGTTTCATTTGTGTAAGGTTAGCCTTTAGCTAGCTATGCTACTTGCACTGTCCGTCATTCATACTACAGTCTAATGACGTTTTAAAGTGCATATACGTTTGTTATACTATTATTATTATTGTTTGTCTTTAAATGTATCGTTGAATTGAATACACATGGTGCAGGATCACAATTAGCCCTACAAGCAGAACCCAACTAGAATTGTGTTTGTACCACATACCTTTTTCTTGGGGGTAAACTGTTCATATACAGCTGTATCCAATCACTCAATACAGCAGTGTAGTTTTAGCACATGCATTTTGAATAGTTGCTTCTCTACAATCATGCATAAGGGTTGGGTATAAATATCATGTCCAAATAGCTATACTATAGTGTTGGGTGACATTGAAGACTATAAATTGAGTTTATATGAAAATACTGATACTGTACCTCAGTGGTTCCCAAAGTGGGGTCCGGGGACATTGATTGAGTTCCAGGTGGTACTCAGCTAAATGATAGTTTCGAACTAAATGGGTCTGTAACTCAGAGAGTGTACAAGTGGACCCTAACAGGTCCATTTGGTTCCATTTGTACACTCTCAGACACTCTCTACAATATAAATTGAAGGTCTCAGAGATAGAAATGTCATTAAATGGGGGTCTGTAGACTAATGCATGTCAAACTGGGGGTCCTTGAAATTAAACGGGTTGAGATTGAGAATCACTGCTAGAGCCGTAAAATCTTCTCTTATGGGGGTCCCTGCATGGCATATATTTTCAAATGGGCGTCTGTGGGCTAATTAGTGTCAATTTGGGGGTCCTTGAGATGAAAAAGTTTGGGAACCACTGTTCTAGAGCACAGGGCACCCCTATACAGTACAGCTTTAGTGTCATCCTGCCCCGGGCATCCTAAATTACATTGTGACATATCATTGATTACAACAATTATAATGGTGACCATGAGTGCATACAGTTGAAAGCATACTGTACTTTCACTCTGTATTTCCTTTTGGGATCACGTACAATCTTCAGTGTCTCAGTACTTGTATCCTCAATGGCTGAGAGACTTGAGAAACAAAAAATATCCTTTTGGTTAGAACTGTATGTAACTAATGTAACGATTCACTCAACTCACGATACGATTCGTATCACGATATGAGGTTCACGATACGAACAATGCATTGCTATCGATGTATTTGATACAAAATATTGTGACATTTAATATTGTCCATAATATCTCTCATTTCATCCCTGCCCTAGTGAAGCTGTGCGTGGCTGGCTGGCTGCCCCGTCATCAGTGTGTATAGAACATGACGGAACCAGAGCTGCTGACCGAGGTCCCCGCGTCCCTCAAGAGGCTCGCCAAGCAGGTGGTCCGGGGTTTCTACGGGGTGGAGCACGCCCTGGCGCTGGACGTGCTCATCCGCAACCCCTGCGTGCGCGAGGAGGACATGCTGGAGCTGCTCAAGTTCGACCGCAAGCAGCTGCGCTCCGTGCTCAACACCCTGAAGGGGGACAAGTTTGTCAAGTGCCGCATGCGGGTGGAGACCGCGCCGGACGGCAAGACCACTCGCCACAATTACTACTTCATCAACTACAGGTACGGTAAAGGGTTTTGATTCATTGGTTTGAACGACTTAGGCGCGATTCATACTCCTATTTTAGAGCCGAATAAAAGTCGGTTCGGCGCTGTATGTGACGAGCCGAAACAGCGGTAAAATAGGAGTATGAATCGGCCCTTAAACTGTGTACTTCGTTGACCCCCAGGGGTCTTTACTTGGCTCCCTCTATTTTTCCCCCTCTACTAAATGTGACCAGATTTGACTGAGAGCCTGCCATCACGCAACCTCCAGCTTTTCACCAGAGGAGAAAAAATTGTTAAAAGCTCAGGCAGACTCTTCACATACTATCTAGAGCATGTCTGAAATAAGTGTCAGAGCTGACATCTAACATGTAAATATGAAATAAATGCTTAAACATGTAGCTAGGTGTAATGTTAGAGACCACAGAAGTGAAGTGAACCTTTCAAGCCTGTTTTCTCAACTCACTGTTTCTCTGCAAGACATTACTCTATAAGCCATATCTCCAAAACTGGTGGGTCAAACTGAACAACCAATATGTCAATTTGAAGCTACGTATGATTCCCTGTTTTCATATGACATGGAAAAAACGAAAATTAAAAAAACATCCAATGGCAGTCCCTCGGTCAAATTTGGACACAAATATTGCCAGCCACAACCAATTTAGAGCAAAATGTCATTGTCATTGCAGTGATGCAAATAGCCTGCATCCTTAGACTCACTACAATTTACAATTTAAGCATTTAGCAGTAAGCAAGAACAAAAGCATGGTAATACATCGTGATAGTATACAACATCGTCATGATGAATCATACGTAAGAACAGTTTCTATATAATGAAACTATGCATGTCTACATGAAATGCTATCTTATGATAGATAAAGGCCTATATGATACTCGTCCACGGGCTAATAAGTGTCAATTTGGGGGCCCGTTTTGGTGTTTTAACTAAGCATTATGTTATACTTTAGCTATTGAAAAATAGCAGATCTACAAGCTTGTAGGTCTGCTATTTTTGAAAAACCATGAAAATGTGGCACAAATCTTTGAATATATATTCTTTCAGAAGACTTTTTCCGACGTCGTGCCTAAATGGGTTAAATTCTAATTGCCTGTAATAGTCCCTAAATGCTCCCCTCCCTTCCCCAGACTGCTGGTCAACGTGGTCAAATACAAGCTGGACCACATGAGGCGTCGCATCGAGACGGACGAGCGAGACAACACCAACCGCGCCTCCTTCCGCTGTCCCTGCTGCTACTCCACCTTCACGGACCTGGAGGCCAACCAGCTCTTTGACCACCTGACCGGTAGGTACTATTAGACCTGGAGGCCAACCAGCTCTTTGACCACCTGACCGGTAGGTACTATTAGACCTGGAGGCCAACCAGCTCTTTGACCACCTGACCGGTAGGTTCTATTAGACCTGGAGGCCAACCAGCTCTTTGACCACCTGACCGGTAGGCACGTTAGAAACTAGACAATTTTGGGAAAATTCAATTCAAAGTGTGGTTGCCGCAATCGCTTATATAGGCCCCTCCCACTAATTGTGCTAGCCAATTAGAATGTCACGTCACCCCTGTGATCATGTGTAAGTAATTTATTCCCCCCAAAAACCATTTTTCTGCAACAAATGGTTACACTTTTTGCATTTGCGGCACCCCCCTATGGATGAAAATGGAATTGCTTTTAGCTCTTGGTTGATTAAACCATCCGATACATCTGATTAAATATTCGGGTGGCTTGGATGTTTGGTTCATGATTTGTGGCATTTTTTGTATACTCTTTATTTTTTTATTTTTTTAACTACGGTACTTTCATCCTGGCGTGTGTGTGTGTGTGTGTGTGTGTGTGTGTGTGTGTGATTTTAAGTGGTGGTGGTCAAATACATGTAATTATGGAAAGAAATCATAATTTTTGGCGTCCTTGCTTCTTACAAAAAGGTTTGAGAACTGCTGATTTAGAAGGCATTATTTTGTAGAATCGTTCTTCAGGAGGTCATGTAGAGCGAAAACGGAAAAGTTACTGGTATAGAGCCCTGAGCCCGATCGACTCAAGTACAGAAAGCAGGAATAAGCTAAGAAAGAGGCCGAATGCGGTTTTAACCAATTCTGGACGGGAACTTCTGGTAGTTTTGAAAAAATCGTGAAAATGTGGCGCAAATCTTTGAATATATATTCTTTCAGAGCGAACGTTTTAAAGTCAAATCTTTGCTTCTGGGAGGACACTGGAACAACATATTTCCAGATGGGGGTCAATTACATATATTTTTGGGGGTCCTTGACATGAAAATGTTTGAGAACAACTGACACAGAAACATAGGGTTTCATAAAACTGTCATTGATTTAGAAGACATTTATAGAATCGTTCTCAGGTCTAAAAATGGGTTACAGTGGAAAAGTAATCATTGTGCTTGTCCTTGTGTGTGGTTCTGCACACTCCCACTAGATGGCAGTCAATATCAGGTTAAATATCAGGTCTCTTCATTTGATGGTCTGTGGGCAGGGCAGCTGGCACAATAATCACATTACAATACCACCATGATGATGCATGTGATGCATACCAAGGGGATGAACTCCTCACCGCATCATGTTGTTTCCATTCAACACTAATTGGTGTATTTTTGAGAGTGCATATGCTATTTTGCATAATGTGTGTGATATGAAATATCACCTTTAACCCATTCTGGGCGGGAACCCCTTTTGGTGTTTAAAGCATTATGTTATACTTTAGCTATTGAAAAATAGCAGATCTACAAGCTCATAGTGCGCCACAGAGTGCTGCGCCACGAGCTTGTGGATCTGCTATTTCACAATAGCGAAAATGTGGTGCAAGTCTTTGAATATATATTCTTTCAGAGCGAACGTTTGTAAGTCAAATCTTTGTTTCTGGGAGGTCACTGGAACAACGTATTTCCAGATGGGGGTCGGCGGCCAATTACATATATTTTTGGGGGTCCTTGACATGAAAATGATGTGAGGCATACCAAGGGGATCCTTACCACATCATGTTGTTTCCATTCAATACTAATTGGTGTATTATTGCTGGTGAAAAGTGCACATGCTATTTTGCATAATGGTGTGTGTGTGTGTGTGTGTGTGTGTGTGTGTGTGTGTGTGTGTGTGTGTGTGTGTGTGTGTGTGTGTGTGTGTGTGTGTGATATGAAATATCACCTTTAACTAGGCATGTAACGATTCACTCAACTCACGATTAACCCATATCACGATATGATTTTTCACGATATTAAAAAAAAAACATATTTTCCAGAAAAAATACAGTTTTATTATATATATTATATATATATATATATATATATATATATATAATGTATCTTCCCCCTCCCCCCCTGAGTTTTCACGTTTTTTATTTAACTACATTGCAAAAGAAGTAACGACCATCACCTGGGTACAGTCACAGACACACAGCTCCCCTCTACAGAAATCTACTACTGAAAGTGACTGCATGTCTCATTTCTGTAAAATTACTTAATTTCTGTGCAACAACTGTAAACATGTTTTCTTGTTTAAACCCTAGCTCGAGTTAACAAAAGAAAAAAATCACACCTGTGTGAACTGAGTGGTGCAACTCCCCTCTCCCCCTGCCTCTCTGTGTAATTAGCACTAGGCAACAGTGCAACACTATCTCTCTCACTCTGTTTCTGGCACAACAGCGCCCCTACTGGTACTCATAGTCACATAGCCACTCACATTGTCACGGACATTGCTGTTCCTTGGAGTGGTTGCACCACTCAAAACGCTTTCTTTGATGGCATCTTAGGATAGATGTAGACCTATTTGACAGTGCAGAAACATAATTGCCTTCCTTGATGTATTAATGAGCATCAACGACCATCACCTGGGCACAGACACACAGCTCTCCTCTACCGTGCTCTACTACTGAAAGTGACTCAGTCTCATTTCTCTCCAAAAGCACTTGAATATGATTAAAGCTTATCAAATAATTGAACGGTAGTGGGTCGCACACACCAAGACTGCAGTTCAAAAACATTATTTCATTTTGAACAGGGCACAAACGTTTTGGCTATCCAGCCTTCATCAGTGTTCCATCTAATTGGCTAACATTGGCTTTCAAAGTTTGCAGGATTGGCCCGTTTTGAACAAAAAGCTTTTTTCAAAACACATTTTTGGAACAAAATGCCTCAACACATGGGTTGTGTAAATGATAGAAATGTGAAAAGAAAAACGTCATTTGTTGTATGCACTACTCCATTAAGACTAGCAACAAACGTCAGAAACATTTCTTTGTAGTCTTTATTCCCCCCCCCCCCCCCCCCCCGTGGTTAGAATGGACTCCAACCTCCTCCGTAACGCTTCGTGGGCTCTGATATATCTTGTTTACAAAGCTGAAAATCCATTTTCAAAAACCCAGATCCTATCTGGCAGAAATGGCAGCAAAGCCAGGCCTCAGCTGTGGGACGTGGAGCATGTGCTGAGCACCACCAGTTTGCCTCGCAGCACTCTCTGCCATTTATAATTTATACAACCTGCAGTGTAGTGTACACACACACACACACACTACGTTTTTATTACTATGCTCGTGAGGACAGCCATTTAATGAATCCCATCTTTAATACATGTAGGCATTTTTAACCATAAAGCTTAAAGTCTGAAACAAAAGGCTGATCTATAAGCTCACAACGCATCGCACCGCGACGTGTTGTGAACTTAAAGATCAGCAATGTTTTTGGACACTGACACGCAACCTATATACTGTATATATAAATCATGTTTAGCTGCAATTCCAACCCCTAAACCTAACATTTACATCATACATGTCTATAAAACATAACCTCAAGATAAATCCTATTTCAAGTATAGCAACAGCACGCACGCACGCAGGCAAACTCCCCCCATATCCCCCAGAATTATTTACTAATACTGGAAGGAAGCAGGACCAGAGAAGCTGAAAAAGAACAATACTCCTTCTCACAATCTCTCTCTCTCTCTCTCTCTCTCTCTCACTCTCTCAGACACACACACACAGTCACACACACACACACACACACAATCGCTAGGAGCGCTATCTAGTGGAAATACTGGAAAACACTCAATACACAGTTTGGACAAACTGTGTATGAGTTAAAAGCCTGAGCTATACTTAGCTGCACGACTGAGAATAAGCATTGTACAAGATCACTATGCATTGCAGGGCTGCGCGGTGAGTTGTTGTGAGCTTGTAGCTCTGATATTTTCGGTAGGTCATTCTGAATAACTCGGGCATAGCTGTAACCCCCTACACCTAACGTCTAAATGTCTTCCTAACCCTAGCCTGAACATTGTTTGAATTGTAAATCTTTTTAACTATAAAAAGTCTTTCTGAAATTCTACTATATTACTAATTTATAGGTGTGCAACGATATAGTAACTGCATCGAAAAATCGGATTTTAATTTCAACAATCAAAAACACACACACACACACACACACACACACACACAAGCCATTTCTTAAAAGCATGACTTGGCTATAACTGTCAGCCTGGCTGCCTGGCTGGTTGCTAGATGCACTTTGTGGACACAGAGACTGAATAAACATACTGGGTGATTTCATCCTCATCCAAATGCACACAAATCACCACCTCTTACTGTTCCCTACAGCGGTTACTTCTGCATCCTCAGAGTCGTCTATGTAATATTCTAGTAGCTCTCGCTCTCTCTCTCTCTCTCTCTCTCTCTCTCTGTGTGTCTCTCTCTCTTTGCCTCTCTCTCTCTCTCTCTCTCTCTCTCTCTCTCTCTCTCTCTCTCTCTCTCTCTCAGAGCTGTCATTTGAGCCCTTATTTTTGCCCAATGGTTGCTATTTATTTCACTCATAATTTGAAGCTCAATGAATAATTGCCTGATGAATAATTTAAATTTAAACCGTGGCATTTGGTGTGCCAGTCTGCACTTCGGGGCGGGGGGGGGGGGGGGGTGTGTGAGCTAAATTATAATGGTAGAAAGGTACGCATGGTCGCCCATTTGGAGAGGGCGCTCCAATAAGTACAAACTTTACACACAGTCTACCAGTGCTCGTGTATGGGCTGGGCAATTAACGAAAATATATCAAGTTCTTCCAGACTTAATCTTGCTAATGTAGGTATATCGCTTAATCGAGGGAAGTAGCTTTTTTGTTTTGTTAATGTCTTGTATATCAACAAATCGACAATGTTTTGTTTTTGTATTCATTCACTAAGTCGATAAGTCTGTTTATCCACTTTAGCTCTGTATCATGTATAGCCGGGGAGCCAGCCATCCGAAATTTGAGAGGACCTGGCTGTGATGTCATGACATACTTTTTATTTGTATCCCTGGCTAAGGACTTCTTTAACATCTTTTTAATGATATCCTGCTCTGCCGGAAATATTGCGAAAAAAAATGTATAGCCATTTTTGTATACCACACCATAGACAACCAATATAAGGCAAACTTTCATCATACTTAAGTAGCATGTGACATGTCAAACTAGGGGGTTTTCATGATTCTGAATCCATTCCAAGCATTAGTTTTGCACAAAAAACACCCCTTGGCCTAAATTCGGGCCATATCCACTAGTTTGGCATGTCACTTGCTACTTAAAATATGATGAAAATTTGCCTTATATAGGTTGTATATTCTTTTAGAGCGTTTTTAACTCAAATCTTTGCTTCTGGGGAGGTCCCTGGAACAACATATTTTCAGATGGGGGTCGGCGGCCAATTTCATATATTTTTTTGGGGGGTCCTTGACATGAAAATGTTTGAGAACGACTGATATATAAACATAGGGTTGTTCAGAAAACTGTCAGGATTTAGAAAGCGTTTTGTAGAATCGCCTATGTGCATTTTGCCAGCCTGCAGTTTCAGCTTCGGTTACCATAAGGGATAGACAATGGGCATGTATGTGTTGGACCGTCAAAATAGTTTGTATACAGCAGTGACGTACTGTAAGAATCACCTGGTTGATATCCGAGGCCTGCAAAAACAATAAAGGAAATATCTTTTCCCATAACCAACCTACTATAGCAGGCGTTTCCATGCTCGGACTAGTGCTCTGTCTGTTGCTGTCTGTCTGGTCATAACTGGTGCATTTATATATAGTGCCTTTATCCAAGGCGCTTTACATAGATTGTGCATTACATTCACCCATTCACACACACATTCATACACCGATGCCGGAGGAAACCATGCAAGGCACCAACCTGCACATCAGGTACAATTTGAGGTTCAGTGTCTTGCTCAAGGACAGTTTGACACTAACTCTGGCGGAGCCCGGGTTCGAACTGGCAACCTTATGGTTACCATCCAGCCACTCTACCCCTGAGCCACCGCATAACATATGCAATAGTGTTGGTCTCAGGAAGCTGTCCCAAATTATTCTCTGCTGAAAGTTGACATGCTTTAAAACCATGATGTAATTGCTCAGTGAAAACTTACTGCCTTGTTAACTTTTCTCATTAGCACAGCTCATTACTTGTTGTCATAGGGACATTAAAAGTGCATTTGGCAATTGGCATGGGCTCGCTAATCAAGGTTGATAGGAAGTAATTGTATGAGCTACGGCACAATGGAGGAGTCGGTAATATTCACCCAAACACTCAAATCCAAAACCTGACACTTCTGACACCGCGGTGAGTGGGAGGGAGGCAATTTATTACCAACACGCATCATTAGCCTGAGATACATTTTCCCCTAATCTGTCTGTGACACTGAAGGGAACAAGAGTTTGGGAGACAGGATCGGCTTTTGGAAGGCTTTATTGATTCCTCTAAAGAACACTCTGTTCCTTCCTGTTCAGGTGAAGCCAAAAAATGTGTAATGAATGTGCCAACCGTAACGCCAACCACTCCGGGCTTAAGCCTTTAAAAAGGATCCCTGGCTAAATTAGACAAATATGCCTTAACCCCTTTTGGGGCGGAAACCCCTTTTGGTGTTAGAATTATGCTATGCTTTAGCTATTGAAAAATAGCAGATCTATAAGCTCATAGTTCGCCACCGAGTGGCGCGCTACGAGCTTGTATGTCTGCTATTTTTTAGAAAAAACGAAGAACGACTGACATAGAAACATGGATTTTTCAGAAAACCGTCAGTATGTAGAAAACATTTTTTGAATCTGATCTCAGGTCAAAATGGGTTAAAACATTATACTTGCCCTCTATAACTAAAAGTACTTCATCTCGCCGTGTCTCGCGACCGCGACAAATCGGGCATTATACTCAGGTGTTTGCAAAATTCTCTGCCGTGTTTTTCATACTGAGAACATGAGGCACCAAACTCAAAAGGTTACAACTTTTACAGCCTGGGGCTGGGGCCCTTTTTAGAATTCATTAGAATTCCAAATGCCGTTTTCGGCATCTACCTCTGCCCTCAACACAATTAACCCATTTTGGGCGGGAACCCCTTTTGGTGTTTTAAACATTATGTTATGATTTAGCTATTGAAAAAATAGCAGAATGTAGGTCTGCTATTTTTTTAAAGTTGTGAAAATGTGGTGCAAATTTGGAATATATATTTTTTCAGAACGAACGTTTTTAACTCAAATCTTTGCTTCTGGGGGGTTCCTGGAACAACATATTTTCAGATGGGGGGGGGGGTGGGGGGGGGGTCGGAGGCCCCATATCATTTTTGGGGGTCCTTGACATTAAATATTGAGCACCACTGATACAGAAACATGAGGTATTTCAGAAAACCATTTAGAAGACTTTAAAAAAAAAATCGACATCAGTCCAAAATGGGTTAAAGGAGAAGCTCCAGTTGATGGTATACCGTGCCTAGTATCGAGCGTCCCGTGGCCTTTCTCCAAGTGGAACCTCTGCTCATTACCGGAGCGGATGTATTCATGTTTGAGTAGCACAAATAAAACTTTGAAAAGGAGCAACACAACAACAATCAAATTCTTCTTCCTGCACCGCGTACCAGTGTTGTTCTTGGCAGCACATTTCTATTTTAGTCTGTTAGTCATAGTCTCTTGAATAGTTGTCATCTAGTTTTAGTCACATTTTTTGTCACCCGGAATGTTTTAGTGTTTAATAGTCTAGTTTTAGTCGACAAAATCAACACTACCGCGTCCCCACCCAGGTCCTGAGAGGTCTATACAGAGTGTAAATTAGGAGAAAGAGCTCACAGCTCTCATCTTGGCCTGATGACAAATGTCCTAGAGCCTTATTGTCTCCGAATCATCATAATGAATACACTGACACGTTGAGACCGAGAGAACATGCCTTTTATGGTTCTCTGAGCGTACTTGGCTGATAATTATGACGGAGCAGAAACCCACGGCCTCAACGAGACCCTGGCTGCCAGAATCCATGACTTTGATAGTAGAGCATTGCGCACAATAGAGGCTATGCCTGTGACATCATCATCAAAACCCGGAAGTTATGCAGGAACGCCTACTGAGTGGCAAAAAAACTACTTTCTGGCCTTGACAGCCCATTCATCCAAACAGAGAAATCATATCTGATTGCATTAAACAACATTAAACAATGTTAAACTCACCTTGCCTGTTGCTTTGCCACTCGATGTGCCATTCACTTTAAGCAGACTTATTTTTTAAGTAGAACTGTCAATGACACTAATCAAGCGGGCAGCTATGATATACAATAAGTCCTCGTTATAAATATAACTTAGGTCGAATGTGAGATAACTTGGTCAGTCAGTGAACTGAAATTCAACCTAATATGAGCACCAAACAAAAGCTATTGAAAAAATAGCAGACCTATAAGCTCACGAGGTTTGCTATTTTTGAAAAATCGTGAAAATGTGGCGCAAATCTTTGAATATATACTGCTTCCAGGGAGTCCCTGGAACAACATATTTTCAGATGGGGTTCGGCGGCCAAATTCTGGGGGTCCTTGACATGAAATAGCTTGACATAGAAACAACTGTCAGGATTTAGAAAGACATTTTGTAGAATCGAGCTCAGGTCTAAGTAAATCTGGAAAGAAGTAGAAAAGTTCATAATAACGCAGACACCAATTTGTCAAAAAGAAGTAGACCCCTTCCTTTTAAGAAGCCTGTATTGGAAGCTAAGGAGTGCCCTTCACTCTTCTCTCTTTTCACGTCTTGTCATTCTGTAAATGCAGCCCGTTAGTGTCCTGCGGTTTGGTCTAGTCTGGTTTTCCTCTTCACAGATTAGTCTGGCTGCTTGTCTGGCATGCTCCTTAACTTCACAGAAGTCTTGCTGTCCGCCCCCACCACTTTCTTTAAGAAAGTTGGCAAGGCGCTCTATCGGTAACGGTGTTTTATTTCGTCGACAAACTATGATAAAATACCTTTTTTCACTGAACGAAAACGAAATCAAAACGAAATGAAAACCATGCCATCATGACTAAAACTATGTCTACATAATACTGACAAATAAAAACTGGACTAAAATGTTTGCGAGAGACTAGTGGAGAAGAAATCCAGTATAAGTAAAAGACATGTCATTTTACACTTGGCTGTTTACAAGCTGATTTCTGAGCTTCGGCTATTTTCAGGCGGAAGAAATGGCGTCCTTGCTATATAAGTGAATCAATAAATAGTGAATAAATGCATAAGCTTAAGCAACGCAATATTGTTTATTGTTTTATCAAGGTGGTACTGAACAGATCAGTGCAATTTGTAGCAACACTTTTAGGAATATTCAGCTTCAGGTAGCCTATAAATGACCTTCTGTAAAAAACAATACTTTCAAACTGCACAATACTTCAGAACCGTGGAATGTACATTGTGGTGCTTGATTGAAATGTGTACATTTGCGGTTATCTTTTCTATAATTAATTAAATCGAAATTAATTAGTTAATTAATTAGATATTTCTGATTTGAACTATCCCTTTAAGATCAACCTGCTCTGCTTATCTTGGCCATGTCGTTCTAGCTGAACATCTGAACAACATTATTCATGAATATTCATACATTTTAAACACATATTACTCCAGAAATATGAAAATGTTCAAAAAGATAAAAAAAATTACAAACTCAAATCACACTCTGAGCTTAGAGCGGCTATTTTATAGGGACTCATGTAGTTAAACCTGTTCCCAACCTGTGGGTCAGGATCCCCTGGCGACTACCGTCCACAGATTATAGCAAATTGAAATATACCAATACAAGAATTACAAAAAAGCACTCTCAAAACTAATGCGACAAGATAGGAGCCAAAAGGAAGCACGCACATCTCCAGAAATTGAGACTTTCACTTAAGTACTGTATAAGTAAAATGTAGTTGTATTTGTACTCCAATTCAAATACTATTATTTCTACTCTACTACTGTACATCTCAGATCCAAATATTGTACTTTTACTACATTTATTTGAAAACTTTAGTTACTAGTTACTTAGTAGATTTTTATTATTATTACAGTAACAAGTAACTTCAGCCCAATATACATTTCGGCCATTTGAGCTATACAAGCTAACATTATTGTGACACATTATGAGCTTGTAGATCTGCTATTTTCAAATGTTTTTTAGACATTTGAAAACTTGAAATGAGACACTTTACATAATGAGTACTTTTACTTTTGGTACTTTAAGTAAATCCTAATGCCAGAATTTTTGTAGGCCTACTTTTACTCAAGTGCATTTTTAATTCCGGTCTTTTACTTGTAACAGAGTATTTGTATGCTCCAGTATTAATACTTTTATATTGATTTTTTATTATTATTATGATATTTTAGTAGTAGAAAATCTGAGTACTTTCCACCACTGTTTGTACTTCTGCACAATAACATGTTTGGGTTTATATGATCTACTAATTACTACTGTAGCAGAACACTGATCTGCTGTTTGATCAATGAAGTGAAAACAATCTCTTCTCGCAGATTGAGGCAAATGGAGATGAACATGTTGACCATGACCATGTTCCAGTGTCAGTCCCATGATAGTACACTGCACAGTCCCAGTTTTCATAGTTGACGGGATATCCACTTCTCCAGTACCTGCACAATAAACAACAATGTATTGAACTACATCCACTCACATACAGTGACTTTGATAGAATTACAATATAAAAAACATGTCAAATGTCTCACTGTGTTGTCTGTGGTGTTCCATCCACCCACGTCCATCTGCCCTCAGTCCTGGACAGACCAATCCATGCATAATAACGACTCAATCCATTGATGAATTCCTGATTATTTGTACATGATTGAATCATCATTAATTGTATCCAATACAGTCACTTCTTCACTATAATTATGGAATTAGATCACATGTACTTATTATATCCTATTTCCTTGAGTCCTATGTGGATGATGGACACCTGGACACACTCCCTCACGCACGCACGCATGCACACACACACACACACACACACACACACACACACACACACACACACACACACACACACGCACACACACAACTACTAACCTGTTCTTCTCCACCGTTAATGACCACCAGATCAGCTCCTTGATAATGACATTCGTCTCTACCTTCCTGCCATGATTTCCCTTCAGTAGTTCTGTAGTAACAGCTGCATCCAAACTTCTTCCATTCACTGGACACGACTTGTCTAAAAACATTGTAAAAACGTTGTAATAATACTAGTAGTCAGAGATGTAGTGGAGGCTAAAACTATTCATGTTATATTAATGGTGTATTCTTCTCCACACATTTACTCAAGTAAACTTTTCTGGTATTTGTACTTATTTGTACTTGGCCTCCCACTCGCCAGTCCAACACACAACCTACCGTGCCAATAGGGCTGAGCCCGATTGGCAGGGCTATTGTGGACTGGGTCTTGGCTGAGGAAAATATTTTACTCCACTACATTTATTTGCCAGATTTATTTACTTTATAGATTTAGATTATTAACCCATTTTGACCTGAGATCAGATTCTAAAAATGTCTTCTACATCCTGACAGTTTTCTGAAAAAGCTATGTCAGTCGTTCTTCGATTTTTCAAAAATAGCAAACCTACAAGCTTGTAGCGTTAAGAATAATTATTGTTCTATGATCGTTGTTATACACCAGCAGTGGTGAGTGTAGTGTACTCATCACTGATTAAAATTAAAATATCAATAATTGTATTTCTCTAGCTCTCACCTACTATCTGTCCCTTCAGTTGGTTTAATTCACATTGAAGCTGGTTCTTCTCCTGCGTCAGGTTGCTGTTGAGGATCTTTAGCTGCAGGGTTAAGGTATCGTTGGCCATGCTGCGTGAACGATCTGTGAAGACAGAAATGGATGATAGAGACAGTTGTTGCTACAGTTCACGATGAATAAGGATCTGTGTGGAAATTTTATTAAGAAGAAGAAAACTCATGATGATGTTAATTTATCCTTTATGTATTGTCACTTGTCAAGTGTCACTACTTTATTCATCATACTTTTCAAATTTCACATTTAGCTTGCTGCTTAGCAAAATAAAAAGCTCTAAAGATATTTTTAAATATTTTTCCGTGAACAGAAATGCCAGCTTCCTTACTCAGATTTTGAGAGTTGTAATTCCAGACTCGATAGCAGATTGTGGAATAGTTGTCTGGCTATGCGAGACTAATACTGGTGGCCTTACTAGTTGTCACAGCTAGAAAATGTCAGGCAACACACTATATGCAATACTCACAGTGCACGACCAGGCCTATGATCACACACAGCAGTATAAGCGTCCCCAGACACCCAGCAACAGCAACCACTCCGAGAGGCCTTCTCTCTGTTTTAGAGCGCTGTCCTGAAACAGCTACTAGGCTTGCAGTGACTGAGAGAGAGAGAACAAGACTTAGAGAGTCTGAAAGCCCAGCTAGAACTGGAAAATATCTCTCTAAAACATCAAAGGAATTATAGTGAAGGATATGCACTGAATGAAATCTGGATAATCTTAATCACTGTGACAAGGATTCCCAACTTGATCAAACTCACCCTGAGTCTGTCTTCCTGCTGTGTTGTCCGTCATGTCCTCCTGTGGTCCAGGGACACAGTCGTCCACACTCTGGTAGATGTCCACCACTCTATCCTCCCAATCTCCCCTGTCCTCAGTGTCTCCTCTCTGTCCTCTGTCTCCATCCCTCTTTCTCACCTTTTTTGTCATGTCTGGCATGGCATAAATAACCAATTCTGTAGACATCTTACAAGAAACTATTGAGTACAAATCGTAACTATGTTGTATTTTCAGCTCCTGTATTGATTAGTCATATCAAAATCATTACATGAACCATATATATATATATAACCATAATTATACTGGCGTAGCAAAATATAACCATGTCAGCCTGTGGATGGTTTGGCACAACGCCTCCAGCATTAATGTACAAAACCTAAATTCTCCAACACACAGGTTGTGCAAACTCACGCACGCACGCACGCACACACACACACACACACACACACACACACACACACACACACACACACACACACACACACACACACGCAAATTGCTCCATAGTTCTGTGGTTATGACATGACATTCTAAACGCCAGGCACAATGAGTAGGCTATACTAACGGAAGCTAGAGGTGACCACTGTTCATCTGTAGTTCATGCCCCTCCCTAAGTTACACAACTCACATGACTGGCTGTCCATTATGAAGAAACAACACCGAGTAACAAAGTTACACAATGAACGTGACATGATAATAATCAATAAGATGTTTTAATCAAACGATGTGTGAATGCATGCATGCGTACGTGCGTGCACATGTGCATTAAATCGTCTGTTGAATCCACTAGTAATTAATGTTACCTCAGTCCCTCGGTAGCATGCTGTATGTAAGTAATTATGTAGCACTGGATAATGAAATGTTTTGTGTCATCAAGTGATTTATTTATGCATCACCAACAATGCACACGCACACATGTGTATGCATGCACCGTTTTGTTATTCACAGTGCAAGTTTAAATCTTTCATTATTTGTTTTGTTTTTATTTTATTTTGTGTGTGTGTGTGTGTGTGTGGGGGGGGGGGGGGGGGGGGGGGGGGGGAGTAGGTTTCTAGTGAAATTTCTAGTGAAATTGAGTGGGTTTACAGTGGTTCCCCAAAACCTTGAAAAAAAACAACATTTGAGCAATCGAGCCCTTCACAAACGCGGTGTGCAATTTCCGTGAAATTATACATGCACATTTCCACTCGGCCGAGGACGACATGCCACTTATTCTTTCCCCAAATCGGCCTCACGGTGGCCCTATAACAGGCCAATTCCTGTTTTTAGCAATAACTGCATCGATCTGTATACAACCTTATGTATGCACTCCCTAGAGGCCATGGGAAAACATTGTCCCTGCATCCCTCCACATCTGCCCGTTATAGCACCATGAGGCCGATCTATGCTAAACACATTGTTTATCTCGGACACCACTGAAAACGAGGGTCCCAGCCCTCAGTGTGTTCTCCGAGAACTAAATAAAGGGTTGAAATGAAATGTCAGTCGCACAGATTTCATCCAAATCTCACGCAAATCGGTACACATGATCTCTGTAGTCATGTGATCAAGACGTGTCTGTTGGCTAACATTGCCTTCCAAAATTTAAGGAGTGGCCTGTTTAAACTAAAATGTGCAGCATTTTGTACAAGTTTAGTTTATTCGCACAATAAAAACAGTACAAAAAAGGTAACATCAATAAAAGAGAAGTGTGTGCAGGTGAGAAAAGAAACCCATGGAGGGCTAATATACAAATAGTAATATACAAATAGTAAGACGAAGTAATCAAACATAGGTATGGAAAATAGTGTCTGTCTGTCTGTCTGTCTGTCTGTCTGTCTGTCTGTGTGCATAATAAAGCTACACATGTCCTGCTCATCCAGAATTCTATCCTCATGGAGTGATCTGGCTCTGCATTTCCTCAACAAAATGAAGGAAATTGTTGCAAAAAACTAACAAACCAAAAAACATGTTTATATTACTCCTAAACATTTTGCCAAACATCTCACACAGTCCTACTGGTGGAGACCTGTGCCCAGAAGGGCACTTTTTCTAGTTTTACAATGAGTTGCTAGCTGAAAATAACAGATCTACAAGCCCACAACGCGTCGCAGTGCAACGCATTGTGGGCTTGTAGATCAGCTACACGGCTGCCGCATGAACACGTTTTGCCCTTCTCATGTCTGAGCGCACGCACGCATGCATGCACACACACTATAAGGATGGTAATAGGACAGCAGTTTTATGAATGCCATTTTTCTGCCCCAAAACAACTATTCGTTTTGTATGAGGGCAAGGAAAATGCTTCGTACAATGAGTATTTATTGTATTCTGTATGTGTTGGTAGACAGTATATAGTAATACACACACACACACACACGCACACGCACACGCACACACACACACGTCAAGCTGGAACAGTTCTCATTACTGGGACTGAAAATAGCCAGGGAGGCAGATGGCCCTGTAAACATCCACCAGGAAGTGTGTGTGTGGTGTGTGTGTGTGTGTGTGTGTGTGTGTGTGTGTGTGTGTGTGTGTGTGTGTGTGTGCGCCTCTAGTATAATGTAGTAAGATATATAGTACAATTTTAGAAACGGACATTGTGGGTCCTCACAAGAGAAATGGTTGTTTTATGATTTAACTTGTTGATAGAGATACAAAGATTCCGGTTAGTTTGGATTGGACCTTTAAAAGTTACGCTTAGGCATTAGACTGATTTACACTTAGTTGCACACTGGAGTGTCATGCACCCTCTGGCTTTGTAGATGTTTTTCGGCTAATTGTTAAATAGGCAACAATACATTTGTAATGGATCACCGAAGTCTGACATCAATATCGGTAGAGGGCGCAAATCCACGGGTTCATGTACTTTTTATTTGCATTATAATCCTCATAGGGGGATTTTAGATCGAATATGAAATGTGTTTGAAAAATAAACATGTCATCCCGGCCGTTACACAAATATATGTGATATGAAGAATAAACTGACAATAATGATATTGTTACTGCTACTGAATTAGTTACATTTTCGCTAGAAACCGACTGTATCATAATATGAGAGACTGACTGTCGCAAACGATACAGAGACACCTCCCTGACAATAACGCAGAGACAGTTTTTGGACCGCAAAGCTTATATGAAACGATTTTTAAGTTGAGCCCATGTTATTCTCCATAGAGAAATTACTTCCGTGAACCAGGGGAATCGAGGGGACAAGGGAATGAGACGTCAGGACTTCGGCGCTCTATTGTGACAGTCCTATTGTACACACACACACACGCACGCGCACACACATACAGACCCGTGCTCATCGGTATGTCTCCCCTCCCCCCCTCAGCGACGTTCCGCTGCACGTTCTGCCAGACGGAGGTGGAGGAGGACGAGTCGGCCGTGCCCAAGAAGGACGCCCGGACAATGGTGGCTCGCTTCAACGAGCAGATAGAGCCCATCTACCTGCTGCTCCGAGAGACCGAGGACATCAACCTGTCCCAGGACCTGCTGGAGCCCGAGCCCGGGGAGATCCCCGCGCTCAAACAGAGGTGTGTGTGTGTGTGTGTGTGTGTGTGTGTGTGTTAGGGCTTTCACTTCTAGTGATTTTTACTAGTTGACTAGTCAACTAGTTGTTTAACCCATTTTGACCTGAGATCAATTTCTAAAAATGTCTTCTCCATCCTGACAGTTTTCTGAAAAAGCCATGTTTCTATGTCAGTCGTTCTTCAATGCTAACACCAAAAGGGGTTCCCGGCCAAAATGTGTGTGTGCGTGCGCACTCATACGATACGTCATCACAGGTGTAATAAGGGGTTGACACTATGACGCGTAAATAAAATGCTGGGGCATGTGGAGCTTGCTTTGGAGTTGCCCAAACTGCTCCTCATTTGAGTGAGGAGTCTGCTGTATAAACATCAACACAGTGCCGGGCCCGCGGCCAACAATATAGCCTTTCGGTTGCCTTGGCATAAATCTGTTTGAGAACTACTGTGGTAAAAAATGGTTCCAAGTAGAATTGTAACTAATTTCTCGCAGCAGACTAGAGGGTTTCAGGGGTTATGTAACAGAACAGCAGTATTCCCACCGGCCCCCCTAGGCTTGTGCCAGCCAGTTTATTGAAACATTTTCCCAATGTTCATGATCTTGGAAAGCAGCAGCAGGGCTACTAAACTAATTCCTACATTCTGGAGCGGTTTTGTTTTGTCTGAGAACAGATGGAAGGCCACCATTGTGCCAGGCGTGTACTGCAGGGCTCCATTGTTGTTATTTCGTTAACTGTTGGCACTGCCTTGCAGTGCAGTTAATTTGGCTGTGAGAAGCCAGACATTCTATGAGCTCTACTGATAGAGGAATCATGACTTTCAATCCCCCCACGACACACACACACACACACACACACACACACACACACACACACATAAACACGCACACAGGTGTACTAAAATGGAGTGGCCCGGCAGGTGCAATGTATTTCTCCCCCGGTCCCTATGGTGAGGCAGCAGGTGTCTTCATCTTCTCGGTATTTAACCTGGATCAGTCGGGTTAGTCCTAGACAGATCCGGCACTGATGCAGGGCTCTGTGCTCATCTCAAAGCACCGCAAGGACCCCCAGATTGACACTAATTAGCCCGCAGACCCCCATTTGAAAAGATATGCCAGGGACCCCCCCCCCCCCCCCCATAAGAGAAGATGTGTACGGCTCTAGCAGTTGATTCCCGACCATTATAATTTAATTAAGCAATAAGCCACGAGAGGTCTCAGGTTACCGGTATTTTACACTGGCAGGGGGCGTAGGCAGACCCGATGCACATCGGAGGGTCTTTTACCCTCCCAGCCAGTGTAAAATACCCGGTAAGCTGGGGCCTCGAGTGGCTTATTGCTTTTCTAAAACGGTTACAAACATATAGCAATATTAACCTAATAAAACTATTAAATTCACAAAAGTGCATGATGCTTTGTAACTAGCGCCGGACATCCGGTGAGAAAAATCCGGGTTTTCTTTAGTTTGTTGTGATCCATGTGAAGACTAGCAGCCAGTAGCCGAGAGAAAACTCGTATGAGAAGTAATGCCAAAGGATTCATATTCTCTGCACTATTCCTGTACCACTTTTTTTCTTATTTAACCCATGGGCGGGAACCCCTTTTGGTGCATTACATTATGCTTTTGCTATTAAAAAATAGCAGATCTACAAGCTCATAGCGCGCCACTCGGTGGCGCGCTATGAGCTTGTAGATCTGCTATTAGGTCCTACAAGATCAGCTTGTAGGTCGAAGAACGACTGACATCGAAACATAGCTTTTTCAGAAAACTGTCATTTTCAAACAGACATTTTTAGAATCTGATCTCAGGGTCAGAATGGGTTAAACGAAACTTCATTCCCACATCCCGACGTCCTGTTCAGCTTTTGTTTTGATGGTAATAATCTACATTACTCTCCCCAGCCGTGACCGTGCGGCGGCGGCCCTGGGGGCGGGGGGCCCGCACCGCGAGGCCTGGTCCAACCGGGGCTCGTCCTACGCGGACCTGTACACGCAGAACGTGGAGATCAGCATGGTGGAGCAGGAGGAGCAGCGGCGCCAGCAGCAGCTCAGCGAGGGCAAGGCCACCAAGGAGAGGCCGGTGTGGCTGACCCAGAGCACGGTGCAGGGAGCCTACAGCGAGCCCGAAGCCATCGGAAACCGTGAGAGAGAGAGAGAGAGCTTTGTTTTTCTGCTTTGCTATTTTGGGGAACCGGTTGGACGCACGCACCAGTGTTGTTTTTGGCAGCACATTTCTATTTTAAAATTTACAATTTAGGCATATAGCAGACGCTCTTAATCCAGAGCGACTTACATTAAGCAAGAACAAAAAAGCATGGGAATACACACATGCATACATCACATAAAAGCATTTATCATGAAACATTTTCGCCAAATTTTCTTCAGTGAAAAAAGGTAGTCGACGAACATTTTTGTCTTAGTTTTAGTCGACAAAAACAACACTGGCATGCCCGCCACCGTCGCTTACCACATGTTCCATTCCAACACACTTGACACAATAAAAAAAGAATAGGAATAAAACATAAAAAATTTTCATGAGTACATTTGGGGTCCAAGCACGAAAATAGCTCGACCGTTTCGGACACGGGGCGGCTCGCGGAAACCGGGCCAGCACCCTGGCCGCATTCCTTTGGGTCTGGAACTTCCGTGGCCCCCTCCCGGGGACCCCCACACAGAGTTGCACCACTCACTTCACATACGTGAGAGGGGGGCGGCGTGCATGAGAGAGCTCTGCTACTACTAGTTGATGGGAAATAACTTTGTCCCCATATTCATTGCTGCAGTAATCTGGTTAGCCAGTCTGTAGCGGGTCACAACACACACCTACAGCCTGTCAGCCAGTCTGTAGCGGGCCACAACACACACCTACAGCCTGTCAGCCAGTCTGTAGCGGGCCACAACACACACCTACAGCCTGTCAGCCAGTCTGTAGTGGTCCACAACACACACCTACAGCCTGTCAGCCAGTCTGTAGCGGGCCACAACACACACCTACAGCCTGTCAGCCAGTCTGTAGTGGTCCACAACACACACCTACAGCCTGTCAGCCAGTCTGTAGCGGGCCACAACACACACCTACAGCCTGTCAGCCAGTCTGTAGCGGGCCACAACACACACCTACAGCCTGTCAGCCAGTCTGTAGCGGGCCACAACACACACCTACAGCCTGTCAGCCAGTCTGTAGCGGGCCACAACACACACCTACAGCCTGTCAGCCAGTCTGTAGCGGGCCACAACACACACCTACAGCCTGTCAGCCAGTCTGTAGCGGGCCACAGCACACCTACAGCCTGTCAGCCAGTCTGTAGCGGGCCACAGCACACCTACAGCCTGTCAGCCAGTCTGTAGCGGGCCACAACACACACCTATGCGTCAGCTAGGTCAGGAGGTAAGAGGGGGTAAGAGCACGGTGAAAAAAGGTTTGGGGACCGCGGGTTAATGTAAATCCTGGGCTCTACACTCCCTCTGCCAACCCGGGGAGAGCAACGGGACTGACCTTCCTTCTAATGCGTGAGGAGTCCAAGCTGCTTCTTTTCAGAAGAATCCTGACACATCTCTCTCTCTCCCTCTCCCTTTCTCCCTCTCTCTCTCTCTCTCTCTCTCTCTCTCCCTCTCTCTCTCTCTCTCTCCCCCCCACAGCAGCGGACATGGCGCCCGGAGCCCTGGACGGCGCGGGCGGCGCCCAGGGCCAGTCGGACGAGAACGAGGAGGTGATGCGTGCCCTCCTCATCCACGAGAAGAGGAGTGGCGGCGGCGCCGCCGGGGGAGGGGCAGGAGGCGGGGCAGGGGGCGGAGCCACCAGTGCGGCGGCGGCCGCCAAGGCGCTGGCCGGCGGCAGCGGCTCAGAGAGCGACACCAGCGAGTCTGACGACGACTCCCCCAAGGTAGGGCCGGCCAAATGTACTGCTTTTGACCCGCAACTGTTTCTGGCGTAACGTTCGTCTGACATCAAACTGGATCGCTGAATTCATTTTTTTTTCTTTCTTTTTTGGCTTGGCCTTTCCTTCTTTAGCGATCCTAGACCGGGTTGTGCAACCGCGCTGCCGTCCACCTCCCATTATACAGGCTGACTAAAAAAGCGGAATAACTCAAAATATACGGAGCTCTCCATGGTTTGGATAAAATGCGCAATGTTCGGAGGTCTTTGCTGATTATCCGGTGGTCTAGATGGAAACATTGGCGCTTTCTAGAGCAAGAATGGCTTCATTTTAGCTCGCTAGCATTGACGCTGTTTATTTAGCATCAAAGATGGACGCCCAAACAGGATGTGAGTCAGAATAGTAGGAAAGCAGATGACGTTGTTGTCAATCATGTGGCTATGGCTAACCCTTTTGCTAACCAAACAAACGCAGCCAACGAGCGCTACTAGCATGTAAACAAAAGTGGTAAAATATGTCGGATGATTATGTTTATAAAACCTGTCGTTTCTGTAAAGAAACTATTTATCATAAGTCGATTTAATAGCCATATATTGATACGGTCGTGAGTCACCGCAGTGGGGGCAGCCATGTTTGTTGTCTGATGCTGTCGACTTGTCGAGTGAGGGGGGGGGGGCTGATGGCCAATCATTCTAATTGCGTACACTTCTTCCAAAATTAAGTAACGCAGATGTTTAACAATTATATCCTGACATTATATTTTTCCACATCGCCCCCCCTAGCCCAAGGCCCCTCCCCACTCCGCCGCCCAGCGCAGAGGAGGAGGAGCCGAGGTGATAATGGAGGATGACGAGGAGGACGAGGAGTTCGAGGAGGTGGGAGACGAGGAGGAGGAGGAGGAGCCCACGGTGATGGTGGCGGGCCAGCGCCACTCCTACCAGGAGGTGAGCCAGAGGCCCGAGCTGGTGGAGCAGATGAGCGGCGCCGAGAAGGAGGCCTACATCAAGATGGGCCAGAACATCTACGAGGCCATGAACTATTGAGGAGGGTGCACGCACGCACACACACACACACACACAGACACTATTACACACACACACACACAGACACTATTACACACGCGCACACACACACACACAGACACTATTACACCCGCGCACACACACACACACAGACACTATTACACACGCACGCACACACAAACGCACGCACACTGGTTCTGCCGAAGCAGGAAGAGCCCTGGATATGACTCTTCAAGATGAAAATGTGATGTTACACTGTCGTGAATTTACAGAGTCAGCTTTACGCTGTGATTTTCATTTTAATCCTCCCCCATTTTGGACCCCCATCTGAAAATATATGGTTCCAGGGACCCCCCCCCCCCCCCCCCCCAGAAGCAAAGATTCGAGTTAAAAATGTTCGCTGTGAAAGAATATATATTCACAGATTTTCACGATTTATCAAAAATAGCAGATCTACAAGCTGTGCCGCGCTATGAGCTTGTAGATCTGCAATTTTTCAATATCTAAAGCATAACCTAATGCTTAAACACCAAAAGGGGTTCCCGGAATGGGTTAAGGCATATATGAGACAGTGTTTGGTTTTTTTTATGAAGAGATTCTCTCGCTATTTAGTTTCAAGTACATTACATTATTAAGTATTTTATTTCTCACATCTAGTTTGTGCCAAGTCACCGTTTTTCATCAGTTTGTTTTGTTTTTATAATTTGAACCATTAGTCCAGGCCTGCTCTACAGTTGTTGCAAAATAGAGTTGGTTAAAGAGCGTTCTTTGTCAAAAAGAGGGTATATTTAGTTTTGGCTCTGTCAGGGGTGTCGAGCTCCAACGTTTCCAGTGGTTTGATGGTTCTGTATCGTGTACGGTTCTGTAATAAAGGCATAAGAAGTAGGATTTGTCTGTTGCTGTTTGTAAAAAGGTTGGGCCCTGCATGCTCCTCGACTCAACAAGAGCACACAGCCGCTGTGGAAACGTTGCATCCATCCATCCATCTTCAACCGCTTATCCGTGTGTTTTCCTGCAGGAAAAAGCTTTGGCACTGGGGAGACACTGTGGAGACACTGTGGAGGCACTGTGGGGACACTGGGGAGACACTGGGGAGGCACTGTGGAGACACTGGGGAGGCACTCAGGGGGGCACTGGGGAGGCACTGTGGAGGCACTGGGGAGACACTGTGGAGGCACTGGGGAGGCACTGGGGAGACACTGTGGAGGATCTGTGGAGACACTGGGGAGGCACTCAGGGGGACACTGGGGAGGCACTCAGGGGGACACTGGGGAGGCACTGTGGAGACACTGGGGAGGCACTGGGGAGACACTGGGGAGGCACTGGGGAGACACTGGGGAGGCACTGGGGAGACACTGGGGAGGCACTGGGGAGGCACTGTGGAGACACTGGGGAGGCACTGTGGAGACACTGGGGAGGCACTCAGGGGGACACTGGGGAGGCACTGGGGAGACACTGGGGAGGCACTGCATGGGGAGACACTGGGGAGGCACTCAGGGGGACACTGGGGAGGCACTCAGGGGCACACTGGGGAGGCACTCAGGGGGACACTGGGGAGACACTGTGGAGGCACTGTTGAGACACTGGGGAGGCACTCAGGGGGACACTGGGGAGGCACTCAGGGGGACACTGGGGAGGCACTCAGGGGGACACTGGGGAGACACTGTGGAGGCACTCGGGGGGACACTGGGGAGACACTGGGGAGGCACTGGGGAGACACTGGGGAGACACTGGGGAGGCACTGGGGAGACATTGGACATCACACACACCATGATTCACTAGCCCCCTAATACATTGCATGGCGCTACATACATCGCATGTATTTCAAGCATGGCGCAGCGCCATGCCAATATCATTGTGCAGGAAACCCTGCAGTAGTCGGGTCGTGGGGACCACAGCTCCACCAGAGCCTGGGGGATCCTGAGACGTTCTAAGGCCAGTGAGTCGATGTAAATCCCTCCATCTGCGCCTTGGTCTGCCCCGGGGTCTCCTCCCAGTGGGACGTGCATCGAGGACCTCCCTATGACGCCTGAGAGACATCCTAACCAGATGCCCGAACTACCTGCACAACCGGAAATGGCTCGGACAGGCTAAGTAAGGAAAATAGAAATTAAGAGTTTACATATATTACACATAGTACTTGCATGCACCTTCCCTAATGATTATATCTGGTTTCAGTATTTATTTATGGTGTATTGTCTCTATTATTATGGTTATTGTAGCAGTCAATTTATATTGGGGGGGGGGGTCCCCGGGACATTGCCAAAGCATTTGTCCCGAGAAAAACGAGATGCCCTCCACATACAACAGAGGCATTTATAGCTTATTGTGAGTAGCAGCCAAATGATCGTCTCACCCTTCTTGTATAACTCTTATGGTCTCACCATACGCCTCAGGCAAACTGAAGCACTCTATCAGCCAGACACCTTGCAGAGTGTACGGGCCACCATCCATCATCATAGACAACACCCTGTCTGAGAGCGGTGAATCAATTCGCTCTCCTGCCGGCTTCCCATCCGCGAACATGGCCAATTGTGTCCGTAGAAGCGCCCTGCCAGGGGGAGACTTTTACCCCTGCAAGGCCACTCGTGATTCTCTCTCTAGGTCGATGTCCTCCCGGTTCTCCATACATCTGGCCAGCTCGTCGGTGCTTTGCGCTCCTGCGTCTTTCTGGAGTACATCCACATGTTATGCTAATGTGGACGTCCTCGTCGTGAGCGGTGCCCGTGTGTGGGTTCCCACAGCGCAGCTCTTTGTGTCTTTGGCAGTGTCCTGCTAGTCTCATTCTCCTTGGCTGCTATTTTCTGGCCCACCCTAGCGCATTCCATCACACAGATTCACGTCGGTAACGTGTGTATTCTTGCTGATGTTAAGTACTGCACACGCAGCATTCTGGTGTAGCACCCAGGTTGCTGTGTATTAGAGAAGTCGATGGGTGGCTCTTCCAAGAGAGATTTTCATTAGATGTGTAAGTGCCATCCAGGCGTATCTCTAATTTCTGTGAAAGTGTCCATGTCTCGGAGCCATATCGACGGTCGTCCTAAATATAATTGTTTTAGTTGAACCTCTTACTAAGCTGGGATGACCAGATCTTATGCATGTCATGGGGTTAAAATAGTTTCTTTCAATGATACATTTGCAAATTTCGCAGGGGGTACCCTGGAACCCACTCCAGAAACCGAGCGCTGTTCATGCAGCCTGAACTGAGACAAGCTGGAGTTGGAAATACATTGTTTTCAACGAGGGCGGCGCAAATAAGAGCAATTTTAGGCATGTGTGCAACATGACAACTGTTTTAAAGTATTGTACAGTAACAACTAAAGTCTCTTTAATGTTTACGTTGTACTATTTCTACTAAACTAAAATAACGGGATTTAAGATCATTAAAGCTGGGCTGTTGCCTGAGTCCAATGCATTTCTGCCTACTTCCGGTCCAGGACTTGTTCCAGTTGGGTTGTCCCCATTCTCAATGGAAGTCTATGTAGGAGAGCCGCCATTGGACTGAAGCCCCATGAAGTGAACGCAGTTTGCGTAACTGTCTATATCTAAGGCTCTGGTGAGTATTAACCCTATATTGATCTCTATGACAGTGATTCTCTCAACTAGTGATGGGAGATTAATCGGCAAACACAGCGGTATCGGGCGGTTTTAGTTGTTTTTAGATTACTCTGCATCGGTTCCATTAATCAATCAGACCGATTAATTTAATGATCAATCAGTCTGATTAATCAGTCTGTCTTTACAGATAAACAAGCCCAAGGTAACAGCTTGAACAGATCTACAAGCTCACAATATAAAATAGAATGGTATTAAAGTTCAATCTGACTTGCCTAAGCATGCAGTGCAGACACCCTGTCACATGGATGTTTCAGAATGGACAAGATTATTATAATTTTTCAATACAGAATGAGATATTGACATCGGTATATCGCACATCCCTATTCTCAACCAGTTCCAGGTGGTCCCCATGCAGCTAAATGATGGAGAGTTGGTAACCAAATGGACCCTTATAGATATTTAACTCTTAAGAGCCATTTGGTTTCATTTTACACTCTCAAGAGTAAAGTTATTGTTAAACATCTGCATTACTTAATTTACAAGAAGTCTACACAATTAGAGAATGTACGGATTGTTATTTTGATCAACATTTGCCAAAAGCATGGAATTGTAGTCTTATCCAACTACAACACAATATTCATTAGTTTTGGGTCTGAGAGGTAAATCACATCAGATGGTCCGTGGCTCAAATGCCCAATTAATAATGGGCCTTGAGATGAATGCTCTATGATTGATATTACCGTATGTATTCAGGTCAAGGTCAAGTTTATTCATATGTCCCAAACTGGGCACTTCGTTTTACAGCAGATAATAAAAGCTCTCAGAGACATTACAAACAGTACAGTACAACAGACATACGTATACATTATCACAAGATGTTACATTAAATATAAAGTGCAACCAGGGCTAAAGTGCATCGAGTGTAACTACATCTACCTCCTCCTACTTCCCTTGCTCGGATGGAGGTAGGTATGAATGAAAATTTGTACCCGTTTGTTTTAGTAACGGGGGTCTTTAACCATTGGCCGGATGGTAAGAATTCATATTCCCGGTATAGGGGGTGAGAGCTGTCTGCTCTAATAGATGATGCTTTGCTGGCCCCCTTAACAACCCCGCTGCTTTGTATTTTCCTCATTCAACTTCTCCACTGTGGGCCAACTGGAGGCGAAATATGACTGTTTTGATGTTGGCATTAGTCGCCCACTGCTAGAGGCGGTCGCTCCTTCAAAGACGTGGCACTGTGGCAGGGTTTATCTCCAAGGGAATTATAGGTCTTCTGTGCGGAGCCCAGCTCTGACATTTACATAAAAGTTATAGTGTCGTCGTCTTTCATTTACTTTTATTAGCGTCATGATCTCAGCAACTGTACGCAACACTGTGTTGTTTTCGTCGACTGGAACTAAGACGAAAAGTGTTCGTCGACTATACCTTTTTCCACTGACGAAAACTAAATGGAAACTAAATGAAAACTAAAGCTATGATGATTAAAACTGAGACTGAATATACTGACGATTTCGTCAACAAATAAAAACTTGACTAAAATGTTAGGAAGGGTCTAGTGGACAAGAGATATAAGTCATTTTACACTTGGTTGCATGCTGAAAATAGCCGATCTACAAGATCATCAAGGCCCACCAAAACACATTTTAGTCGACTAAATCAACTGTAGATTTAGTCGACTAAAACTAGACTAACACTAAGACATTCCAGGTGACTAAAATGTGACTAAAATAAACTTCAAGAGACTAAAACTAAAATCAAAATTTTCTGCCAAAAACAACACTGATGCAACATAACCAACTCATGTGGCTACTAGTACTGACTTATTATTAGGTGTTCCACCGTCTCTTGAAGTACATAATTGTTGTATTTGTCTCTTACTGACCTGAAGGTACACGCTGTTCCTTATTTTGAGGGATCAATCTATTACACACGTCTTACAAGTCAAATATACATAATGCTAAAATACAGGTTGTCTAAAATACAAATTGTTTCAAATCAGATTATATCTGTTTACTCGGCTACATCTCGGTAAACAAATAATGCAATCAGCTGAGGGGCGAATGTCTACGTTTTGACTTTGTTTTGTTGCACATGGCTGTCATTTTGCATTACTGATGAGAACACATTCACCGTCGAAAGGAAAACGGTTGCTTTCCAAGAGATCGGGCTGCGCACACACACACACACACACACACACACACACACATACAGCTAAATGACTAGAGGCAAGAAGCTGTCACCTTGTGTTAGCAGCGATGCAAACACTTCACTGGCTCTGCAAGTTAATCACCATTTTGATCAAACATGATGCACACATACACTTGAAGGCAAATTAGACTTTAAATTGTTTTGTGCAACCTGTTGTCTGGAACTATAAAACGTGCCATACAAAATCATTAACCTACTAGCATGCATGAGCTGTATTTTATACATACATGCAATAAAGTTCTCTCATGCATGACCTTGACTGATTTCAGTCATTTTTTACTAGATTAAGGAGATTTAGAATTGTTCAAACTAGCAATTGAATACATCTGTTGCTTAAATGTTTACGTTGATGATTTGCATGTATACCTATTCATGTACCGCTATTTGTTTAATGTGTTTAATTCGCAGTTCTTTAATAATTAAAAAGAAAGAGCGGATTTGTCGTGGACCTGGTGACAGGTCGTTGCGTTATGATGACGTAATCTGAAATCAAGCCATGCTCTGGGCTGCTAGGGCTTCTGGGAAAATGAGTTCAATGCAAGTGAACGGGCCGTTTGTTTGGACTACAACATGCTGTGCAGGCTGTGTTAATTTCGCATCGCAATGGCGACATGTTTTTCTCTTCAACAACAAACAAAATTCCGCCGGAATTTAGTCGATCAAAGCTGCAAATACCTGGGCGTTATGCTCCAAAGGTAATAGATCGATCCTGGCAGCCTAGATACGATGGATAGATTAATCTAAGGCCCCGAAAGTTTAATGTTGTACTTGTGTATTTTCTGTCTGACTTAAAGAGTATCACTTTGGAGATTTTTTGTATTCTATTTTATAGGTTCTTTATTGGGGTATCATGGATGCATGATGTAGCTTTGAAGTGTAATCTTATTTCTGCCTCTTGGCCAGTTCCCTCTTGTAAAAGAGACTGTCTCATTTTACTGGTTAAAAAAAGGTTAAAAAACGGTTTTTCAAGGAGTAGTTCACCCCTAAATGACATAATAATAATAATAATAAAACTTTATTTGTATAGCACCTTTCATGACATGAAATGCAGCTCAAAGTGCTTTACAGAGAAATGGAGGATAAAAGAAAAGCAAGGCAACAACATTAAAAACAAGCAGTAATGCAATACAGTGAGGACATGAATAACAAAAATAAAAAAATAAAAGATCAATTAAAAGCAATGTTGTAGAAGTGGGTCTTGAGCTGAGCTTTAAAAATGTCTACAGACACATAGGTGTGTGTGTGTGTGTGTGTGTGTGTGTGTGTGTGTGTGTGTGTGTGTGTGTGTGTGTGAGAGCATGTCTGGCATTTAAACATTAGGGTACATGCAGGCTTTGTGATGGAACCCAGTGTTGATTTTGCGACTAAAACTATGACGGAAACAATTTCGTCAACAAATAAAAACTAGACTAAAATGTTTATAAGGGACAAGTCATTTTACACTTGGCTCAGTTGGCTGCATGCTGACAATAGCAGTTCTACAAGTGTAAGTGTAAAATCTGCCATTACGACGGCGTCAAGGCACAATTTTAGTCGACTAAATCAACTGTAGCTTTAGTCGACCAAAACTAGACTAACAATGAAACATTCCAAGTTACTAAAATGTGACTAAAACTATTTTTTAACTTTTCACCAGACTATGGCTAAAGGGCCTTGCAAACGGGGAGCGATAAAACGCGCCTATAGTTCATTTTCAATGAGAGCTGCGTTATTGCTCGGAGAAGTCGGGGTGTGACAACGCAAGCGTATTTACGTTGCCTTGTCGCGCCTCTCTTGAGCAGAGCTGTAGCAGACCTGTCGTGGATCCAGACCTGTAGCAGACCTGTCGTGGATCCAGACCTGTAGCAGACCTGTCGTGGATCCAGACCTGTAGCAGACCTGTCGTGGATCCAGACCTGTAGCAGACCTGTCGTGGATCCAGACCTGTAGCAGACCTGTCGTTGATCCAGACCTGTAGCAGACCTGTCGTTGATCCAGACCTGTAGCAGACCTGTCGTTGATCCAGACCTGTAGCAGACCTGTCGTGGATCCAGACCTGTAGCAGACCTGTCGTTGATCCAGAGCTGTAGCAGACCTGTCGTGGATCCAGACCTGTAGCAGACCTGTCGTGGATCCAGACCTGTAGCAGACCTGTCGTTGATCCAGACCTGTAGCAGACCTGTCGTGGATCCAGACCTGTAGCAGACCTGTCGTGGATCCAGACCTGTAGCAGACCTGTCGTGGATCCAGACCTGTAGCAGACCTGTCGTGGATCCAGACCTGTAGCAGACCTGTCGTGGATCCAGACCTGTAGCAGACCTGTCACGGATCCAGACCTGTAGCAGACCTGTCGTGGATCCAGACCTGTAGCAGACCTGTCGTGGATCCAGACCTGTAGCAGACCTGTCAGGGATCCAGACCTGTAGCAGACCTGTCACGGATCCAGACCTGTAGCAGACCTGTCGTGGATCCAGACCTGTAGCAGACCTGTCGTGGATCCAGACCTGTAGCAGACCTGTCGTGGATCCAGACCTGTAGCAGACCTGTCGTGGATCCAGACCTGTAGCAGACCTGTCACGGATCCAGACCTGTAGCAGACCTGTCGTGGATCCAGACCTGTAGCAGACCTGTCGTGGATCCAGACCTGTAGCAGACCTGTCGTGGATCCAGGCAACAACGTGTGCGTTCCTCGCTCCCCGTTATTGCAAGGCCCTTAAAACTAAAATCAAAATATGCTGTCAAACTCAACACTGACAGAGCCCTCAGGCTGGCGTGCATATATATATATATGTGTCTATATATGTCTTCTTCTGGCATGCCATGAGTCACACATTCCCATCTCTACATGTGACAGACAGTCAACATCCGTCCTCATTTACAAGCTATTAGCTTTGTCAGGAAACGGTCCCCTGCTGCTACCGTGCTTCACTCAGTACGGGAAAAGCATTATTCAGTGGGTTCATTCCTGCCATGCAGGTCCCTGTGCCCGTCTCTCCCTGCCAAGCAGTGTTGTTTTTGGCAGCAAATTTAGATTTTAGTTTTTAGTCTCTTGAATAGTTTTTAGGCACATTTTAGTCACCTGGTTTTTGTCGACTACATATCATAGGATTTTAGTCGACTAAAATGTATTTTGTCAGGCCTTGATGCCGTCGTAATGACTGATTTTACGCTTGCTGAAAATTGCCGATCTACAAGCTCACAACGTGTCGCAGCGCGACGCGTTGTGAGCTTGTAGATCTGCTATTTTCAGCATGCGACCAAGTGTAAATGACGAAATTGTCAATATATTTAGTCTTAGTTTTAGTCATCATAGCTTAGTTTTCATTTAGCTTCCATTTAGTTTTCGTCAGTGAAAAAAGGTAGTCGACGAATATTTTTCGTCTTAGTTTTAGTCGACGAAAACAACAACACTGCTGCCAAGGACACCAAACGGTTAATTCCTGGCATGCGTGTCCCTGTGCCCGTCTCTCCCTGCCAAGGACAACAAAACGGCAGCGGCTGTCCCCGCGCCTCCGACAAAGGTCGCAGATATATGCCAATTAACCTATTGAGGACTCATGAGGCCGATTAAAAAGTCTTCTAAATCCTGAAAAACCTAGCGTATGTTTCTATGTCCGTAGTGCCCCAGAATGATCTGTATTTGGCTGCAGACCGTACCCCCCCATGTGAAAATATTTTGTTCAACCTCCCAGAAGCAAATTAAAAACATTCGCTCTGGAAGATTTGTGCCAAATTTTCACGATTTTTCAAAAATAGCAGATCTCGATCTGCTATTTTTCAATAGCCAAAGTATAATAAAAAGCAAAGCTTTTGCACACCTACAGGCGACAGGTGCGTAGGAGAGGGTACGGTGTCTGTAATGTCTTCATCAGGCTATCTTTATGAACCAACTTTAATAGGGAAACCGCAGTGGTTCGGCCTGAGATAGTCCTTCATCAGGCTATCTTTTGAAAAGATCTATCTTTTTCTAAAGATAGCCTGATGAAGGCTGCACAGGCCGAAACGTTGCCGTTTCCCTATTAAAGTTGGTCACTTCATTTGAAGACGGTGTGCGGGGGTTTGTTCCTTTTTCAATAGCCAAAGTATAACAATGCTTAAAACACCAAAAGGCTTTTCCCGTCCAGAATGGGTTAACCTGGGAGACGGAGAGTCATCAGGAGCAAGTCGTTGTGTTGTGTTCTGTTGCTGAGGCTGAGGCTGTAAGTAGATTGGGATACAGGCGAAGGTCAGTGTGTTGTAAGTAAGGCTTTCATCCACATTAATGCATTTTCAGGATCTGGGAATTGTCGCGAATCTCTTTAGTCACTATAGTCGTAATTGTGTTATGCAATACTGACATACATACAATGTCAGTAATGCCTGGTAGAGTCAAAATGTCCATTATCTTCTTCCTGGAAAGTGTTAGGGTTATGAAAGGGTCATGTTATGATCAATCAGGGCAGGCCATATAATACCATCAGTTAGTGAACATGGGAGCCTGCGTCCTCCTTTGTTGTGTTTTGGATTGAATGCTTTATTACAGTGGTTCCCAGAGTGGGGTCCGTGGACCCCCTGGCGTCCTTGAGGGAGCTCCAGGGGGTCCCCAGCTAAATGATAGTTTGGAACCAAATGGACCCTTATGGGTCTGTAACTCTGAGAGTCTACAAATGTTCCATTTGTACACTCTCAGAGTTAAATTATCATTGATGTTACAATATAAATTGGGGTCTCAGAGATAGAAATGCCATTAAATGGGGGGTCCGTAGACTAATGCATGTCATACTGGGGGTCCTTGAAATTAAAAGGATTGACAATCACTGCTAGAGCCGTACACATCTTCTCTCATGGGGGTCCCTGGCATATATTTTCAAATGGGGGTCCGCTGGCTAATTGGTGTCAATTTGGGGGTCCTTGACATGGAAAAGTTTGGGAACCACTGCTTTATTAGACATTTCAGGCTAGAAGGATAGCACAAACACTTGAAAAACATTCCCTGATCCCTTATGCATTCTCTGCAATAAAACCCTATAGAGATGGCTGTGCATGGCCAGTCCTAGGCCAGATGTTGCCTGGGGGGGTCATATTTTGACAGCAGCAACTGCCTGTCAATTTCCCTAACTATGTTTTGGACAGTATTAGGTCTATTAGGATGTTGATGTTCATTTTGTATTCATCCCTAGAGCCAATAAAGCATGAGTGTCTATTTCAAACACAGTGTTTTATTTTACTGGGGAGTCATATTTTGACCGCAGGGACTGCCTATCTAAATATTTGACGGTATTAGTATGTTGATATTGATTTTGTATTAATTTAAATGAGTTAACCCATTTTGGGCGGGAAACCCTTTTGGTGTTTTAAGCATTATGTTATGCTTGAAAAATAGCAGATCTACAAGCTCGTAGCGCGCCACTCAATCGTGAGAATGTGCACGCAAATCTTTGAATTTTTCAGAGTGTACGTTTTTAACTCATCTTTGCCTCTGGGGGGTCCCTGGAACAACATATTTTTCTGGGGGTCCTTGACATGAAAAAGGTTGAGCACCACTGACGTAGAAACATGGGTTTTTCATAAAACTGTCAGGATTCAGAAAACATTTTGTAGAAAAAAATTGTTAAATGCCATTGATAATGAATGGCCAGTTTTACGTCATTGTCCCAACACAAACATTAAAGAAGCCATATTGACAATGAATGGCCAACCAATGGCTTGCGTAGACGCGAGCATTGGAGACGAAGGTGAGGACGCAAATTCTAATTGGCCGGAATGACTGAATGCTGTATGATGATAAGAGCGCCACTCACTTCACACGGGTGTGATTTTTGAAAAGTAACGGTTTCGGACAAACCACCACACGCACAGAAAGGAAGACGCGCATGCAGTAGGACACACTTTCTCATGCGTGCCTGCGCGCACAAACACACACGTACACACACACACACACACGCATACACGCACAACAATCCCAGATATAGATAGAGTACACTCCCACATAACACCTTTCAGTTTGTGAGAGGTCAATCGCACCTACCTGAGATATTTGGAGTGTGGGTTTATGTAATGGCATGACTGTACTAAAGACATTGAGTTACATAATCCCACTCCAGAGTCTTATGGACAACTGACGTGTAGCTTGCGGAGTTAGTTCAGTCAGGTATACTCGAGGTACACTCGAGCGGTTTCATGCTGTGCTCAAGGGGCGCATACAATATACTCGAGGGGTTAATATGCTGCATTACTATGTGGGTGTATTCAGTGTTTGCAAGACCCACATGTCATCCGCTGATGTGACCGTCCGCTGACCATTTGGGCGGTGTGTGTGTGTGTGTCCATAAGTATGTCCACTTCTGAGAGCAGCAAAGATTTGGACACATTTTAATAATAAAAGTCCCGTAGGGCAGTCCCTCCCCGTAGGGCAGTCCCTCCCTAGCTGGCACCAAATATTTTCTGATGGAGGTCCGCGGCCAAATGCATATTCATTTGGGCGTCCATGAAAAAGAGAATCAGTGTATTTAGACATCACATTAGCGCATTCACAGGAGCGGAGACATGTGCCGCAAACATGAAAGGAAAGCACTGTGGCTAATCAGTCTGTTAGATGCCTTTTTAACATTTTGTTTCAAAGTATAAAAAACAGACTGGAGCCTGGAGTTGGTCCAGTGCTGTCCTTTTATCCTGGTTTGGTTGTAGAGGCTGCCCTGTGAGTGTCTTGTAAGCATCTTATGATGTAGGACACTTTAATAAAAACTCTATCTATCTATCATACACCGATTGCGGCGGAAGCCATGCAAGGTACCAACCAGCACATCGGGAGCAATTTGGGGTTCAGTGTCTTGCCCAAGGACACTTCGACATGTAGACAGGAGGAGCCGGGATTCGAACCCCCGACCCCATGGATCATTGGATGACCTGCTCTACCTCTTGAGCTAGCAGTCACAGTCAATTCACTTCTGTTTCTCTCTGTCATTCCCCCCTCCTCCTCGGAGAGCTGACGTGCCCTGTCCAGAGACATTGATTTCTCATGGATTAATAATGCATGCTGCACGCAGAGGAGAAGGAGGGCCCAAGGCTTTACTTTCACCCATAGTACAGTCATATAGGAGGCATTGCTACTGTATATTTCACCAGTTTCAATTGATTATATGCACACGGCTGCCATCTTGCCAGCAAGGTGCTACCTAGGTGCAATTTCACATGGACAGCCAATTCATCCAAACAGAAAAGTTCTATTTAATTGTAGTCGCACACAAAGCGCAAATTATATTTACTATCTGCAAAGTGTTTGTTTCATAAAAATCCACCGTAGACATCCTTCCTTTAAAGACTTTCCTGTGTCAGAGTTCGGAAGCACTCGTTATCAGTAAAGCAACCTCCTGCATTATGTGCACATTCTAAACAGGTGGTACACATGGGCCGTTGAGTGACATTCAACAAGCACTTCCAAACTCCAGCACTTAGAAATAAATCATCTGCAAGGAATTTCTTGACAGGGAGTAGCTCATTATATGTCTATAGTGGATTTTTATTAAACAAACACATTGCAGATAGAGGATAATTCAAGCTTTCCGTACAGCTGCAATGTTGGTGAGTTGATAGGACTGTTCTGTTTGGATGAATGCAGGCTGTCAATGGGAAGTTGCACCTACAGTAGGTAGCACCTTGCTGGCAAGATGGCAGCCGTGTGCATCCCTTGGCCCTCTCTCTCTCTCTCTCTCTCTCGCTCACTCGCTCTCTCCCACAATGTTAAGTTACACAGAGTGTCACGCTACAGGCTTGAAGATCTGCTATTTTTTTAAATCGTGAAAATGTGTGCAAATCTTTTAATATATATATTCTTTCCTAGTGAACGCTTTTAACTCAAATGTTTGCTTCTGGGGGAGGTCCCTGGAACAACATATTAGGGGTGCCTACACTTTTTTGACTTGAGAGCTCAAAAAGATATACCCACCTAAAGAATTATTAAACCATTGCTGAAAATAGTTAAAATATGTACCTGAGGGGACTTTGGAATAGCGGAGCTAGTGTTACATAATTATAGACAAATGTGCTTGGAATTGGAAATAGAGGGAGATAAATGGAATACCGGTAGGTAGGGTTTTTTGTATTCAATTTGTAATGCTACCGACCTTTGTGCACAGCAACACTCTTGAAAACAAAACATTGCATTGTGGGTTTGAGCTGACAGGCCCTTTTATTATATATCAATCAATCAAGTCACCTTAATTCAAGTGGTAGATGCCAAAAATATGTATCTATTATTTATATTTCAATTAAATATTCTTTAGGGTGCATGTGGTCTATCTGCACAGCCTTTGTGATCTACTAGATCGCAATCTACCTCTTGGGCCCCCCTGGAGAGCATCCATCAGTCTGTCAGTCAGGCACCTCTAAGCACCATGCAGGCATCGGTGTGCATGCCGGGAACATAACGTCTGAGTTGTCAGACAAAGCAGCTGTCAGCTGGTGAAACGCCCCAGATGTCAGACAAAATTCCGTGGGTTGTCGGTCAAAACCTTCCTCAGGTGTTATACTCAGACAAAATAAATCCCTCAGCCATTACGTAACAAAGCACTCTCGGTCGTGACACAACTCCCACGCTGTGAGCTTGTATCGATATAGAGGTGTGAGCTTGTGGAGGGAGTTTTGTCTGACAAGTGATGGATGTCCTAATATTATGTCGGACACTGTATGGCTGCATGCCTGTCCCTGGACAGAAATACAAGCGAAAGCATTACCTACAAACTCAATCACTTAACAAGGAATCGTAACAGGATATTTACCTAGATTCCATAAGGAACTTGCGTCTCAATATTAAGTGACTTGACCACTACTTATTAAAAATCACACCCGTGTGAACTGAGTGGTACAACTTCTCTCTCTTCCCCCCCAAACCCCAAAAACGGCACACTCGAGAAAACGGCATGATACATAAAGATAGCCTGATGAAGGCTGCATAGGCCGAAACGTTGCTGTTTCCCTAATACAAGTTGGTTCACTGCATTTGAAGACAGTGTGCGGGTGTTTGTTCCTTTTTCTAAAAAGGTTACAAACATATAGCAACATTAACCTCATAAAACTATTCCTAATTCAAGTAGCTACATACTTTGCGCCGCTTTGCGCCCAAAAGAGCGAGCCACACTTCCTTGTTTTTACTCGGCCAGTCTCTGTGACGGCGTCATGTCATGTCACTCGGCCGCCCGGAGTCACACGAGCGTGGGCGGCGCTTAAGACGCCCGCACGGCCAGGGTTTGTAAGGCAATCGAGCACTCCCCTTCCCCAGTTCAGCTGCAGAGCTGCGGGATCAATGTAACGCAGCTGGGAATGATATAAAGTGATTGAAGGTGTGGATTATCGTGAGATTCATCAGAAACCAGCCAATCAGAATCAAGTAGCCTATTAAGACTAAGCGTTTTAGTATGGACATTTTAAAATGTTTATTTATACCCTGCTAATGGTTGTTGGTGGTTTTATGCCTACGTGTATATTTGAAGTTCATAGTAATTAGTGTGGCAGTCAATAATGTCACGACATTATCGTGGTCATAAAGTACTTTAGTATTATTTTCCCAGAGAACTTTACTTCAGTATTTCCAATACTTTTACTGCTATACTCCACTACATTTTCTGGGCCAAATGTTTATTTTTACTCCACTATAATTAATTGAAAACTTTAGTTACTAGTTACTTTGGAGATTTTAATTTTGATTAGAAAACATACATTAACCAATTCAACCCTATTATATGGATTTCGGCCTTTTGAAAATAGCAGATCTGCAAGCTCACAATGTATCGCATCAGATATTTTCAAAAGATTGTGTGCACATTTTGAACTTGTGAAATGGGACATTCTGCAATATGAGTAACCCTACATTTACTTTTAGTACATTTTGATGGGATTGCCAATATGTTTGTACTTTTACTGGAGTACTTTTTTAATACGGGACTTCTACTGTGTGTGTGTGTGTGTGTGTGTGTGTGTGTGTGTGTGTGTGTGTGTGTGTGTGTGTGTGTGTGTGTGTGTGTGTGTGTGTGTGTGTGTGTGTGTGTGTGTGTGTGTGTGCATCATGCCACGCATCACTGACAGAGACGCTATATTTAGCTCTTTGTCGACGCATTCTCTGACAGCTTTGTGTTGGTATGTCATTAATCCATCGAGACCTGATAACAGATTCTACAAAAATGTCTTCTAAAATCACGTCAGTTTTCAGGAAAAAAAAACATGTGTTTCTATGTCAGTGTTTCTCAAACTATGTCATGTCAAGGAGCCCCAGAGTTATTTGGTCGCGACCCCCATCTGAAAATATGTTGTTCCAACAGCTAAAGTTTAAAATAATGGTTCAATTGCAGGTTAAAAGCGATAGAGGTGACGCTGACACGTCCTCGGGTCTAAATGGGTTAAAGCTGCAGATACCTGGAGTTCGGCAGCACACAGCGCTGGGGAAATGAAAGCCATGTAACAAAGGTAAGAGAAAGAGAGAGAGGTGGGAGAAGAGCATGTAGGCAGTCAAAGGATGCTGGGGGAAGTCGACTGATAAGCGGTGGTGGAAAGTAACTAAGTACTGTACTTAAACCGCCTTGCCGCCAGCATGAAATGGCGCATTTCCAAAGGTTTTATCACGTGTAACACTTATTTTGAAGAGCCAAATATCCGTAACCACATGTTACAGTGACAGAATGCTGTGTGTGTGGTGTCTTGACCGCGAGACAGACCGCGAGTATCACAGCGCCTGCTGTCGGCCGTTGAAAAACCTTGTTTTTTATCAGAAAACGACATTCATTGCGCCGATTTGGAGATACAGGCATTTGAACGCGGACCATTGAATGCAAGTGAATGCGCACGCATCTTCAAAATGGCCGCGGCCACTGTCCCACTTGTGGCTGTGGCCGGACGAACGGTGGCTAACGATACGATCGGATCAAAACATGGATTAAAGAATTTAAACCCCTGGATAACGTAGCTACGTGTCTATGGTTCTGGCGGGCTGCATGTTGAGTAGTCTGAAAACCCACCTCAATATCACAGTCCACACCATACCATAGGAAGAGAAACAGAATGAAATGCATACGCATCAAAAGTGGCGGGTTGGCTGGGACGTGCGTACGGCGCAAAATAACCACAGTATACCGCTAATCAACTTACAAATTACATATAAACATAGTATGTACAGATCTCAATGATGACGTAAGAAATATGTGGATTAAAGGACCCAATGCCAGAGTGTAATTGGTTTTCGATGGTGACGTAATGACGATATGTTTTAGTCTTGGGAGGCACTGATTGACATATACGTCACCATCCAAAGTCGTCACTTACGTATTCATTACAACAATTATGTTTATGAAGTGTATAAAAACAATTACCATTGTTTCATTCTGGCACCACTGCCGTATCAGGCACAAGTAGTCATTACTGAGATTTGACAGTTTGTAGAGGTCGAAAGTACTTTCACGCTCTGCTTGCGCACTAGTAGGCCATTTATGGCCTACTAGTGTGCAACAAGCAAGTATGCACTCGACAGAGTGCAGTTCTAGTTTGTATTTGTTTCTAATTTCTTTTAGGTTTTCTGAGCTCAATTGCACCCCAAAAACCTGAACTTTTAACATTCAGTAGATTTTCTTGTGGATTGGGGTTTTCTGGCTCAAACAAGTGCTCTGATTTGCCTGTGGCAAATAAGCATTGGGGTGGGGTTGCTTCAGACTGAGTGATTTTAAATATAGATGAAAATAAACATTTGCTTATCAGAAGTATCTCGGAGGCGCCATACAAGACAATAGACATTTTTTTACCACATCTCACCAAGCCTCAAAAGCTTTTGAGTTGGCCAGCTATAGGTCAATGCAGTATTTTACCACGGAAGTCTAATTTTACCGTTTTCCATGCAACAACAAAGCTCTTATTTGCCTGTGGACTGTGAGATAAGAGTCCACAAATCCCATAGAGGATTTGCCAGCAGATGTCACTGTTGAGGGATTCCGCCTGGTTCTATTGCAGCTCAACAGGCTTCAGAACACACAGAGAAAACCCATGCACTGCATGTTCAAAGTTCAGGTTGTGTGGGTGTAATTGAGGTCATAAAACCTAAAAGAAAGAAAAATAAAATGAAATTGAACGTCATGAAATATTTAAGTACATTTTAATGCCAAATTATGCTTTCGTACTTTTACGCAGTAAGTACATGTTGAATAATTAACTTGTACTGTACAGTAAGTATAAAACCTGTGAGTACTTCTTCCAACACTTGAACAAAAGTAAGAGAGACGGAGAGCAGAATATGAAGGCAGACAGAGCTGTCAAAGGATGCTGGGGAGGTTGACGGATACGTAATGACTACGGCTGGAGGAAGCAGACAGGTATAGCCTGCAGTTAGTACCGAGTCCTGACTGCCACATAGCATCCATTTATACCAAGTTAGTCATACGATGGCGTCAAGCAGACCCTGCACATAAAGCTCCTGCAGGTGCTTGCAGTGGATCTGCTGTATTTGTGGCGTGTGGGTCGGCGGTTCGAGTCCCGGCTCCTCCTGTCCACATGTGGAAGTGTCCTGACCTTCATGGGCAAGACACTGAAGTGTGTGTGTGTGTGTGTGTGCGTGTGTGTGTGTCGTGCACGTGAGCGCGCGGCTGTCCTAAATAACTCGTTTTTAGGGGTTAGGGCAATGTAAAAAAAACGGCAAATTATATTTAAGTCAAAGAATTGGGCGCACAGGATTCGCCCCTCCTGGGGTCAAGTTCAAACTACGCCCATGTCTATAGCTGGCCACCACAAAACCTTTTGAGGCTTGGTGAGATGTGTGTACAAAATGAACATTCTATTGTCTTGTATATGGCGCGGCGGCGCCTCCGAGATACTTCTGATAAGCAAATGTTTATTTTAATCTATATGTAAAATCACTCTGCCTGAAGCAACCCCACCTAATCTGATGCTTCTATGTCTGTTACTGCGGATTCTTCAAATCCCTTCTAAATCCTGACAGTTTTCTGAAAAACCCATGTTTCTATGTCTGTGGTGCTCAAACATTTTCATGTCAAGGACCCCCAAAAATATATGTAATTGGCCGCCGACCCCCATCTGAAAATATGTTGTTTCAGGGACCCCCCAGAAGCAAAGATTTTAGTTAAAAACGTTGGCTCTGAAAGAATATATTCAACTTTTTCAAAAATAGCAGATCTACAAGCTCATAGCGTGGCACTCGGTGCCGCGCTATGAGCTTGTAGATCTGCTATTTTTCAACAGCTAAAGTACAACATAATGCAAAGGGGTTAGTAACGACAACGTCTTCACATTCTGGTATCTATTTAACCGTTAAATAGATACCAGACGTTGTCGTTACTGCAGGCTGGTCGCGTGCTGCGGTCAGTACAGGGGTCAGAGCCTCTGGGCTCACACGGGCCGGAGGATTCTGCCTTTGTCTTTGTATTTAATGGTCAACCCTTCGAGGACATGCTCTCTCTGCCTGTTTCTTTGTTAGTTAATTAAGGATTAAGAAGTGGTGCTTAAGATACGACAATACAATTGATGGAAAGGTTAACACGTACGCCCGCTCCTCACTTCCATGATGTAAAGAGTTAGAAGTGCTGTGCGAGGCCACTACAGACATTTGCGACCACTGATTTCAGAAAAACGATTTAGAAGACATTTATATAGAATCGGCTCTAGTAAAGTAGGATTTGGCATGTGAGAGAGCCTGATTTATCAGCAGTAGTCGTGTCAGGTAAGGGCATGGCCCAGGGGAGCCTGGGTGGTGATATAGAACTTCTCTACAACTAATTAGTAGTAAAAGCTCCTCCGGACTTGACAATGTATCGATGTGAACAGACCACCGCCATCCTTCACATTTAATGAGGTTGGATTAATTAGATCCTTTTTTTGGAACACAAAAAAGTGACTTAATGATTAGAGAAGGAGACTTCAGAAAATAGATTAATTGTTTTTGTTTGTTTTGTTTTTATCCGCTGAGCCCGCAAGTTCAAAACTTTTAATCGCTATCTGATCGGATCCGATTTTTAACCCATTTAGGTCTGACGTCGAACTTTTTAAAATGTCTTCTAAATCCTGACACTTGTCAGTGGTGCTCAATATGTCAATGACATAATGACATAATGTCAAGGACCCCAAAGGTTATATGTAATTGCCACCGACCCCCATCTGAAAATATCTTGTTCCAGGGACCTCCCGAGAAGCAAAGAGTTTAGTCAAAAACATTCGCTCTGAAAGAATATATTCAAACATTTGGATCACATTTTCACGATTTTTCTAAAATAGCTAAAGTACAACATAATGCTTAAACACCAAAAAGTTTCCCGTACAAAATGGGTTAAATCCAATATTTTGTGATCAGACAATCCAGCCAGATCTTGTCTCAGGAGTTCAGATAAATTCAGGATAGGATCACCTTGATCCAGACGGTGTTGATTTCTTCGACTGATACTATGACGCAAAATGTTCGTCGACTACCTTTTTTCACTGACGAAAACTAAATTATAGAAACTATACTAGTAAGACGCCTGAGGGCGAGAAGCGACCTCACATGTGCACGCATCCGCCTGGGTGACAGCAGACTGCTGGGCGAGCCCTGGCGCTTTGGCATGGGGTGGTCAGATCAACATATGGAATGAATTCTGTATACTGGCCAAAGTGGCCATACTGTATATGGAGCGTGTCTAGAGTGTACAGTGTTTGATGAGGGCCCAGGTAGGGCCGGGCCTTCATTTTCAGGCCAGGAAAACATTATGCCCATATATGACCATGCCAAAAATGTTGTCGATTTTGTCCAAATTCCCTCTCAGCTATTACAAAACATGCATTAAGCCACTTCAGCCCTATTTAAACTTTGGCTAGCGGTATTTGAAATCTACAAGCTCACTAACACTTGTGAGCACTGTGAACTTCTAGATTTTAATACATTGCAAAGCGAAACATTTTGCTAATGAGCGACTTTACTTTTGGCACTTTAAGTATAATAGACCTGTCGGCCACCGGCCTACTTGAGAACGATGCAACTTGGGAACCTAATAATACCCGTTTTAACCATCTGTCTGTGTCCCACATGGAGATCTCTGTATCTGCCGGTCTGCCTGTGTCTAGTGCAAACTGACTGTGAAAAGTGGAGTGGTTATGTAATCAATTTGCAGGTGTGGGATTGTCATGGCAATCAATTGGCTGAGGCAGAGGCTGGAAATTGCACAGGATTTTAGGCTGATTATAGGCCCACTGGCAGAGCCTGACCAGAGCCTTTTGTGGTGGTTCTGGAGAACCGTGGGTCCGACCATCTCGATACCGGGCACTGCACTCCCTGCGGGGGTGTGAAGCGGGTGTGTCGAAGTTTAAGACAGTGGGCAAACGGTTCTCGAGTTGCGTGCATTACAACCGTACACACACACACACACACACACACACACACACACGCAGACACACATACAGAGACGTGGCGCATTTATAGTAGAATTTTCATACCAAATAGTTTTGCACTTTTACTCAAATTAACGTTGATTACCTGACTTTTACTTATAACAGAGTGTTTACATTGCATCATTGATACTTCCGCAGTCGTCATCGGCCCTCCCTCCCTCCCTGCCTGTCAGTCTCTCTGCCCTGGACATTCATCAGTTGTTGGGCACAGACGTCACACAACATTACATTTATCGACCGTGTGTGTGTGTGTGATCTGACACAGTGTCACATTTATTGTACTGGCGGGTTGGTTGGGCTGGCCCATGTGACTTCCAATCAATATCACCGTTATTTCAAAGTAAAAACATTTTGTCTTGAATCATGATTAACGAACGATTATATAAAAAATAACTAATAGCGGAAATAGCCAATCTACAAGCTCACACAACGATGCGACACGTTGTGAGCTTGTAGATCGGCTATTTGCGACCTTTATGTATGCCACCACTGAACGACGAAGCAAAGCATAACACAGGGTTGCGTGGTTCACGTGACATCATTTAGTTTGAGGATCTAAACAGCAGCAGGTATCGATAAAAACGAGGAGGAACGCCTTTATGGAATAAAAAAAGGCAACTGCCAACATGTTTCGACCCTGATGGAAGACCTTGTTGGTACACTGCGGTCAATCACAGCAGTGACATCAGTTCCTACACTTCCTACTCTCACCTCCATTCCAAGATGGCCGAAATGTTTGGCAGCATGGCAGCAGCTTCTGAGTGGTGCTTCTTCTACACTCCTGTGCTAGCCCTTTGTTACTCATCGGTGAGTCATTTTAGGCTTCGTGTCTTCATCAATCAACTAGTTAAATGTTTTGAAAGTATTTGATTTGCATAGTGTTATTGTTTTTGTTTTTTTTAGAAAAGTCTCCGACAAATCATGGGACTGTTTTCAAGCGGATTTTCATGGATCTTTCCTTACATTAATTTATAATTCTACTCCAATTCAGTATACAACTCAGAGGCACATGTAATTTCTACTAATATAAATGAGGTACACTATTCGAAAATAGGTCTGCGATGTGATCATACAGTACATTGATAAACCTCTCGTGGTCTAGAATGTATTACTTGTTATTATTTGTTATTTCCTTCCAATTTAGAAAAAATGTACATTCAACTGCTGTTGGCATTTTGATGTGCTGTATTTGTTGTTGTTGATATGCATCTCATGCATAAGGAAAGACATCAATTTACTCTTGCTTTTCCTCCGTTACACGAGAGTATTCTTAGATGCCTGGATCTGTTGTTGATGATATCGCCCACATCAACAGTTTATATATTGCATAAAATTACATTGGCAGATTTGTCGGTATACTGTAGAGTGCAAGTTTATGCCCTTCTCCATTGATTTCTGTAATTATTTGCTCTAGCCTCCTCCTACTTTCTGATAGAGGCTCCGGGAACGAAGCAAAGATTAAGGTGGGATAAAAGGGTCTCTCCGTTTAGGTCCGTGTAAACAGATTATAACTCAATTCGAGGAACCTCTTGGTACCGAGCAGCTATATGGAAAGCCACCCGTCCTTACTTTACTTACTGCCCTTTATAAGGATCTCCACTTCAATCTGTCCTGGGCCAGCATCTTTATAGATCCTCCAGGTGTGATGCAGAGTCTTCAACTCTCCCTCCACTGTCCTATAAGCCATGTGTTCTTGGGTCGGCCTCTTTTGCGTTTGCCCTCTGGTGTCCATTGAAGTGCAGTTTGGGTGATGTTGTCCTGTTCTCTACGTATTACATGCCCAATCCATTTCCACCGCCTTCTCATAAGGATGGTATTGAATAATTGTTATTTCCATCTGTTGAGGCCACATCTCACCAGATGGTGGTCCGTGGCTCAGATGGGTCTAATTCATGGTCCTTGACATGAAAAGGGTTGAAAACCACTGTTGTAGGAGAAGATGCTGTAGGGCAGTGGTGGACAGGACTCTCCTAGGGTCCATCATGTTTGCCTGTTGCTCGGCAACCGAAGCAGTGAGGCTATTGTGTGTGCGTGCATCATCTAAGCAAACATCTGACTATTGCTTCCCTGACTCACTGACCTGTGTGTGTGTGTGTGTGTGTGTGTGTGTGTGTGTGTGTGTGTGTGTGTGTGTGTGTGTGTGTGTGTGTGTGTGTGTGTGTGTGTGTCTGTCTCTACTGTACCTCTGTATGTGTGAACGTAACTCTACAGTAGATGCACGTTTTGGATGCCATGGATGTTTACAATAACTGGCATGGCGTCCATCATTGGTGTCTGAATGGGGGTGCCAAGATAATGTTGTCCACGTTACATATCACTTTTCATTATATGGCTGTCCCCGTTGTTGTATGCACAATGCTTGTGTATTGCACTGCTCTCACTGAACTGAGCGCTGTGTCTGTGATGGGGAGGGAGGGAGAGCAGGGAGAAAGAAAAATCAAGCATGAAAGATGCATGAATGCATAAAAATCAAGTAATACATGCACAGACACTTAGCATACTGTATAAGACCAGCAGATACAGTATGTGTAAAAGTGGTAAGTTGGTCCATGCGTTTGCAAAGGGCCTATAGTTCTTTTACATGCCCGTAAATGTCGACCCTTTTTCATGTTCCATCCTGATTGGCAATATTCACTTCCAAAGTTTGCAGGAGCTGTCTGTTTTGAACCAAAATCATGCTTCAAATCATGAACGCAGCGTGCGATTACTGTGACACTTTGCACACACCGTGCCACTGGGCCATGGAAGAAATGCCACCCCTTTCACATTGGCCTGTTATAGCAACCCCAGCAAGCCAATTTTTGCTAAAACTTTTGCTACACATTTCTGTCCAAATATCACATAAATCATAAAATAACCTGTCCTGCCGACTCGGCAGTGATGAATTGTATCAAATGGGCTTCCGTGGCCTATAGTCCATATCAACCTGGGGGTCATTGAAATCACTGAAGACCTGAGGCCAATTCTACAAATGAATTCTAAATTAGCTGTGGTTTGTGCCAAAGACCCCCAATATTACTATTTTGCCGTGGACCCGCATCTGAAAATGTTTGTCGAGGTCTGTCCCTGGCCACTCCCACTTTCCATTCCACACTGCAGTCCCATTTACTCACCTGCCTCCAACTCCCTCGTCATCCCACCTGTGAACACTTCTACAATCAGCCTGCCCCCTGTATAACTGGACTCATTGCTACATTCTTTTTCAGTTCATAGTTTGTTGTTGCCAACGCATTATCTATTCCTCTGTTGACTACTTTATAACGTCGTCGGATTCCTGTTTCCTGCGTTCTACTCGAGTGTGAGATTTACTGACAGTGTTGTTTGAAGATGTTAAAAAAAACGTTAAATAGTTGTAGATAATAGATGTTCGGAGTTTGGTGAATGCAGCCCTCCGAAAGGCTAATAACAGGCAGCACACACGGGCATGACTCGTGTTAGTCAATTTTATTTGGATAAAGACCACAGGTCATAAACCTGGAAGAAAGAATAAAATAAAAATGGCATTACCATAACATTCATTTGAAATAATGCAATAATTAACGAAATAAGCATCACAGTATGTTATTGTACTTGACTCTCACAAAATATAATAAAGCTGTACATTCTCCCAGAATATACCTGCTGAAATATAATTGTAACATAATCTTACAGCTCCTCTCATTACTGATACAAAAAGTGTAATATAAAGAAAACCGGCATCATGCATACATTTCCTATATACACACAAGTAGCCTACATATAACCAAACCACATACATACTGCGTATACACTAAATGTGTATATAAAGCAACACAGTAAAGCAGTAAACAGTAAACTAGTAAACAGTAAACTCTGTTAATACAGCGAGCTGGATACAATAAGTATATAAAATAATAAACTGCATTTCCCAGAATGCAATTCTCAAAGTGCCTTGCGCAGATCGCACGCAGCACGCACGCACGCACGCACTATGCCGGCCGGCACGATACTACAAACATTTCCGTGGCAACAGAGTCCGTAAGTTAATACATATGGACATGCAAACATCATCACACAATAACACAGGACTTCTCCACCACCACGCTACAGTCCGCTAAGCGTTCCGACAGAGCAACCTGTCAAAAACAGCCAACGCTGGCCACAGCTAAACACTATAGCATTGCTACATAAACATGTACATAAACATTCGTGCGCTGCTTGCTTAATACTTGCGGTGTACCAACGCGGACACAACGACAATACTACTGCTAGCCCATAGCAAACCATTATAAACATTTATACATTCACACACTACAGTTCAAGATCTAACTCACCAACGGGCTGTGTGCTCCTGTTGACATACGTTGAATACGTTGAATGTAACGAGTGACGCTATGAGCAACCATTCATATAGTCGCGGTCGCACAGTCGCGCATGCGTAAAACATAATCATGACCATTATACTGACACACGTATCGCATAATGTACAGCAAGAATTAGAGTTATTAAATTATTAAATAGGACAATTATGAAGTAAACATATTTTTAACACTCCACAGTTCCCATTATTTATAAATGAGCTTTTTTATGTCCATAAACTACTTAAACTCAAAAGAACCGAACACCTCCCACTTGGCCGACTGATCCAGATCCAAGGAGGCCACTAAACCAGTGTCACATGAGTCTCTTGAAAAAATGAAGAAAAAATGTCTTTCAAAAAAGATTATCCTTAGCTGAAAGGCTCACTAAGGAGGTAGGCACCACCACCTTGCCTCCTAACTGAGTGTGAGTTTCCCCCACAGCTCAGCCGCCTCCCAGGGTTGCCCACTAACTAAACAAAATAAAGTTCAGAGAGTCTTTGGGTACCCATGGCGAGGACTTTCATACCTCCAGCTGGTCTTCAGCAGGTATCAGCACGACCAGTCTCCGCACATCTCTGCGTAGGATGATGGTCGAAGGCAGGGTAGAGTCTTTAGCCCGGGTTCTGGATACAAGAGGTGCAGGAGAGGCCATACAGGTCGCCACGTCAGCATCCCGAACCACTCCAGCCTCGTCCGGATAGGTGACGACGATTCTGCCGAGCCGGAACTGCCCCCTCAGAGCGTTCTGGTCTGCGATCCAGACCAGATCTCCGACCTTGACACTTCTTTCTGCTCGATGCCACTTGTGCCGGATAAACAAGTTTGGTCCCGCCAGCTCACTCCATTTCGACCAGAACTTGTCCACCCCAGCCTGGACAGCCCTCAGTCTGCGCCAAGGGTGGGTTTCCACGTCGATCCCGTGCATGTCTCCTCCTTGTCCAGAACGCCCCAGGATAAGGGAGTTAGGAGTCAAGTACTCTACTGTTTCCTCTTGCTCCTGTGCCACAGCGTCGATGGGTCGCTCGTTAGTCAAGTTGGCTGCTGAGTAGAGAAGTGTCTGGAACTCCCCCCAGGTGTAGCAGCTGGTCGTTCCGCCGAGGCTACTGAGAGCTCTTTTGATAAGTTTGACGGCTGCCTCTGCTGCTCCATTCCTGTGAGGCGAGTCCGCAGGATGGAACTCCCACTGCCACTCAGTGCCATTTTTTGCTGCTGTGCTCTCGACTGACGCCTTCTGTAGACAGGCAAGATGCTTGTGCAGTTCTTTCAGGGCAGGCTTGGCGCCCACGAAATTTGTGCCTCTGTCGGACCATAACTTCCGGGGATGCCCCCTCAGCGCGGTGAATCTAGAGTAGGCCTGAAGGAAGCTCTCAGACGACAAGTCGTCGACAAGGTCAGCGTGGACTGCCCTGGAAGCCATGCAGCAATACACGACACCCCAGACCTTTTTCTTGGTCCGTTTCTTTACAGCATCCATCACCTCGAAAGGGCCGAAAAGGTCCAGAGTGGTATACTGGAACGGGTTGGCTCTGCTAGTACGCTCATGAGGAAGGTCGCTCATTACTTGCTGACATAGCCTTGCTCTCTGCTTCTTGCAAGTGATGCACTTGTTGATGACCTTCTTGACTATCCTCCGGCCTTCTATGACCCAGGCTTTTCTTCTTGTGCGCAGCAGTGTGGCAGAAATACCTTCATGATTGGCCTCGTGAGCTTCACTAGTCAGCAAGGTCCCCAGCCATGACTGGAAAGGGATTAATGGTACAGCTGCACCGTCTTCATTCCAAGATTGGACTCTACCGCCGCAAAGCAAGAGCCCTGTGTTGTTCTCTTTGGTTACAACCAGGCGGTTCAGGGTCGTAGTCTGGAAGTCCACGCCGTCCTGAGCTGCAAGTGCCAGGTCTTGGAAGGCCATTTTTCTCTCTTCTGCGGACAGCTTAGGACTCTCCGCCTCCCACTGTGCTGAGTCAAAGCCTCTGTGTCTTAGATTCAGCCAGAATTCTGCCATTCGTCGAGCCCATGCGACAGTTCCACATAGTTTAGACAAGCTACTGAACCGTTGAGGGTCAACTAGGCGCACGAGAGCCACGCCCCAGGGTCTTCTCTTCGGCTTTTCTGCTGCTTGAGTTGGACCTTGGTCATTCGGCGGTGGCCGCTGTGCATTAACTCCCACGTTGGCCACAGCATCAGGGCTTGAGACTTTTTTCGATTGAGCCCTGGTGACTACAGCTGAAAACGCCTTTCTCTGCAACCTCTTCACATCATCAGCGACTTTGGTCACGATTTCGCTAGCCATCTTCACAGGCCACTCAGCTTCAGGTCGTTTCAGGAAGTCAGGGCCTTGTTGCCACTCCGACTCTTCACCAAGCTCTTCAGGAGTTGCTCCCCTTGTGACGATGTCAGATATGTTGAGGTTGCCGTCAACCCACCTCCAGTCTTCCACTGACCCAGCCATCTGTATTTCTCCGATGCGGTTGGAAAAGAAGGTCTGGTAACCGTAGCTATCCTTCTGAATCGCTCCCAGGATGGTTTGGCTATCCACAAAGTGGACCCAGCGTGCGACCTCTATGCGGCAGTGCTTCTCAAAGTACTTTTTCAGACGAGTTGCGAAGACGGCACCGCATAACTCTGCCTTGATCACGTCTCCTTTCTGGTCGAGAGGAGTGAGCTTGGCTTTCGACTCAGCCAACCTCACGACGATCCCTCCTTGCGTCTCCCAACGGAGATAGAGCACGGCGCCGTAAGATGCCTCACTTCCATCTGAAAACGTGACTCCCAAAGGGCGGCCTATGGCTCCAAAAGGTGTGAGGCTTCTCTCGAACCTGATCTGGCCGAGTCTCACATATTCCTCAAAGAGTCGTATAGCAGCCTCCCGGAGTCTTGGCGAGAGTGGTTCATCCCACGTGTCTTTTGTTGAATTTCCCACACTTGCTTCTTGGTAGGATTCCCTCACGAGCATCGCTCCTTTCTGCTTTGCTGGTGTGGCAAGTCCAATGGGGTCGTAAAAACCAGCGACTTGACTTAGAAGTATCCGACGAGTCAAGGGGTTTGGAGTGTTGCTTCTGACTTCATCTTCGTGTAGATCAATCCCCGTCCTCATCTTTCCTCGCTTCTTTGAGAAATTGATGGACGTCATCACACGAAGTTTGTCAGTCTCAGGCTCGTAGCCAACACCTAGAGCCTTACTTTCTTCGTCTCCCATCTGGTTAGGCAACACCAGAGTCTTGGGCGCAGACGAAGTTGTTTCACTGTCACTGGAGTCGGCCGCAGTTCCAGACCTCCCACTTTGGCCTGTCAAGACCCACGGTTTTAGGGAGAAGCCTCCAGCCTTCAAGATCTTCTCGACGCCTTTGGTGATCCTCTCCAGAGTCTTGATATCGTTGTGGGATGTCAATATATCATCGACGTAACTGTCTTCTACCAGGACGCGGCGCTCTTCAACCATGGCTGCAAACTGCGGCAGGTTTGCCGTTTCCCTCATGGCAACCTGGGCAATACAACCAGCGGGTTTGTCTCCGATGTTGACCCTTACGACGACGAAGACCTCAATTTCATCCTCTGGGTTGTCTCTCCAGAGGAATCGATGGAGTTGAACTTCTTCGTCTTTCAACCAGACGGAGTTATACATTTTCTTGACGTCGCCTAGGGCGGCGTACAATCCAGTCCTGAATCTGAGAAGGACTCCTCTGATTAGGTTGAGGACATCTGGACCCTTGTGCAGAAGGTCATTCAAACTCACCCCGTGGAACTCTTGGCTGCTGTTCCACACAATTCTCACAGGGGTAGAGGATGAGTGGGGGTTAGGCGCAACCAGATGACTGATGAACCACCTCGGTCCCTTCCAGCTGTTGGATTCTTCTTTAGTGAGCTTAGCAGCAGCTCCTCTGGAGATCATGTCATGAATTTGCTCTTTATAAGCAGCCTTCCACTCTGGCTCCCTCTCGAGGCGTTTCTCAGTGTTCAGGAAGGTTGCCTCCACTGCACGTCGGTTGTCTGGCAGTGTTGCGGGGTCTCCTTTCCATGGGTAAGCTGCATCCCAGTGAGGTGAGTTGCTATGCTTGTCAGCTAACACATAGGTGAGGCACTCTTTGATCTTTTCGATCTCTCTTTCCTCTCCTAGTGTCATTTCTTTGCCTCCAGGGGGACATCTCCCGCACTTACAGCCTCCACATTGAGGGTCGCAGGCCGCGCCAACGCTGTCCCACTTGAACCATTCGATTACTTCTTTGTTGGTCGCCGCAGTGCTCCGGAGGATCGTTTCTCTGCCTCCCACGTCAGCTTCGACAGGATCCGTCGGATCCACAAGGACTTCTCTGTAGGCCTTCGAAGCGGTTCTCATTGACCGTGCAAAATGGGTGTCAGACCTATGAGCTGCCAAGTCTACTTCCTCGAAGAGGTCAGGATGGGTCCCACCGACTGTCTTTCCAAGAGGACCATCCCAGAGGACGAGGTCTCCCTCCACTTTGACTGGCTGCGGGACTAGGCGACCTTCTCTGTGACTAATCAACAGGTCAATCTTCTCTGGGCGAACCAGATCGTGAGCAGTGAGGTCCGGAAAGAATTTCAGAAGTTGCCCTGGTGTGACTGCCTGGTTCACTTTCGCAATGCTCTCCAGGCCATAACACAGGAGTTTGTGCTCTGCCACTGTGCCTTTAGGCGTCTTCACTCTCAGTCTCAGGCTATACCTTTTGGTTGCGACTGTCTTCTCCATTCCTCCGACTCCTTGGACGATCAGCTTGATATTCTCTCCCTTCAGTCCGAGACGTTCAGCAGCGTCGTTGGAAATGTAATTTGTATCCGACGCGAGGTCGATCAATGTCCCGACCAGTTGGCCTGAGTTTGTCGTCACATCCAGGAGCATCATTACAACTGGGTACTCTCTAGGCTCACCGCCAGTGCTTGTGCACACTGTCGTTGAGATTTTGTTCGAGAAGGCTTCCTTAAACTCGGCCTTCAGCTCCGGAGAGAGTTTAGCAAAGAGCTCTTCCTGCTTGCCGGTCAGTCCAAGTCCCCTCTTCTCCGCTTTGCTTCGCTCACTGTTCTGCTCACCATCTCTTCTGTCGTTCTTCTTGGTCGGCGGCAGCGGACAGAGCAAGTAGTTATGGTCCGAAGACCCTCCTTTCCGACAATCGTCTTTAGAGCAAAGAAACTTCCGGGTGCAACTGCCATCTTCACCATGGAGGCGCAAGCACTTGAAGCATACTCCTGATTTCTTCAGTTGAGCCTTCTTGCTTGACAGGTTGAGCTTCTTAAAGTCTTTGCAGGCAAATAATCTACCTGCATGCCCTTCGTCTCCACAGGCTATGCACGAACTTGGTTGAAAGTCTTTGTGAATTGACGTGGCTTTGGTGAACGCCTTCTTCTCTTTACTCTTTTCCCACGATCTCTCAGGATAGTCTTTCGAGCTGGGCTGCAACTGATCCAGCTCCTCCAGAATGTCCTCTTGTCTCTTCAGGTACTGTAGTAGATGATCAAAGTGGTACCTGGGTGAGAAGCCGCTTGCAGGGTCGTTCTTGTGAGTGAGCCACTTTTCCTTCAGGGAGTCAGGTAGCTTGCTCTCGATCGACTGGGCCACCACCCTATTCTTCACCGCATCTTCTTCCCCCAGGACTTGGAGATCCCGAAGGGCTCTTTCTACAGCCTGAATAAGCTCGATCGTCTTTCTAGGTTGGTTTCCCTTGACAGGCTGTAAGTCATGTATTTCCCTAGAGATGAGCAGTACTATTTTCGGCTTGTTGCCATACTTGTTGTCCAAGAGTCTGAACACGTCGTCAGCCGGTCCGCAGCTGGACAGCACAAGGTCTCTCTTAACTTTGTCGTCCAGGCTGCCTAGGAGGTGGAATTTCCTCACATTATCCAACCCATGAGGGTTTCCCAGCTGTTGCAGGTCCTGCCATTCAGCTTTCCAGCGGTAATAGTCCCTCATGTTGCCGGAGAAAGTGGGCAGGCGTGCTCTTTCCAGAGTAATCTGGGGCTTGAAGTTGTGTGACCCAGGATACATGCCAGAAACGCCTTGACCTTGCGGCGGTGCGGCGTTTGGAATGACACCGTAGCTTTCAGCGGATTGACCGCCTATGGGACGGAACAGGTCAGAACTGGCAGTCATGGCTTGCTCACTGTCTTGGTTTACCTTCACCACGACATCTGGCTTTACCTTGGTTTGCTGCTCCTCTTCGCCGTCGGACCACGCATTGCTTCGCCACGCCCACCTATCCCACAGTCTCTGTTGTCGCTTCCTTAGCTTCCTGCTTCGGTCCCTCGACTCTGTGAGCCTGGCCAGAGGGATCAAGCCCGCCCACTCATCGACCAGTTTGATGAGCTCGTAGACCTCCCGTTCCAGGTTTTTGTTCGTCAGTTCGCGCTCCATCCTAGATAGCTTCTGGTGGTCGATTGCTTCGGCCAGATCTAGGGCGGAGTCGGCCTCTTCGGCGAGGGTGGAGATGTTCTCCTCAGCGAACCTGGTCCAGAACGATCCCAGGACGAGGTGTTCAACTTCGTCGAACTTCCGGTCACACTCAGCTGACTTTTCGTCGACTTGATCTGCCTTTTTGATGGCCTCTTCATCTTCATCGTTTGAATCTAGTAGGGCCGTGGCGTAATCAAATCCTGCATCTGTGACTTTTTTATGTTCTCCTTTGAAGTTGGTCCACTCGCCTATTAGATCACTTTGGGGCAGTGCGTTCGCTCTGGAGACCAGAAGTTTAGCTCTCCTGGTGAATGCAGTCTGGGCTGTTGAGCGCTTCTGCCTCAGCTTCTCCATTTGGTTCTCTTCTGCCATCTTGTAGAAGTGTTGACTCCTTTGTTAAGCAGGTGGTATGGATGGGCTGAAGCTTGATCAAAGGTTATCCGGTCCACTTCTTTCTTCAAGTAGCCGGGCCTTGGTTTATGACTGTTCGGAGTTTGGTGAATGCAGCCCTCCGAAAGGCTAATAACAGGCAGCACACACGGGCATGACTCGTGTTAGTCAATTTTATTTGGATAAAGACCACAGGTCATAAACCTGGAAGAAAGAATAAAATAAAAATGGCATTACCATAACATTCATTTGAAATAATGCAATAATTAACGAAATAAGCATCACAGTATGTTATTGTACTTGACTCTCACAAAATATAATAAAGCTGTACATTCTCCCAGAATATACCTGCTGAAATATAATTGTAACATAATCTTACAGCTCCTCTCATTACTGATACAAAAAGTGTAATATAAAGAAAACCGGCATCATGCATACATTTCCTATATACACACAAGTAGCCTACATATAACCAAACCACATACATACTGCGTATACACTAAATGTGTATATAAAGCAACACAGTAAAGCAGTAAACAGTAAACTAGTAAACAGTAAACTCTGTTAATACAGCGAGCTGGATACAATAAGTATATAAAATAATAAACTGCATTTCCCAGAATGCAATTCTCAAAGTGCCTTGCGCAGATCGCACGCAGCACGCACGCACGCACGCACTATGCCGGCCGGCACGATACTACAAACATTTCCGTGGCAACAGAGTCCGTAAGTTAATACATATGGACATGCAAACATCATCACACAATAACACAGGACTTCTCCACCACCACGCTACAGTCCGCTAAGCGTTCCGACAGAGCAACCTGTCAAAAACAGCCAACGCTGGCCACAGCTAAACACTATAGCATTGCTACATAAACATGTACATAAACATTCGTGCGCTGCTTGCTTAATACTTGCGGTGTACCAACGCGGACACAACGACAATACTACTGCTAGCCCATAGCAAACCATTATAAACATTTATACATTCACACACTACAGTTCAAGATCTAACTCACCAACGGGCTGTGTGCTCCTGTTGACATACGTTGAATACGTTGAATGTAACGAGTGACGCTATGAGCAACCATTCATATAGTCGCGGTCGCACAGTCGCGCATGCGTAAAACATAATCATGACCATTATACTGACACACGTATCGCATAATGTACAGCAAGAATTAGAGTTATTAAATTATTAAATAGGACAATTATGAAGTAAACATATTTTTAACACTCCACAGTTCCCATTATTTATAAATGAGCTTTTTTATGTCCATAAACTACTTAAACTCAAAAGAACCGAACAATAGATAAATAGATAAATGGATAGTAGTAACTAGCCTATAACCTTGGATCAAGACTATATAGTATTTGATCGAGTCTGACTTTTACTTTTCATATCTAGTTAGTCTTGGTCTATAGCAGTCTAAGTGAAGTCACTAGAAACCCATACTTCTCTGTACATGTAAAGAAAAAAATAGTTTGAGAATGACTGACATATAGAAACATGGGTTTTCAGAAAACTGTCAGGATTTAGAAGGCATTTTGTAGAATCGTCCTCGGGTCTTTAAATGGTTATTTCACCACACATGAAAACACACAGGCTTGCAGGCCATGTCATGTTAGTACGAAATAATTGATGACTCACAGACCTGTGTTTCTGTGTATTACTCACTGGGACAGATGCTGTCTGTCTGTGTCTGTCAGTCTGTCTGCCTGCCTTATCCCGTGTCACAGCGTGTTCTGCACACACCTCTCACGCTGTGCAGGATTAGGCCGACAAACACGGTATCTTCCCACGCAGGAACATTTTGTTGTACTTGTACCCTATAATCCTAAGGTCATGTTTTGAAAAAAGGAAGGAAGGCAAAAAGCTGATATTATCCTGAACGTCACAATATCTAAAACTAAAGGCAGGGATAATTGAGACCATGTATTTGAGACCCAGGTGACAAACTGGTGTACGTTATATAAAACGTACACCGTTATCCTACGTTAAAGTTTGACAAATAAGGATATAATTAAAGACATGGTTCTCCTGTGCACAGCCGAGACACTTACTCAAATCTCACCCGTGTGAAGTGAGGGGCGCTATATATTAAAGTCTAACTCATGTTGATTAGGTGATGTAAAACAAACATTGAACTAAAAACAAACATTAAATTATCTTTATTGTTTGTTAATGGCATTTAATGTTTTTTGTTAGGGACAAGATGATGTATATTTTCCCTTGTCAATATGTCAATACCGTATGTCAATGCATTGTTATTTTGTTGACTCATGTTTAAGCCTATAGTGTATTTTTGTACACAACATTTTGTCAACATTTATTCCTCACATCTACTGAGTAATAATTGATACATTTTCATTTATTGAACTGACCTAGTAGGCTACAGTTTATTAAAAGTTGCGCTCAGAAGGTTGGAGTGTCTGCTCAGACCGATGAAAAATTAAATGGAACATTGGCTTGCATAATAAATTAGAGTAATAATAAAGTAGATAGTTAGTACTGTATCCTACTATAAATGCGCCACGTCTCTTTCTGCTTGTGTGTAATGCACGTAACTTGATAACAATTTGCCCCACCGACTTCACATTCAACACACGTGATCCACACCCCCGCAGGGAGTGCAGTGCCAGATATAGTCGGTCAGACCCACAGTTCTCCAGAACCACCACAAAAGGCTCTGGTCTGGCTCTGCCATAGCCCTGAAACGTGACTGCCATGATGATTATCCTGACAGTCATGAAGTAACTGTTTTGGCGCTCGCTACATTTACAATATATACATTTTCCGTATATATAAACATTCGGAATTCAAATATAAACTACTCACAATTTGTCCCACGGGTGTTAGTTAGTTGCAGCACCAGCGATTAGAATTGCTGCATCCCGCGTTGTTTAATAAAAAGCATTTTTGTCCGAGCGCCCCGGCTACTTTTTTCAAACGGGGTTCGTTTGGGAAACCCACAGTTGCACACCGGGAGCGCACTCGCCTATTAGTCTGTATTGGCAGGGCGGTCAGCGTACCTATATCGAACACACCGAGTGCCACCCTCCTCCCGACCGATAGGGGCGCGTAGTTGAAAGCCAATGGCAAAATAACAGCTCGGATAAAAATGCTTTTTATTAAACAACGCGGGATGCAGAAATTCTAATCGCTGGAGCTGCAACTAACTAACACCCGTGGGACAAATTGTGAGTACTTTATATTTGAATTCCGAATGTTTATATATACGGAAACGTTGTAAATGTAGCGAGCGCCAAAAACAGGGTGCAGTTACTTCATGACTCTCGTATGAATACGAGAGTCATGAACCATGGCTAGCTCTGCCAGTGCAGTGGGCTTAATGAGGCCAACTCCTTTCACCTGGGCCAGGCTCTGCCAGTAGGCCTAATGAGGCCAACTCCTTTCACCTGTGCAATGTCCAGCCTCTGCCTCAGCCAATTGAGGCTCAACCAATCAGCGGATTGATTGCCAAGTACACTTTTCACAGTCAATTTGCAGTCTGCACATACACAGATATCCATGTGGGACACCGGCTGACGGGTGCTATATGACAACGTATATCATTAGGTTCCCAAGTTGCATCGTTCCCAAGTAGGCCGGTGGCCGACTGCGACGGGCACGTACAGGTCTAGTATCTATTAATTGGTTCTGTGTCAAAATGCCCACACACATTCCTAGTGCTGGCATTATGGATCGTATAGGCAACAGGAACATAATTGGCATGCATGAGACAGTCTGACCTTGACACTGAACCTGCAAATGCCTAACGAGCATACAAGGGAGTTCACCTCAACTGGTTGTGAGCAAGACATGAAAATCAATAATCAGATGGGGGTTGGGGTAATTACAATAAAAACAATGATCCTTCCAATTGCTAAATCAGAAAGAGTTGGGGCGTGTAGATACACAGACAAATCCAGTCGTGGTTCATTAGTGCCTCACCTTAAGGCCAGATCTTTGGTCCCTTAATAGATGAGTGAGTTTCACGAAGATCGGTCCAGCGGTGTCCGCGGTTAGATGGACAGGGGTGGAAATATATTCTGCCGGTATTCCGACCTGGCGGAGATAATTCATATTATTGTCATTGGTTGTTAATAATTCCGTAAACCGGGTCTTGAGACAATTAAGACACTAATGAATGCATTGATTCCTTCATTCAGGCTTGAACATGCCCTCTGTGTGTGTGTGTGTGTGTGTGTGTGTGTGTGTGTGTGTGTGTGTGTGTGTGTGTGTGTGTGTGTGATGTATAGCAGTGGCAACTTGTAATGTCCTATATAACAGTCTACATGTAAAGCTGCTGTTTGTTACCTCACCAGTTGTACTGATGGGGGGGTCCCTATGAGAATAGTAGCTGTAATGGCCAATAAACCAAAGTGGATCAATACCAGGAGATAAATCTAGTTGGGACAGCCGGTTCGGTTTATTTCTCAGTCCAAGGCGTGGCTGTTTTATTTGGCAGATGTACGTGTGTCACCGCTCGATCAATTCAATTCAACGTGGAGTCATTGGGCGAAACAGCCAGCGAAAACATTGATGACTCGCAATCCTAAAACCCATCCATGCTTGACTTGTATTGATTCCACTTCTCGGCTCATTGTAATACTACGGAGGAACACAGCAATCTGACAGTGTGTTTTGACTGTTTTCTGTAGTAATTCAGTACACTAAAGTTCCCAAGTTGTTTTCGTAGACTAAAACTATGACAAAAAATGACTACTTTTTTCCACTGACGAAAACTAAATGGAAACTACATGAAAACAAAGCTATGATGACTAAAACTAAGACTAAATATTCTGACGATTTTGTCAACAAATACAAACTAGAGTAAAATTTTAGGAGGGGACTTGGTTGGTTGCATGCTGAAAATAGGCTATTTTCAGCAAGTGTAAAATCAGCCATTATGACGGCATCAAGGCCCACCAAAATACATTTTAGTCGACTAAATCAACTGTAGATTTAGTCGACTAAAATCTTATGACATTTAGTCGACTAAAACTAGACTAAACACTAACAGTACGTTTTAACAACGGGCGACAGCCAGACAAATTTTCCGGACGTGCATTATTTGTCAATAGGACCCGGTAGACCCGGTACTACTTAGTACAGCAGACAATAGGAACGATGTTTCACTTGGTGATACAAGCGTGAAATTTGGCATGAACATTCCTCTGGGTTATCTCTTTAACTTTTTAAACTGAGCCAACGAAAAATCCAATATCTTGAAATTAATGGCCCGCCATCTTTGATTCTCAAGTGGCTCGGTTTCTTAAGTCGAAGAGTGACCTACAAAGATGATTTGTACCAAGTTTAACGCTTGTATCACCTTGTGAAAAATTCCTCTCACAATATGGCTGTTAGCCGCTGTACTAATTGGTGATAGAGGCAATAGCAGGCGAACAGGCGATGGTCGAAAAGTGGGCGGGGGAACGTCGAATGGCCGAAAAGATAAAAATAATTAATCTTTGGGTGACGTCGCCCGACGATAGTGGGCGATTGGGCGATAGCCAATGAAATTCAAGCGATGCTCGCCGTTGGTCGCCTGCTGTTAAAACGTACTGTTATTAGACACCAAGACATTCCGTGACTAAAACTAAATTATAGCTATTCAAGAGTCTATGACTAAAACTAAAATCAGAATGTGCTGCCAAAAACAACACTGTTCCCAACCACTGGTACTTGAGCCACAGTGGAGTCGCCCCAAAAAAGGAGGGAAAAAAAGACTGAAAAAGTGGAATAAAATATTTGTATATTACTACAGGTGGTTCTTCTGACCAAGCGATTGGTTGAACTATAGGCTATCCAGCCGTGCTGAAATGGGCACGACAGCACAGCTAGCCGTTATAATTATTCCGTAGATAATTATTAATTATTATATTATTAGAAATATCATCAGTTGTACTGATTAGTGATTAGACAGAGTTTTGTCAGAGCAGCAGCATTATTGACTTAGGAATGGAACAAAAAGGGCAGCTCCTGTATTTTAACTGACTAAATAAATACATAAATAATGTTATTTATTAGGGTGGTACATGGAGAGCCAAATATTTTCTTTGGTGGTACTTTGGTGGATAAAAAGTTGGAAAGCCACTATGCCATAGCATTCTGATGTGACTCAGATGGCTGACACACACACACACACACACACACACACACACACACACACACACACACACACACACACACAGGCTGTGGTAAAGGTCTACAATGGTGGGCTGAGCCAACTAAGAGTTGCAGTTTTCTATTCTTTTTCTAATCAATTCCTAATTAAGGCCACGGCACCGTGGCCATAGGAAGCTCTGGTAATTGAGTAACATTGGGATGGAGTCGATCAGAGAGCCAGAGAGGTGCAGCTGGTCCGTCGGGAGACCAACTCATTTCCATATAAATGGGCTGTTAAACGTAACCCCTGTCATATCGCAGCACAGTATTGGCTGAGAGCCCACATACCGCAACCAATATCTTCCTGCTTTAAAGGTTTTATGACATTCATTTTCATTTATTTTTCTTTTTCTTTTAGGTTTTATGACCTCAATTACACCCAAAAAACCTGAACTTTGAACATTCAGTGGATTTTCTGTGGTCTGAAGTTTTCTTTGGGGTTTGGAAGCCTTTTGAGCTACAATGAAAACAGGCAACACAGTGAAAACAGTGACATCTGCTGGCAAATCCCATTGACATATATGGGATTTGCAGGCTCTTACATCACAAACTGCCGGCAAATCAGAGCACCTGTTTGAGCCAGAAAACCCCAGATCACAGAAAATCTACTGAATCTTAAAAGTTCATGTTTTTTGGGTGCAATTGAGATTAGAAAACCTAAAAAAATAAGAACTAAGAACAATTCCAAAACCTTTTTTTTAATGTCACAATCCCTTTAAGTCCGCAAGAACGACTTTTCTCATTTTCTCGGGCAAAACAACCGTGTTTGAAAGTTCCGCTAAAGCGAGGAGCGCCAGTGGAGACCCTTTTTACAGGAATCATGTGGGAAGGAGGGAGAGAATATGATGGCCCGATAATAGCAAGATGTAAGAAATGCATTCTGCCCAGGCGTTGGCGTCTGGTGATCCAGTCGGGTGCCCCGGGGGAGGTTAGGGTTAGGGTGAGGGTTTGAGGTAGGTTGTCGATCGGACCAATGGACCGTCGGCATATTGACGCGGACCCAGCCTACTGTCTGTCCCTTCAAAAACCAATAAAAAGGCGTAAGCCGCAAAAAAATATCTAAAAAATAAAAAATTTAAATAAAGGCATTCTGCTGTGCCTCTGGCTCTCACTGCCTCATGTAAATAAGTGCCAGCACCAGTTGAGGAGGTGCATCGTCTACATCACTGGTTTAAAAAAAACTGGGGGACGGGACCCCGAGGCGGTTTGACTTAATGTTCAACATTGTTTTCTCACTCAACAGTAAAGCACAACAACATCTGGTTGGTTTTGTGCTTTCTTTAGGAGTTAAATCTCCCAAAGATTTGGCGCCGCGCATCTGTCAAAGCTCTGCCGAAGCCAAAAAAACACAATGTTGTTTATTTATGCATGCCACAATGTTTTGGGCCAAACAAATTAGAAAGTACGAAAAAAACGGCAGGTTGTGTTTTTTCTTCTTTGTAATTATTTGTGTGGTCCAAAATATTGTGTTTGTTGTCATGATTTGTCACAACTCGAGTTGGCTTTGTATGACGCTTAAAAGGTCTTTAAATAAATACTTTTTGAAATGTCTATGGGGAAAATGCATTGGGATTCATTTCCAACCTGCTCATTGGTCGCAATAGAGTACTGTATGCACGTGAGCGTGACATCATCAAACCAGGAAGTTATGCAGGAAGGCCAACTGAGTGGCAAAGAAACTACTTTCTGGCCTTGACAGCCCATACATCCACACAGAAAAGTCATATCTGATTACATTAAACAACGTTAAACAATGTTAAACTCACTTTGCATGTTGCTTTGCCACTCGATGTGCCATTCACTTTAAGCATGCACATACCCTCTATTAGGGGTTCAGACAAGGTCCAGGACACTTCGAAACTACCTCTGGGGGAGCTCGGATTCGAACTGGGGGCCACTCTAGCGCTGATCCACCGCCCACTTATGCATGCACACACACACACACACACACACACGCACACGCACACACACTCTGTTGTCTCAGATATGTGTTCCTGTGTGAGCATATACTGTCAGATGATATCAATAAACCACATTTCCTTTCAATTTCTTTGAAAAACATGCTAAACGACCGATTTAAACACTCGTTTAACCGTTTAAACTTGGATTTTCTTGGCCGTTCCTACGTTTAAATTAGTTTAGCACTCTGGTAGCTCTTCACTTTTTGGATTCATTGTGCAGAAAAGGGTAAGAAGTGTTCCTTTTGGAAACCATGCTCCGTTTCTGAACCGTGGTGGGAGCTGCCGTGGGTGTGACCTCATCTCGGAGCTACAGAATGAGCGTAGGGACTGAAGGAACATATTGGGGCTACACGTAGGACATTGTAATGCGTGTGTGTATAGGGCAGGCCCTATATATATATATATATATATATATATATTTGCAGTGGAGCAGTTCACCTATTTCAACGGTTACACAATGTGTTCATAGCTTCAGCGTGGCTTGCCGTGACGAGATCAGTCAATAGTCCGCTGGCAGGAACAACCTTGAGCATAGCAGAGGGGGAATAACTTGACAACGAAGCAGAGAGGGGCAAAGAAATAACAGAGAGAAAAAAATGATAATACTAGTTAAACCACTGTGTACAGTATACTGTACGTGGGAGGTTGAATCGATGGAGCTGAGGAGCTGAAAGGCAGCGCTCCAGAAGTGGATGCAGTATTGATTGAATGGCTGTTGGACGGATAACGTACTGTTTGCTCATTCCACCCTTGAGTTGAGGGAAGAAAACCGGGACTCGTCACGCTCTGGATTTGACGGAGGATGTCTGTCGAGGCAATACGAGTTGCTGTTGTTGCAAACGGAAACAAAGTAAATAAACCATTTTTGCCGTTTCCCCAGGCAACTAAACAAAGCACATCATCGCACATGTATGCGCACCCGTGAGCATGCAACGAGCAGACTAATTTCTTTGAGGTCATGTCATGTTTATCATTAATCTATCCACCGGTGCCAGTGCATGGAAATAAGGTGGGATTGGCAGGTCTAATTGGCTGGTTGTTTGCAGACTGTAACATTCCACTACTTCTCTATCCAGAGGGCCTGGCATTGAGAGTCAACATAACACGGCACTTGGAGGTTGGAGGTTGGTCACGACGAAGCGTCCTCGGGCTCAGAGTGACATATGCTTTGCTGCATGTGACGTGTGTCTAGGACCGAATATATAGAAGACCTGCATGAACTCTGAAGCCTATATAGATTGTCTTTTTCAGTGTGCCGCCAGTGCAGGAAATGATGCGAAGCCTGCAGAGCTAGTTCAGGCAGGCAACTCGTGAGCGCGCCTATACCTGATCAGGTGACTATACTAGTCTGCATGCACTCTTTACCTGATCAGAGCGGCTATTTAAACCTACCTGCTCATTCCTGGCTTCTCTCCTGCTGTCAGTGTTTCCACACCTAAGCGCAAAACCGTCGACAGCCGCGGACAGAAGAAGCTGTGCAGTGTGTGTGCAGCTGGTTTTTAGACGGATGGGAATCTGGCCGTCGCGCAAGTTGTCCGGAAGTGGAGCTTCTTTTCCATCCACCAGCAGAACGTGCGCGGCTCTTTAGTAAGTCTGGCAGCACCTTGTGCGGTCGTATGCGCTGCTGCTGCTGCATCCCTGCCTCGCTGGCTGCTAACCTGCTGCAAACCTTTTTGCAAATCCCACCGCCTCCCCAGCATCCACCTGTATACAGGCTCTGTTTCTAGATCCCCCCCCTGCATGGGGGTCTTAAGTTATTCATTCCCTGTAATTCATCAGCACTTTATTTTATGATGTATTTTTGCTTGAATTATTTTACCTTCTATTGTTTGTTTCATGCCCTAAAATTATGTTACAGGGAATGAATAGGGACAGAGCCCTGGCGCCAATCTATGCTTCATATATCTATGCTCAATAAATATATATTCTAAATTCACTCAAAGAGTTGTCTGACTGAACTTCGTTTTTTGGGTTATTTGAGTATATCAAAGGTCAAATTAGCCTTTGTGATTTATGGGGATAAACAATGACCTCAAGAACTTATTTGCCTTTTCTTTTTACTATTTTGAAAATCATTTTAAAATAGTTAATAACTAGCCCATCTATCTACATGTTGTGAGCTTGTAGATCAGCTCTTAGAACTATTTTAAAAGGTTTTTTTTTAAATAGTAAAAATCCCAAATAAGTTTAGGGATAAGGGGTAATGGGTGGCACAAGATGGAGCCCTTAGTGTAATATCACTTATTTGCCGATATCTCATTTAGCTGACCAGTTGAAACACTTTTAAACCCAATATCAGACACATTTTTGTTCATATATTACTGCACTTTGGCTTTGTATAGGGTAGTGTGTAGGGCATCAGACATTACATTGGAAGAACCGAGTTGTCACAGTATGTGTCTTGCCATACTGTGGCTGTGTGTGGCTCTGTGTTGCCATATGTGGCTGTGTGTGGCTGTGTGTTGTCATACTGTGGCTGTGTGTGGCTGTGTGTTGCCTTACTGTGGCTGTGTGTTGTCATACTGTGGCTGTGTGTTGTCATACTGTGGCTGTGTGTTGTCATACTGTGGCTGTGTGTGGCTGTGTGTTGTCATACTGTGGCTGTGTGTTGTCATACTGTGGCTGTGTGTGGCTGTGTGTTGTCATACTGTGGCTGTGTGTTGCCATACTGTGGCTGTGTGTTGTCATACTGTGGCTGTGTGTTGTCATACTGTGGCTGTGTGTGGCTGTGTGTTGTCATACTGTGGCTGTGTGTGGCTGTGTGTTGTCATACTGTGGCTGTGTGTGGCAGTGTGTTGCCATACTGTGGCTCTGTGTTGCCATACTGTGGCTGTGTGTGGCTGTGTGTTGCCATACTGTGGCTCTGTGTTGCCATACTGTGGCTCTGTGTGGCTGTGTGTTGCCATACTGTGGCTCTGTGTTGCCATACTGTGGCTGTGTGTGGGCTTTCCTCCCAGCTTCTAGCCTTGGCACACCTGTCTGTGGTCACATATCCTTCTCAATAAAGGTACATATACCTCATCGCACTCAATTAACATACCTGCAGGCCATCAACTCTTCAGCCCTGACAGTATTTAAACCCTGGTCTTCACTCATCACCAGATCATTGTACAACCTTTCATGGTAGTAGCTTGTCTCTAAACCATTTTGTTCATATATTACTGCACTTTGGCTTTGTATAGGGTAGTGTAGGGCATCAGACATTACATTGGAAGAACCGAGTTGTCACAGTATGTGTCTTGCCATACTGTGGCTGTGTGTGGCTCTGTGTTGCCATATGTGGCTGTGTGTGGCTGTGTGTTGTCATACTCTGGCTGTGTGTGGCTGTGTGTTGCCTTACTGTGGCTGTGTGTTGTCATACTGTGGCTGTGTGTTGTCATACTGTGGCTGTGTGTTGTCATACTGTGGCTGTGTGTGGCTGTGTGTTGTCATACTGTGGCTGTGTGTTGTCATACTGTGGCTGTGTGTGGCTGTGTGTTGTCATACTGTGGCTGTGTGTTGCCATACTGTGGCTGTGTGTTGTCATACTGTGGCTGTGTGTTGTCATACTGTGGCTGTGTGTGGCTGTGTGTTGTCATACTGTGGCTGTGTGTGGCTGTGTGTTGTCATACTGTGGCTGTGTGTGGCAGTGTGTTGCCATACTGTGGCTCTGTGTTGCCATACTGTGGCTGTGTGTGGCTGTGTGTTGCCATACTGTGGCTCTGTGTTGCCATACTGTGGCTCTGTGTGGCTGTGTGTTGCCATACTGTGGCTCTGTGTTGCCATACTGTGGCTGTGTGTGGGCTTTCCTCCCAGCTTCTAGCCTTGGCACACCTGTCTGTGGTCACATATCCTTCTCAATAAAGGTACATATACCTCATCGCACTCAATTAACATACCTGCAGGCCATCAACTCTTCAGCCCTGACAGTATTTAAACCCTGGTCTTCACTCATCACCAGATCATTGTACAACCTTTCATGGTAGTAGCTTGTCTCTAAACCAGTGTTTACTTCCTAGTAATGAAGTTATAGTTTAGTAATCTCCCAGTGTTTTGCTCCTGTGTGTTTCCTGCAGCTCAAGCTCTTCTCCTCTCCTCCAGAACCCAGCTCTCCTGTTCATCCGCCTGCCCTGCCTGCTCTTCTCAGCCTTCATGTTTGTTTTATGCTACATTCCCATTCACTTATTGTGAATAAATACCGTAACTTGGTTCCTGTGTTTTGGCTCTGCTTTTGGGTTCAACTTTCTTCACTGCAAACCATGACACAAGTTGGCCCAATGAGAGTTGTACATGTGTGTGTGTGCGGTGCAGTATGTGCACATGTGTGCTCTTTCATTGGGAAACCATAGAGCACCAAAGTCTGACGTCACTTTCAGTAGAGGGCGCCAATACACAGGTTAATGTATTTTTTTATTTGCATTGTAATCAAGCGATTTAGGTCGCTTCATATAAGAACTGTGTTTGAAAAATAAACCGACCACCCCGGCCTTTCTGTCTGTGGCTGTGCGTCGTTAATGATGTCCATATTTGATACAGCCAGTTTCTGTAGAAAATGGAATTAATTTGGCCACAAAAGCCTTGAAACTACATATGAAGAGTTTCTGTTGTGCGACGGGCAGGTGCAGCAACCCCGCCTACCCGGAAATGTAGTCTCTGGGTTGTTCGACTCGTTTCTATAGGGCTTATTTTGTTACTCTTTGGGTATATTTGTACATTTCCACCTCCAGTCGATGCTTCATATATCCATATGAGTGAAAAGGCTGTGGTGGTCAGTTCTTATATGAGGCAATCTAAAATCCCCCTATGGAGATTACAATGCAAATAAAAAGTACACGGACCTGTGGACTGACGCCCTCTACTGACAGTGACGTCAGGACTTCGGTGCTTTATTATGTTCTCTGTGAGTAGCCTATGCCTTCCTGCCTGTTCCTCCGCTCGCAGCCTCCCACCGGGGGCTGAAGGTCAGGGAAAGTCGACAGAAATCAATGAGACCCGAGGTACGAATGCAGCCATAGAAACGTGAGCGCACAGGTGTGTGTGTGTGTGTGTGTGTGTGTGTGTGTGTGTGTGTGTGTGTGTGTGTGTGTGTGTGTGAGTATATGAATGTGTGTGCACAACAGTCTCTCTATTCCGGTGCAGGGCCCAAGTGGTGTGCCGACGTGAGACAAATCCAGGTCTGTCAGAGAAAACCACACATTATATAATTGCATTTCCTTCATGTACTAAATCGGTACTTAGTGTGCACCCAGTACAGAAGGAAATGTGATACGCTTTACCTGCACTTTCAACTGTTTATTCCTTTGTTTATTTAAAAACTGTCAACACATTTTCTTTTTAAATATCAAAAACAGCTGATCAACAACCTCACAATGTATTTGTCCTCCACTCTTTACACAATCTATAGCAGTGTAACTTATTGTAATGTAATGAGTAATGACTCATTCAGAATGAAATCATGCCCTGTTTTTTCTTCTCTTTTTTTGTCTGTCTTATTTTGAAAAAACGTAATGTTAAACCAACCACCACACAATGTGTCACATTGCTTGTAGATCATCCATTTTCGCTATGAATACATCGATTTGGACTTGGTCTATTGTGCCTCGGGCACAAAATGTTTGAAAGTGCTGTAGATTAAATAATCTTCCAAAGATGAAGGATTGACAAAGTTCTTCAGGGTGAAGTATTGAGAATTTATTCAGAAGATTCAGCAGAGTAACAGCATACAGAGAGTGAGGAACAGGCCTCCTTGCCTGTTCCAGCAGCCCCTCCAGGCGCAAGCCTCCCCAACCCTATTCTCAGACAGTCCTTATAGTCTTGTCTTAACAGAGATGCTATACAAAAGGATCTGCGCTAAAGATAAGGGCGACACAAATAAGTATACCTTTGCTGACAGCGTGGAGGAGTCAAGTCAGCTGTTAGATTGACAGCTGCAGTTGAGTTAGACAGAGAATGCTTCAATGAGACTGAATGGAAGGCAGAGAAATACACAATGCATAATATTTGGCAGTCTATTTGGCATTCTAAAAAAGCCACCACTTTCATCCTTGCTTCCCTAATTTGGAGTCACATGCCATACATAGGCCACATGGAAATAGCAGATCTATAAGATCACGTTGCAAACTTGTACATTTTTAAATAGCCAAAGCATAAACAGGGCTCTCAGATAAGTCTGAGAGCTGTGCACTTGTAATGCCTTACAAATAGATACATTGAAGATGCAGTGCCGTAATATTCTTCCACCCTAAAACATGATCATCAGGTATTATTATTATATAAGGAGGAGATAAGATTATTTTCGAAAAAAGTGTACCGTATTTGTTAAAATGTTGTTTTTATGTGGACACGCCCACCAGTTCATTAAGTACGCCTGGTTTGCCTGGTGGGTGGTGATCCACCTGAACTGAAGCTGCACCCACAGCCATTGTTGTATGATACAGGGGGAGGGTATAGTGTGATGTCACTATATCACTTTTTTTTTAATCATTTGCACGTTTGACTGCAGCCTCAGTCAAAGGTTCCATGCAGCCTACAGGAAGAAACCCTATACAAAGGGAAGACGTCATTGCAACATAACAACCACAACCAAGGGGTCTAATGAAGTACTGTCACCTCATAAACGCATGAAGAAATACAAAAATCACGGCACTTCAACTTTACCATTGAGGATTTTTACTGTGTATAGACTGTAGACTGTACTCGGTGTATACTGCATCTCTTATATATTTTTTCTTTGACAACCCATTGGATGCATGCCCTGTGTACTCACTGTAGTCAATTCAATCCATTCCTGTAAATCACTTTGTCAATCAGAGCGTATGAATACATTCATCTTCCTCGATCCTCCTCGTCTCTGACTGAGGTCAAGCGCAGCCCGCCAACACAATCTATACACTGCACGCCTCCGTATTTAGTAGAGTGAGCTCTAATTATCACCCTGGCCTTTGGGATGTCTTTGATTGCACGGCCTTGCCTGTTGGTGTACAGTGTGCGGTGAAAGGAAAAGGGCACAGTAATATAACAGGACCATAATATGCAGGCGCTTTTCTCTCTGGCAAAGTGACGATTACATTAGAACAATTGCTGCATGCGCTCCAAACAAATGAGTGGAGACTGCATCGACGGTGAACCCATAATCTGACACCGTTCGACGCGTGTCCTTCATTAAATGCATTTTTTGAAGCCATTGACATTGAGGCATTGTCTGATGCGGTTCTGAATAAGCTCAGAGGAATTTGTTAGCTTTTGAATATTCAACATCGGGCCTTATTATCATATTTTCCTGAATAGAGGGGGGGGGGAGGGTGCGCGCGCGTGCGGATGCAGCTGATGAATTGCTTAGATTGGCGGGACATTGTGAAGCAGCTATATGACACCTTGCAACCCTCAGAAAATTTCGCACTAGACAAAATGACCCTGCGACCCTGTGATGAGGCATAACATCATTGCATTAAACGGTTGGTACTTTTCAAAGCATCCGCAAGCACACTTGTACAACGAAGTAGGACACTACTTTTTTTCCCCTCAAGATGTGTTTTGAAAATGGAGCTTGATTCCTTGCTGAGGACGCTGAGTGAGCACTGCACCAAAGCATTATGGAAATTGTAGTCGAGGAAGGAAGTGAGCCCAGTGTCCATGACATTGTGGACACTGCTAAAATCCAAAATATCTAAAACCACAAGAACGTGTTCTAAATATTGTAAACGTCATTAACATATACGTTTTTTTTTTTTTCAAAAAAGGGTCCCTTTAAATGTTTTACATGACTTAATGACTTGACTGTTGATTGTTTTGCATTCCTGAAGTGAAACTGAATCACTTCATATACTCTCGTCTCGAAACCGTAACATGATTTATAGACCTCTTCATTCTTGCAGAAACTGACGGAAAATATGATATGCACCGTGAAGGAGAAGGAGAAGAAACTACAGTGAAAATAGTGTTCGGACTTGATAACAAGAATCTTCTCACTCATGATAACATGAAGTATACAGCCCAGGGCAGGCTGATGGTGATGTAAGCACTTATACAATTCTACCGCCTGACCGGGGGCCTGCAGTCACTTATAGAGACTCTCTCTCTCTCTCTCTCTCTCTCTCTCTCTCTCTCTCTCAGCCCACACTAAATATTTGAAGATGTCAAATGTAAATGTTCTGTGAGTCATAAAGCCTATATACCTCAGTGCATGGTGCAGTCAATTGCATATTATCTGAGAGATGTTGACGTATTATAAACATATGCCTTCTGCCATTATTATGCACGGCGTGTTTTGCTGTCGTAATGTACAGCATAGGGGTTTGTTTGTGTGCCATTCCATTCAGTATATTTTACTGTACTTTGATTTAAAGCCCTCATCCAATCGCTGGCGAGGGGAGGGCTGGAGGAGGAGTGGCCCCGGCTGGATGTGTTTCAGCACCGCGGACAGCTCAACTCCGCTCGCTCGACTGCAGGGGAGAGAGAGAGAGAGAGAGAGAGAGAGAGAGAGAGAGGTGACGAAAACAACTGAATGAACACCATTCCACCTCGACAGGCACGACTAGTGCCAGTTCTCAACCCCGTCACTTCTGAAGAGCTCCTACATGGCTTCATTCAATTATATATATTTGTAGTTGTTTTTGATGCATCCAGACGCGTTTAACCAATCATCAACAACATCACCACCAGCTCTTCTGCGTCTATGGTTTACAGTGCCGTGAAGTATAGGGTCTTTTTTTTAATGCCATTGGAATGGCCTACATATACGTCAAGTTCTTGTAAAAATATAACAATTGTGTGTATATCAAACCGCACTCACTCACCACCACCCCGTCGCTAGGGTCGCTGATTATGTTGAGATAACCGGATTGCCCTGCATGCAGCGTGCACCGTGCACGCCATGAAGTGGCTGTGGCTCTAGCGTGGCAAAGAAGAGAAAACAGAAACATGAAGTTAAGTAGTTTCGACGGACAGCGGTGAATGCTGCGGTTTGACAATCGATCGCCTCGCCGTGCATCTGCAAATTGCAAGTTATAATTCCGAACAGAACGGAGTCATTTATTGTTTTCCTGTTTCTTTTCTTCCATCACCCGAACGGACGGCTCGTCTCAGCAGCCCCAGACGGACAAGATGAGGTCCTTCTGTGACTTTTTAAATCCTTCTTAAAGAGAAGCAAAGGAAACGAGCGAAGCACCAAAAGGCTTTATATACTGCAAGAAAACAAGGATAATTAATAAAAAAAACATTGCATTTATTTTATTTTCATTCCAAACCTACTCGCGTCGCCTTTCATTCAGAGACAGAGGAAGATATATAACGTCTTTGGAGGGTTATTAAAAGAGTAGGCTATACAAATCAACGTGTATTGGGTCAACCACAACAACAACAGAAGGACAACATGAAGAAGTTTCGGAAGGTGCTCGACGGGCTGACCACCTCCTCTCCGACGGGGGGGTCCATGGGGTCGCCCTCGGGGTACGGCAGTGCGGCGGGGACCCCCACCCCCCGAGACGTGGACATCCAGGAAACTTTAGTCTCGGAGAACTTTCAGATCAGTAAGGTTAGTAGCATGGTGTGTGTGTGCGTGTGTGTGTGTGTGTGTGTGTGTGTGTGTGTGTGTGTCATGGTGTGTGTGTGTGTGTGTGTGTGTGTGTGTGTGTGTGTGTGTGTGTGTGTGTGTGTGTGTGGATATGATGATGATATATGACGGAGAAGACAAGGCTGCCTAACTGAGTGTGGTCTTAATTGGCTTGGTTTGGCTGAAGGCGAAACGCACCTCGACGCTTTAATAACCCATGCAGTGCTTTGGCACCGTGCGCACCGCTGTGTGTGTGCGCACCGCTGTGTGTGTGTGCACAGCTGGCCCATACGCGTTGAGTTGACTCACGGTTGCACAACAAATGTGTGTGTGTGTGTGTGTGTGTGTGTGTGTGTGTGTGTGTGTGTGTCATGTGTGTGCGTGCGTGCGTGAGAGAGATGAAAGCGGCATCCGGTCCCAACCGTGCACCTGCCATCTGTGTGTACCAATGAGTAGGCTACAGTGGCTATGTCTTCTATCTATGATGTGGAACAAAAACAGATGACAACAGCCTGGAATGAGAGCGCATGTGGAGTATACACAGTGTTCGCCTTATTGGAACAAGAAGATTATGGTCAGATGTATACAATCCATGTGGCTTAGTTTGCATAACAGATCATTTATCTATGACAGTCTTTGATCCAAGGCTATAGCCTATAGTGTGCGTGCGCGTGCCTTTATAGGAATCGGCACAGGAACAGTCTACTCTAGGCTATACTTCAATAAAATAAAGAAATAAAAGTGAGCCATCCCAAGAAGTATTGACCCTGCAGTCCTATCCTATCCTATCCGGCTGATGTGATTTTCGTGGGGGTTGGTTGTCTATTTATAGCACCCCCCTCGCCCATTGCAGGCTAGTGCCGGACGCCCACTTGGAGGGAGAGAGAGAGAGAGAGAGAGAGAGCTGACTGCAGCCATAATTTCTCACCCGAAAGAGAGGAGGTGAATTTTTGGATCGGATATCGTGAATATTTCATGACGTTGCATAAACTTGGGGGTATAGCCCCTTATATGTTGTCGTGGAGCTGCCTGTGCTGTGTGTGTGTGTGTGTGTGTGTGTGTGTGTGTGTGTGTGTGTGTGTGTGTGTGTGTGTGTGTGTGTGTGTGTGCGTGCATGCGCACGCACACACGCATGCATGCATGCACTATTATAATTATGGGAAGGAGAAGTGGTTAGGGAAAAGAGGTGGGGGGAGTGAGTTTATATTTACAGGACTGTGTGTGTGTGTGTGTGTGTGTGTGTGTGTGTGTGTGTGTGTGTGTGTGTGTGTGTGTGTGTGTGTGTCTGTGTGTGTGTTCTCAGAGTTACAGACCCATAATGGTCCATTTGGTTTCTAACTATCATTTAGCTGGAACTCTCTCAAGGACACCCTGGGGGTCCCCGGACCCCACTTTGGGAACCAATGGTTTGACGTATATCACTGTGAGCTTCTGTTCTTGACGGCGGCGGTGGCTCAGGGGTAGAGTTGCCGGATGCAAGGTTGCCAACTCGTTCCTGTGTTTAACTCTGCTTTTGGGTTCAACTTTCTGCAAACCATAACAATTTCCACATTTCCAGACCAAGACAAGTGAGAGCTTGCAGGTCGGTTATTTCCCACCGTCCACTGTGTACAACTATATATACAGTAGTATAATAGGTCTTAAGTGGATAATGCAGGGTTCAGTGGTTCGGCTGTAGTGCCTCTAACAGAATAACTATAGCGTTGTACTGAGCAGATCTCTGAGCAGCAGCCTAGCCTATAACACAGTATCGCGTGCTGAATGCAGGGACACACGCACTCTTTTCCAGCACTTTCTCCTGCACGATACCACACTATAGCGGCTTGCTTAGGATGGTCGCTGTATATAGTGCAGCATAAAACAAACATGAAGGCTGAGAAGAGCAGGCAGGGCTGGCGGCAGGCAGATGGACAGGAGAGCTGGGTTCTGGAGGAGAGGAGAAGAGAAGCTGCAGGAAAAACACAGGAGCAAAACACTATAGGAATACTAGGAACTAAGAGATTACTAAACTATAGCCTCACTACTAGGAAGTAAACACTGGTTTAGAGACAAGCTATACTACCATGAAAGGTTGTACAATGATCTGGCAATGAGTGGAGTGAAGACCAGGGTTCAAAGCCGACGCCCACACACAGCCACAGTATGGCAACACAGAGCCACATACACATCTGACACTTTAATTAATTAAGGCGACTTGATTAATTGACATAGAAAAGGGCAAATATCACAAAAAACTATTTCCATTTCCTCCCTTTATTTCCAAGTGTGTTTGTCATGTTATGTGACTCCAGCTCCGATTTTCCCCTCAGGAAAAATGTTTTTTTTCAGCAATGAGATTATATTTTTTTGGTGGGTAGATCTTGTTGAGCTGGTCATTTTGAAAGTAGCTCTCAAGTACAAAAAGTCTGGGCACCCCTGATATAGGCTATAGGGCGGCCTATTGTTGGTGATTGCAGGGCCTAAAACATCATAATTCATAAATGTGTGTGTGTGTGTGTGTGTGTGTGTGTGTGTGTGTGTGTGTGTGTGTGTGTGTGTGTGTGTGTGTGTGTGTGTGTGTGTGTGTGTGTGCATTGCCATCTGTACCTGCGTAGATTGATTGGTCATGCCTGCCTGATGCCTGTGCTTGGTTCTAGAATGTGGCAGATTTGTTTTTCTTCACCCCAAACTTGCGTCTTTGTTCATGATTAAATATAAGCCTCACAATGTCAAATGTCTATTGCAAGGTTTTTGTAAAGAAAGGAAGTCAGCATGCAGTCCCTAGAGGAGCCTAGCATACGTTTTTTTCAGGACTTCAGCTTTACTGGGCAACTCCACAACAACAGCGTCCACGGCATGCCCTTGATTATGGATTACTACGTGATTGAAGACATCAAAGGTCATAATTGTAAAATTTGCTGAATGGATTTTCATTGATTGTGCCCATGTTGTCTGCTGCTATGCTACGGGGTGCTATCTTGCTAATTTGTAATTTGGAAGTGAGTTGAAAGAAACTACAGTAGCTGTTGTTGTACACTCTGCAGTGTTCAATACTCAACACGAATACTTCAATACTATAGGTTGTCTGGGAGAGTTGAGCATGTTGTTGTTTTATACTAGTATAGGCTGTCTGTGAGAGTGTGCATGTTGTTGTTTTATACTAGTATAGGCTGTCTGGGAGAGTGTGCATGTTGTTGTTGTCTAAAGTGCCTCTCTCGAAGAGAGTCATATGGGTCCGAGACACTTGGTGGCGCTGGAGCACAGAACAAAACATAAACTCACGAGCTAATTTATTGGTTCGTGGAGCTGTCACTCAAGGCGGCGCCTCCGGTCCTGACCCGCAGGTATAAAACCGGTGGGCGTACACGCCGAGTCATTCCTACATTTTTCTGCGCTTGGATGCACACAGCACAACGTACCAAAGATTCACACCGGCTGTTGAAATTGTATTTTCCCGAAAGACGGACGCGTCTAAAACCGACCTGTACCGCGGGGATTCGCAGCCAAGAAGGTGTTTCTACGAGCTACTGCAGATAAGTAAAATAAGACTATATAACACAAGTGAGCCTGCCCGGCGGCTTGTTGTTTCTGTCTTCCCTCGCTACCCTCTAGCTAGCGTCGTTAGCTGTTAGCTAGCTCCGTCAGCCTGTCTTGGTTAGCTTCAGTGTTGCTGCCGCTCTTTTCTACCATCGCTAGCCTCTCGTTAGCCGCTGGCTAGCCTCCTCCTAGCCGTAGCCCGCAGCACTCGGTGACGACAACACTCGGTGACGACACCGACATCACAATCTACCGCAGGCGAGACGGGCCGCGGTCTCAACCCTTCCCCGCCCTCTCTCTCAACCCTTCCCCGCATTGGGCACAAGAAGCAGGCTTCTCTGGCTCCACATTACAAGGTAAGCCAGCAATAACACGTGCGTTAGCTCTCAGCCGTTGACTGAAAGCTGACCACCGTGTGCGTGCCGCTTCACGTCACCTTCCTTAGTAGGGGAGTTAAGTCAAAAAAATATTTTTATTTAGTTGAAGAGCTAAATAATAATAACAATATTTTTTATATATTAAAATACTAAAATATATATAAAATAAAGGGTTTTTTGAGAATAAACCATCTCACCATGGCTGCTAGGGATGACCACGAGGATGGACCCAGTCCAAGACTCTGCTTTAACAGGGTCTGCAACAATCTTTTGATCCCAGATGATCGCCACTCCATGTGCATGTACTGCCTAGGGTTAACACATGCCAGGAACGCCTTTGAGGTCGTGGGCCTCTGCCCGTGCTGCCTTGAGCTTACAGACAGAGAGAAGGGGCGCAGGCTGTCCAGGGTCAGGGCCCGCCTGGAGGGGGTTTCTGCAACCTCACGGGCCCTCCCCCCCCCCGCCCAGTCTGGAAGACAGCTCCCTGGTCCCTCCGATGCATCTACAGGCGCCAGGCCTCGTGCATCAACAGCTACACAGCGGCACGTAGACGGTCCCGGATACCCATCCCCTGTCAGAAAGGCCCCCAGGACCAACGCAAGCTACACCTCCTACGAGGCAGCAGCACTAGACGGCCCACGCCGCCAACCTGCTGCTTCTTTCTCTTTCTCTTCCTTCAGGACAGAGCGTAGCTTCGGCCTTCACTCAAGTGACGACCTGGATCGATGCCGTGACGACTACTGTGACGACACTCAAACCTACGGTCTCCCCAGGCCAGACTACGAACCCCTCCCTCACCCTTACCAGCTGCCAGCTGGTGACAGGTGGGGAGACTTCATGGATCGACAGTGTCCCATGGACGAACCGTACTCCGCCCAGGAACCTCCTGGAGAGTACAGGGTCCTAGACCAGGTGGGCTATGAGGACGACAGAGACCTGGATGCCGACGCACCAGCTCTCGACGATGACGAGGACGATGACGACAACTCATCTCACCGTGGCCATGTCCTGGAAGAGGAGGCTCCTCCCCAGGACAATGGACCCCCTGAGGCCCCCGACGGGGCCTCGGCGGCTCCGCGCCCACCCGTCGAAGAATGGGACCTCACCGAGCTCCTACGCCAGGCCGCCATCAGATGTGACCGTGCTTGGCCGGAGGTGGCACCTCCCCCAAACCCAGAGGACCACTGGCCTGGAACGGAGAACAAGGCCCCCGCGCGGAGGACTATCCTCCCGCTGGCCCAAGGTTTCCACTCCACCTTCACGTCCAATTGGAGGGAACCCAGCCAGACCCCCCCCACTCTTCGCCATACCAAGGTGCCATTGGACACCATTGATATGCCGTCGGTAGGTCTTGGGGCGATGCCAACCGTCGGCTCGACAGTAGGAGCCTACCTACTGGATCCCACCGCCCCAAGCATCAGACCTTTGGCCAAGGAACCCACCCTGCCCACCAAGAGGGACAAGGACGCTAGCAGTGCTAGCAGTAAGCTCTTTTCCCTCATCGCCGCATCCGGCAAGCACCACAATACCATTGCGCTGCTGCAGGGCTCTCTCTCGGTCATACTCAACGGTATGGGTGAGTTCCCCACCCCCGACGAGCTTGCCGAGATCAAGAGACTCCATCAGGAGACGATAAAGTTTGTCTGCAGCTCCACAGCACTGGTCGGCAGGATGGGGACTGCAGTTATCATGTCTGAACGGATCAGATGGCTAGACGTCAGCCCCAAGCTCGACGCCACGGCCAGGAAGGAGCTACTGGAGGGCCCCATCGAACCAGGTGGCCTCTTCAAGGGGGCCCTAGAAAGAATGGCGCTTGCAGTAGAGCAACAGAGACCTGGCTGCGAGGCACTCGCTGCTCTCGCTCCTCGCCCAGTCCTCCTGCAACAGCGTGGGCAGCCCCCACGCACGGACCAGCGCCAACGACAGTGGTCCCAGCGACGACCAGACTATCGCGATGCGGGCCGCCAAGCCCCACAGCGCTCTCGCCAACCCAGGGCAGACCCGCCGGCGCTTCCACCGGGCGACCAGCCAACTGAAGGTAGGGGCAGACGACAGCAGGCCAACCGTGACCAACGCCGCCGACCCCCCTCCGCCTCGACCAGGCCCAAGAGAGGAGTCCCCAAGGCCGGCGGATCCCAGCAGCGGAAGTGACCCTCCGACCCCGTCTCCAAGGGAAGCGAGCTTGGACGCCTCCCAACCCCCCCACAGCCTTGGGCCTCGGCCTGAGTGTAGCAGCCCCGGGCTGCACACCGGGACCGCACCCAAAAAGGCTGAAGCTCGTGGCACAGATCCCCACCACGGGTGGGTCTGTCGCCGAGCCGCACAATGTTTGCACGAATGCACAGTGTCATGTTTTTTCTGTATTAAAGGCTTTGCCCAAAACAACAAAAAAACAACAAAAAGCACATTGTCGGGGGACCATGAACCCTCTGTTAGGGACAGCCGAAGCGCTGCCCCAAGCAGAGTGGTGGCATATGAGGCCTGTGGCGGGCTTAAACGCCACCAGGGAGACGGGTCATGGCGAAATTTTCTCTGGTCATCCGGTGGACACCACCTCCAGACGGGGTCTGGAGGGGATAAGTCCCTTGACCAAGCACGTAGCCCAATGGGAACGCTTCAATGCGTCCCCCTGGGTCCTACGCACATTAGCAAAGGGCTACAGGCTCCAATTTGCAATGAGACCCCCCGCGTTCAGTGGAATTCTCTTCACCGACTCGCGGGGCCAAGCGGGTCAAGTTCTCCAACAGGAGATAGCTTCTCTGCTGGAGAAAGGAGCCGTCAGAGAGGTGCCCCAGAGCCAATGTCACAGCGGGTTCTACTCCCGCTACTTCTTGGTCAAGAAAAAGGGGGGGGGCTACGCCCCATTCTGGACCTACGGGCACTCAACGGTCACCTCAAGAAGTTTGCGTTCAAAATGCTGACGGCCAAGTCTCTAGTACGTACCATACGCCCAGGCGACTGGTTCACGTCCATAGACTTAAAAGATGCATACTTCCACATCCCCATCTACCCACCTCACAGGAAGTTCCTGCGGTTCGGGTTCCAGGGGAAAGTGTACGAGTACACGGTCCTCCCCTTCGGGATGTCCCTGAGCCCCAGGGTGTTTGTGCGCTGCACAGAAACCGCCCTCGCTCCCCTGCGTCAACAGGGCATTCGAGTGGCGAGCTATATCGACGACTGGCTCCTGATGGCCAGATCGAGGGAGGAGGTAACGAGGGCCACAACCAGAGTGTTGACCCACGTGGCCTCCCTAGGGTTCATTGTGAACTACACCAAGAGCATGCTGGTGCCTACGCAGTCGACAGACTTCATAGGCATCAAACTGGATTCAGTTGCGTATACGGCGAGGCTGTCGGCAGACAGACTCAACGACCTACTGAAGTGTGTGTCACTGTTCACACCGGGACGCACCCTCCAGTTACGCACATGCCTACGCATGGCAGGCATCATGGCGTCGGCCATTTCATTGGTACGACTGGGGAGACTGCACATGAGGCCCTTCCAACGATGGCTCGGGTCCCTGCACATTCCCACCAGGTGTGTGAACCGCCGTGTGACAGTATCTCCAGCCTGCACACTGGCGCTGAGGTGGTGGTCAGACAGACACAGACTGATGGAAGGGGTGCCCTTGGGCCTTCCCCTATCCAGGAAGATCGTCACCACGGACGCCAGCCTCTCGGGATGGGGTGCCACACACGAGGGCAGGTCAACCAGGGGTCTGTGGGACGCATACCTGAGAAGGACCGCCCACATCAATTACTTGGAATTGATGGCGGTCTTCCTCGCTCTGAGGGAGTTCGAACCATTTCTTCAGGGACACCACGTCCTGGTCCGAACGGACAACACGACGACGATGTCCTACATCAACAGACAGGGAGGTCTCACCTCGAGACGTCTGTGCACACTGGCACACAGGCTGCTGGTGTGGTGCGACAGTCGTCTCCTCTCCCTCACAGCATGTCACGTGCCGGGCCTGCTGAACTCAGCGGCGGACCTCCTCTCGAGGGGCCCCCTCCGCTACGGCAACTGGTCTCTCCACCCTCAGGTGGCGGACCAGATATGGCACAACTTCGGTTTTCCGGAGGCGGATCTGTTCGCCACAAGAGAAGACGCGAAACGTCCTCTCTTCTTCTCGCTGAGGGGCGAACCACCGCTGGGCCTGGACGCACTGGCGCACCAGTGGCCACAGGGTCTGCTCTATGCGTTCCCGCCACTGGAACTAATTCCGCATGTGCTGGCCAGAGTGAGATTGGAGGATGTCCAACTACTGCTGGTGGCTCCGGCATGGGGATCATGGAGGCAGGACGTTGTCCCCCTCCTTTACCGCGAACCGTGGCAACTTCCCCTGAGGCGGGACTTGCTCACGCAGGCCGGCGGAGAGATATTCCACCCACGCCCCCAGGACCTGGACCTATGGGTCTGGCCCATGAAGGGGCCGCTCTCGGAATAACCGGTTTGCCACAGAATGTCATCGAGACCATTCTGAGCGCTAGGGCAGCGTCTACCAGACGGCGTTACAACACAGCGTGGCAGCTGTTTGTGCGCTGGTGTTCGGAAAGGCCAGTAAGGATCCCCCCGTTCCAAGCCCCGGTGGCTCTCATTTTGTCCTATCTACAGGAATTCCTGGACAGAGGTCTAGGTTTGTCCTCGGTGAAGGTCAACCTGGCGGCTATTTCCGCCTACCACTTGGGCATAAACAACGGCCAGGTGAGCGAGCTCCCGCTGGTCCGACAGTTCATGAAGGGTGTCATGCATCTCAGGCCAGTTACTAGATCCCTGGTTCCAGCTTGGGATCTGACGGTTGTGCTGGATGCGCTCACAAGGGAGCCCTTTGAGCCGTTGGACGCGGTGGACCTGAAGTTCCTCTCTCTAAAGACCGTTTTGCTGGTCGCGTTGACGACAGCTAAGAGGTCGAGTGACATTCACGCGCTCTCAGTTAACGTGAGCTGCATGAGATTCAGTGGCGATGACACTAGAGTTACGGTCAGGCCGAACCTGTCGTTCCTGCCGAAGAATTTTCCCTCTGGCTGTGGGCCAGTGGAGTTGGTGGCTTTCCACCCACCGCCCTTTGCCTCGGAGGAGGATGGGCGGTTACATCGCCTGTGTCCAGTCAGGGCACTGAAACTGTACAAGGCCAGGACGGCCCCCTTCAGGAAGGGGGATCAGCTGTTCGTTGCGTGGGCCCCTCAAGCACAGCGGAAGGGGAAACCCGTCACGAAAGTACGGCTCTCACAGTGGATTGTGGAGGCCATACAACTAGCATACGCTACCAGTGGAGTGGATCTCCCCGAGGGGCTACGTGCTCACTCCACAAGGGGAATGTCAGCATCCTGGGCCTTAGCGAAGGGCGTTCCTATACAGGATGTGTGTGCGGCGGCGAGTTGGTCGACTCCGTCGACTTTCGCCACATATTACAATCTCGACGTGGCTCCCGTGAACCTGGCCCATGCAGTTCTGGGAGCTGCCGCACGTTAGTCTGGTAAGACATGAGCCCTGCAGACTGCTGGGAGCACATAAGGCAGCATGGCTGTCGGCTCCTCTTGGGGGTCCCTTGACCGCCAGGCAGAGCCTGGTGGGGGTTCCTGGGATCCCGCCCTCTTAAAGGGGTTGCGTCTGTGGGCTGGGGAAACTTCCTGGGTAGCAGGGGACAGGTTTACTGTTGGCTTCCCAGGGTGTTTTCCCTCACCTCTCTATCAGTATTTTTTAGAATTTTTACCTGTTAGAGGGACTCTGGGCCGCCGGGTGTTGGCCCGACGGCCGAGAAGAGACCTTCTTTTGGTTAGCCAGGTCTGTGACCTGGCTAACCTTCTCAGTCTCCCTTGCGGGAGGGACGCACATTCACGTGATGGTGACGTCTCTCTGGAAAAGGGGGGACCGTGGAGCGGTCCTGTCAGCCGGGGTGATCATACGGGAGTTTTATGATGACCCATATGACTCTCTTCGAGAGAGGCACTTTAGACAACTTCGGGTTACTTCAGTAACCTCAGTTGTATAAGTGACTCGAAGAAGAGAGTCATTGTACTGCCCGTCTGCTTTGGCAAGCGGCAGAAAAATGGTTGATAGGAATGACTCGGCGTGTACGCCCACCGGTTTTATACCTGCGGGTCAGGACCGGAGGCGCCGCCTTGAGTGACAGCTCCACGAACCAATAAATTAGCTCGTGAGTTTATGTTTTGTTCTGTGCTCCAGCGCCACCAAGTGTCTCGGACCCATATGACTCTCTTCTTCGAGTCACTTATACAACTGAGGTTACTGAAGTAACCCGAAGTTTTATACTAGTAGGCTGTCTGGGAGAGAGTGCATGTTGTTGTTTTATACTAGTATAGGCTGTCTGGGAGACTGTGCATGTTGTTTTATACTAGTATAGGCTGTCTGGGAGAGTGTGCATGTTGTTGTTTTATACTAGTATAGGCTGTCTGGGAGAGTGTGCATGTTGTTTTATACTAGTATAGGCTGTCTGGGAGAGTGTGGATGTTATTGTTTTATACTAGTATAGGCTGTCTGGGAGAGTGTGCATGTTGTTGTTTTATACTAGTATAGGCTGTCTGGGAGAGTGTGCATGTTGTTTTATACTAGTAGGCTGTCTGGGAGAGTGTGCATGTTGTTGTTTTATACTAGTATAGGCTGTCTGGGAGAGTGTGCATGTTGTTGTTTTATACTAGTATAGGCTGTCTGGGAGAGTGTGCATGTTGTTGTTTTATACTAGTAGGCTGTCTGGGAGAGTGTGCATGTTGTTGTTTTATACTAGTATAGGCTGTCTGGGAGAGTGTGCATGTTGTTGTTTTATGGTTGTTGAGGAGCTCCTACGTATGTCCAGCTGAGGGTTTGTGTAAACACAAACATTTTGTAAACGTGTGTGTGTGTGTGTGTGTGTGTGTGTGTGTGTGTGTGTGTGTGTGTGTGTGTGTGTGTGTGTGTGTGTGTGTGTGTGTGTGTGTGCGTGCGTGCGTGTGCTTGTGCGCCTACACGTAGTAGTATAACATAATGCTTAAAAACACCAAAAAGCGGTTTCCGTCCTGAATGGGTTAAACACAGAAAGGGGTTCCCGTCCAGAAATAATGGGTCTTTTGAAGACCAGACCCGTTGAAAGTTGCTGTATACTCTTCTGAGCTGGTCCTCCAATGTGGGTTTGAGTCTTAGAACAGGCATGGAAGTTATGGACTGTAGGCTACGGGCTGAATGCGTGGAACAAACTCCCACCCATTTTGTGTTATTCATGTCCTCACTGTATTGCATTACTGCTATTATTTTTTATGTTTTATGCCTTGCTTTTCTTTTCTTTCTTTCTCCATTTCTCTGTAAAAAATGCAGCTCTGAGCTAGATTAAAATAAATTGCACACCATCTACACTTGCACAACAAGGACAACTTTGTTGATGCCTGAAGAAGAAGATAAGAGTATAGTAAGAGAGAGGAAGAGTAAAGTGTAATGCACAAGGTCCAATACTGTAGGCATATAGTTTTTGCTAAGCGAAAATAGAAAATCAACTAGACTAGGTGCTCAATGGAGGTGCAGGAAAAGTTTAAACGGTCGGCTGGTGCTTCAGAGATCAAAGGGACTGAAATGCTGAAGGACCAGTATGGGCCTAATACTGGCCCTGATGAAGACTCCATTGTGAGTTGAAACATGTTGCTGGCGTTTTGACATTATTAACGTGATTAAACAATCGTGATAATTTGATGCCAATGCTTTTGTACAATACTTTTATTTGTAAGTTCTTCCACCACTGGACGAAAAAAAAGTAATATAGGCGAGCAAAGTATAGGCTAACGTTGCGTATACCGGATCTATAGCGTGTCATGTCGAAATATCACATAGCACAGGGTGCACTTGCTGAAAATGTTTGATCCACTATACCTCACTCTCTGAGAGACGCCTAGCTATCACCAGAGCATCTCATTCCTCCCCCATCTCCTCTGTTCCCAGTCCTCTCCCTCGCTGCCGACATACTGTACACTTGACTCATCCCTAATTGATCCCAAACTATAAGGCCTCCGACAGGCAGCAGAAACATGTGAGAGCGAGCGAGCGAGCGGCTGGCTGGCATTCATTCGCCTCCCGATGACTCACTGCCCGATCTCGGGATGAAGTTCAGATGGCCGTGCCAGAAAGTTTGCCATGGGGGTCATATTGTTGGCAGAGAGAGAAAGCAATGACATCACCCTCCCACACGCACCCCCCACGCCTCGCAGGCAGTCGCCACCAAGAAAATGTTGTCTTAAATCATGATGTTGTTTCTATATCAGTGATTCTCAAACTATTTCATGTCAAGAACTCCCAGAAGTTATATGTACTGGGCTTCTGGCTGCATGTCTCTCTCAGCCTACTGTCCTGTCAATAATAAAGGCATAAAAAAGCCCAAAAAGAAGGGGAAAAATACAGTAGCCTACAGTATGCTGCTATTACGCTGGCAGATACTGTCATGCACCTTTATGTACAGTAGCTTATATATTTTAGTATGGATTTGTATTCACGCTGTGCAGTTGTGATCAGGGCCGTTGACAGGATTCCTGGGTGGGGGGGGGGGGTACAGCTTTTTCTAAATATAGGGCAAATTTTATTAAATATTAAGTCTGTGTCTTTGTGCGATTTCACGTTGGCAATGTTAACCATAGTCATCATAACTAAACTCACCATTTTGTAGCAGTTAATTAAACAATTGCTTCCCAAAATAAGTCAAATCAGGACATCACATCCCTCCTCATGTTGTGGGGCTTAAAGCTGCTATAAGTCATATTTCTAAAAGATTTAATGACATTTTTGTATTACTATTTTTTGGTATTCAGACAGCCAGCAATGGGTAGAACGCTCCCAAACAAAATGTAGTCTCTGTGACACGTCTAGGGGCCGCTATCTGCATTCAAAGATGTTCCTAGAAGCTTTGTCATTGGTCGAAAAACAAACCCGGTTGCAATCAGGAAGTAGACAGGCAAATCAAGCAATGACAAAGCTTCTAGGAAAATCTTTGAATGCAGATTGCGGCCCCTAGATGTGTCACAGAGACTTATTCTTTTTGGGAGCGTTTTACCCATTGCTGGGTAAGAAAAAAAAAGGTAATTAAAATTTTGACATAATTATTAATTTATTGACAATTGCTTTAAAAGTACAAGCATTGATAGGCGTATAGGCTACTGTACATTCACTTCATGAATTAAAATAACTAGAATTTTGGCCCCCTTCGGGGGCCTCATCCCAGTGTCGTTGCAGAGCAATATGGGAAGAAAGAAATAGCGGGAGGTGACAGACTCCACTTCATGTTTCAGCTGTGTTTTTAAACTCAGTAGTGTGCCCTGCACACAGCGCACACTCGCAATTGCAGCTGGAGGGCGACACGACACACACACACGCCAACACACACACACAGAGCGATGTGTGGATAAATCACTGAGATTTGGGAAATGTGTTCTGAATGGGCCTGAATATATGTGTGTAGGCTGCAACAATGATTTCATAAAGTGTAGTTTAGTTTGAACAGGCAACTAATGTAGTGATAGATTAATTGAATGGGCCTGAATAGATAGATAGATTTCTTTATTTTTGTGTCATGCACCAAAGGCGCCCAGCCCACATGGGCTTACAGGACACACCATATCATTGCATTCAATATTGCATTGTGTACAATAAACAGATATGTTTTGTTGATATTCCCTTATTTTTTTACACAAACAAAAGATTCCACTTCATGTTTCAGCTGTGTTTTTAAACTCAGTAGTGTGCCCTGCACACAGCGCACACTCGCAATTGCAGCTGGAGGGCGACGCGACACACACACACACACACACACACACAGACGCACACACACACACACACACACACACACACACACACACACAGAGCGATGTGTGGATAAATCACTGAGATTTGGGAAATGCGCACGCAAGCACAGAATGCACGGCGTTACAGGATTGTATAGGTCACCAGTTTTGGTGTGACACACACGGCTTCCACATTTAGCTTCATACTGGGTGAAAGTGTGGTTATATAGGCGAGTAATAATTGCGGCTGGAGGGCGACGCGACAGCGACACACACACACACACAGGGCGATGTAGTAAATATAGGCGAGTATTAATAATGTGCATGGATAGTGCGTGAGTTTGGGTTCAAATCTGCGCACACTCGCAATTGCAGCTGGAGGGCGACGCGCCACACACACACACACACACACACACACACAGGATGTGATTTGGGAAAAGCACTGAAAGAACAAACGATGCACGGGCGTGCAAGCGATTAAGCACGCACAGGCAAATGTTTACACACACACACACACACACACACACACACGATGTGATTTGGGAAAAGCACAGAAAGAACAAACGATGCACGGGCGTGCAAATGATTAAGCACGCACAGAAGCACGCACAGGCAAATGTTTGGAGAAGCTGAGAAGCACACGCATGGAACATGCTGTGATTAGAGACTGACACGGGAGTGGATTTCCACTCCTGTCCTGTCCCACTCCCACAGAAAAAATCCTGTCCTGTCCCAATCCTGGACCAATGTAAAAATAAAAATCCTGTCCTGTCCCACTCCTGTAGAATGACTCCTGATCCCATCCCGCTCCCACTCGAGATGACTCCCACTCCCATCCCGCTCCTGTTGTTTTTTTTTTTTTTTAAATACCGCATTGTGCCGATTATAGACCACTCCAATAATAAGATGACCCCCATTTTTAAAGACTAATTAGTGAAAAAAGTACATTGAAATTCAATTAGTCTAGTCCCCGTCCCCGATAACAAAATAAATAGTCTTATATTCAGCACAATATGGTAAGTTAGTCATTAAGGCAATGGATGGCGTTCTTTTTTTTTTTAAGAGTATTGTTTCATGCCATTAAACAATGTGGCACCAGGAACAGTTAACGTGGTAAATGTAATGGTATATTATATATATACCATACGGCATATAATGCCTTAATCCAGTTTAAACAACAATCTTCAAAGGCCCCAACACATAATACCTTACCATACCTTGCTATGGTGGAATGTATGTCAGTTGAAAAACAAAACATTGGTCAGTCACACCACGCCTATGGTAAGAGTACCTTAGTTGAATAAACCCAAACATGGTATTTAATGTTTTATTTTATTAAGACATTGTTTCCTTCTCTCAGTCCCTGTCGCAGGGTAAACAAAACGTCATATAGCACATGGCTAATTGTACCGTGCCAGGGAGGAGGAGGAGGCGGAGCGGCTGTAACTTTCTCCAGGCCAATAATGGATGTAATCATTCCAAAAAGGTCTCTCCATTCATTGCTACGGTCGACATGCTCGTCTCACTGTAACTCGCTTTTAGTTTTGACTAACGCAAGCGCAAAGCAAAGCTACTGCTGCGCTGTGCAGAAGAGCCATTTAAGTTGAAGTGAATGCGCAAGATTTGCGACATTGAGGGGGCAGAAAACTGAGCGCTCGAGCACTGTTCATGCAGCCTGGAGTTCAGAGGAGTGGGACTATAGCTGGAGTTTGATAGTTGAGATTGTAGAGCTTGTAGATCTGTCTGTTTTTGCAGCTCCGGTGTCAGGGTAACAATAAGAAATTATAGGCAGAGATGAAGTGAAGTTGAACAGCCAAGCAGCAGCAAGCTACGCTACGCTAAGCTAAGCTAACATCACCACCACCATGGCTGGTGTTGTGTTAGCTTAGCAGCTAAGCCTTAGCTTCTTGCAATGCCATAGCGTTCTCACTGCGGTCTCACGGTTATGTGGGCTGCTGCTTGGAGAGGAGAGGGGTTTCTACAGGCGGCTCAGCGGCTGCTATGACCGTCCGGTACAGTGGGTCGGTCACACACAGCACAGAGGAGCAGTGAAAGGGGGAGGAGGCTCTGTGCTGGTGGAGAGTTTGGCAAACATGACGATTTTGACGTCACAGAAAGTGGTCCCATGGGATCGTGTGGTGATGTAAAACAATATTTATAGAGTAATTAAGACATTTCTTTCAATTAAATGTAGCCTATATGTATTCTGGGAGTGTGCCGAATTTATTTTGCATATAGAGATGTGTGGTAAAAGTGTGGTTCGGTCGGAGAAAGCTGTTGGATAAACGGCCACTGTGCTTATGTACCCCTGTCTATTAGGGTAGCAGGATTAAGACCTATACTTATGCATTGCCTGAAGATCCACGCATTTTAGCTTTTTCACCCAGTGTTGCCTATAATCTGTAGTTTAGTAGCCAAGAGCTGAGCAAGCTACAGCAACACAGTAAAATCATTACATTTAACTCGTCTAGCAACACCCTAACAGACTGCTATACAGCAAGCAATACATTCAATTGCAACTGCAATATAATGCAGTGAAAACAGTATTACTTTACTTTCTTTAAACCTTTTTGTAACACAAAGTACTTGTCCTGAACACAAGCACTGTTCTGTAAAAAAAAAACACACAAAGGCATCATGTGCAACAGCACACATAGATATACTGAAGTATCATGGTGCACGGTGCCAGGGACGGATTAACCTCCACAAGGGCCCCTGAGAGCCAAGGGCCCCTGGGCCACGGCCCCACTGGCCCAATGGCTAATTTGGCCCTGCACGGTGCGCAAAGACCGGTGCGCGCAGGGCGGGCGGGGGCCTTTTACACTCGTTGTGCAGTGAGTGTACCTGCTCAGAAGGGTGAAATCTCCCGTCAACGGCGGTAAATAAACATGTCAACTTGCAGACTTGCCGTGTCCTGTGCTGTGAATGCCGGTGGTTGTTGTTGTGTGTTGTACAGGCTGAGTAATCAATATTCAATAATCATCTCTCTTATCATGACATGATGACTTGCTGTAGTCTCACTCTATGAGATTGTCTGTGGCACTGGCTGTGCAGTCTGAAGTTTGGTCTGTAGCCATTTCAAGATTCTACATTTTCATTGTTACATCTTGTAGGCTACCAATACGTAATAGTCAAATTCGTAGTTTTTTTGTTGTTGTTGTTGCTCAGTAGAAATAAATTAATTGCAAAGGCTTTTGCAAGGGCTTATTGCTGATGCTGTTGTTGTCGTCACCCATACTTTGAACCCAGACTCTTCTCAGTTACAGTACAAGTGTTCCCACTAATTCGTCACTGGTCTCATGCAATGTTTATCGTGGGTCTGCAGGAAGAACCGATTTAAGTGGCCGCATCATTTCATTGACCTGCAGAGTGTCAGTATCTTATGTGCAAGGTAACTAACAATAATGTTTCATGAAGTTATATCAGCCAGAATAGAAGCACCTTATAGACAAACTGCCATTAGCAGAGATCCATGTGCTATAGTGTATTGGTTCTCTATTCATGCCGAATTGAACTAAAGGCAGATTTTGTTTTGTGCCAGTGACCCACATAAGAGATTTTTGTTGTTGCATTTGATGTAGTACAGAAGTAAGCTATGCCACTAATTGGGCTAACATCTACCCAGTGACACTGTTTTGTTGACCCCGGAGGGTCTCTATCTGGACCCCATGCACTTTGATAACCACTGCACTACATTGTCTAGTTTAGAATGGGATTGTAGTGGATGCTTGGGTAATTAAGCCTCGCTATTTGAGATGAAGAATTATCAAAGATGATTAGACATTCGAATGAGGTCAATAAATCCCAGTGGTTCACCTGTGATGATATCCAGCGCTAAACAGAGCGGAGTGTTAGCGGGCAAAAAGCTAAAGCGGCCGTTCCTCTCCCCATGCAAACATCTAATCATTATGGAAGTGCGAATTTAACATCGCATCAATCAGCAGAAGAAAAATAACGGAATTATTAATTTGTGCTCATACGACACTGATGATGAAGTTTGCCATCTTGTGAAATACGTATAGCCATAAATGGCGGAAAACACCCCAGCAATATAGAAAGGTGACCTGCACTGACCGCGCACGAATAATTATGGGGGAAAGCAAACACAAATCAAAGGGCTTTGTACGGCATGCGTAATATGGGAATAAGTGAGGTGAGAGATGACGTGTTCATACAATAGCATATAACAAAAGAGACATGCGTGTTATTAGGAAGCAGTGGGAGATGACAGGGGGATTAGCATAATTATATAGGCATATATTCCCAGACTGAAGGGCACTTCTCTCTCTCACATCTATCCATGAAGGGAACAACAGGTGGCTCTGCAGTGAAGTGCCGCCATGCAGGGGCCAATAAGAGCAGAGGGAATGGGGACATAATGTCCTTTTTGAATTACAATAGTCTGTCTGTCTGTCTGTCTGTCTGTCTGTCTGTCTTAAAGTTTTTTGCGGGTACAGTACTTAGTTTAGACAGTTTTTGGTTTAGACTAATTATTGGTTAGACCAGTCATTAGTCCTACAACTACAATCTCAAACCCTCACCCTAAACCTAACCTCGCACAGGGCAGCACATTTAAACCTAACCTTAACCCATGTCTAACCAATGACTAGTCTAAACTAAGTATGCACCCCTTATTTGCTATAGATGTTATTATAATAATAACATAAGTCCTGGCGTACTTGTCCCCCCGCGCAGACGCTTTGTGCCTGCTCGTCGACACAAAAACAGTTGCACTGTGTTTAAAAAAAGCCGCTTTGCTCAGAGACATAATGTGTGTCTTAGAAAAGCTCAGTGAATTCTCCTTTCTTTGTCAACGGCATTTAATGTTTGTGTTGACACAAAAAGCTCATGTGTTCAGACACATATGACGTAAATTCTCCTTTCATTGTCAATGGCAAAATGTGGCTATAGCGCCCCTCAAAAATAGATGCCTCACAGGCCGCTGCAGTTCATTGGAGCGACGTGTCACCATTGAAGGCAGGAAGTCGAGCGGAGGTGCTGAAGGCATTTGCTGAAGGAACGCATAGAGTAATACAAGGATTAGAGACCGAACCGGAGCGCTAGCCCCGTCCCCAAGCTACGTATTCATTTCAATGGAAGTTGCTCAACTTGAGCAAGACTTTGAACCCTTAATTGCTCCCGATGAGCAGGTTGGTGCCTTGGAGCATGTTTACCACTGTGTTCCATATAAACACCTTCTAAAACACACATACTGTACAGAGTACAATATCTAAATGAAATGTGTTAAGATATCTTCCCACGTGGCTCTCTTGCCTCGCTGAAGACGATAATGTCACGACTACGTTTGCCACGGCTCCAAAGACCCCCACCCCCCTCCCACACACACACACACACACACACACACACACACACACACACACACACACACACACACACACACACACACACACACACACACACACACACACACAGGGTTTAATCTACTCTGTATACTGATAGCCTTACGGAGGCTTTTCTGCGGTGCATGTGAGCTCATACTTCTTGGACTAATACTGCCAAGAGAGAAAAGGTCAGGGGAGAGAGAGAGAGCACACTGTAAAATCCTGAGCGTTCATTTGGGTCCATTTGGTTACATTTTGCTCTCGGTGTTACAAATGTGTTCAAATGGATAAATGAACACGTTGGTTTGTGCTGTGTAACAAACAGCCTTTCATGAATCAGATCAATTCTAAAGGTCTCTGTGTGTGTGTGTGTGTGTGTGTGTGTGTGTGTGTGTGTGTGTGTGTGTGTGTGTGTGTGTGTGTGTGTGTGTGTGTGTGTGTGTGTGTGTGTGTGTGTGTGTGTGTGTGTGTGTGTGTGTGTGTGTGCGCGTGCGTGCATGAGTGTGTGCGTGCGTGCAGGTTTGTCCCACAACAAACTCCCCTGACAATTTATCTCGAGACTGGAAAGCACTCAGTTCACTGGAAAATAAAAGGTTTCTCCGAGCAGTCATGATTCATGAATGTGTGTGTGTGTGTGTGTGTGTGTGTGTGTGTGTGTGTGTGTGTGTGTGTGTGTGTCGGGGTGGCTCATCAATGGGCAAGTGGGGCTCAGCTGCTCAGCCCTCCATATCTTTGGAGTAAAGATGAGAAATTAAAATGTTTTAGAATAGATACTTTTATATTCTGGTATAATCTAAAGCAGCAACAGCATCAAATAGTTACAAGAAAAACACAAAATAGGTCAAAATGGGCTGATTTTTTACAGCCCAAAAGGCTTCCCATTGGCTTTCATTGCGTTGAATGATTGACAGCTGCCAAGATACGCCTGCTTAGTTTACTTGCCATTGGGACTACAATCTCTCAGCCCCAGCCAATAGAGGGCTGTGCTCAACCCTAAAGCCTGCCTCAGACCGTGAGGTCATTGGCTTTTGATCAATCACAGCACCTGCTCGTGTCATTGTTTGTGTTCACAAGAATGGCGGGTGGAAGTATTTTAAATGAAATAAGTTTATTATTTACTTCATAATCCGTTTTGTCCCGTGTCCGTGGAGGGGAAAATGAAGATAAGATAGATAGATATATACTTTATTAATCCCCGGGGGGAAATTGAAGTGTTACAACAGCAGCAACTGTACAGCAGCAAAAGATACTTCTCATAACATCAAAGAAAGTAAGATGCGACCGCCTCCTTCAGAAGCCAAGAGTCTGAGAAGATAAGAGACATATAACAAAAGGAAAGGAGACAAAATAAGTTTTGTGAGTTTGAAATTCTTCCTTGGTGCAGACAGCTGACCGCACACTGGACCCACAGAAAGGTATTGTGGTCTGCTTCATTCATCTTCTCACAAAGTTAAGAAACATACTCGCTGGTTTAATCACATTGAAAGTGGCTCAAGCTCTCATTGAGCATGGGAAGAGAGGGAGAGAGAGAGAGAGAGAGAGAGGCTGTGTACTGTCATTATTAATGACAGTAATAAGAGCAGCTATCTACAAATACAAACAATGTTCAGTGGAGTGTTTGTTGTGGGCATGCACTTCTGTTGTTGTGGAGCACTTGCTGTAACAAAGTATAGGCCTGTAGTAGTGTCATTGCTGTACTTTGATATCTTGAATATGAATGATGCTATGCTATTGCTGCAGGTTGAACTAGTAGCATATATATAGTATAATGGTTGTCTTATAGCCCCCCCACCCAAAACCACTGCCAGCTGCCAGTGTCTTTTGATTGATTGATTGAAATATTTATTAACAGTTTGCAGAATTACAGTACATTTCAAGCACAAACTCAATACAAAGACTGTTAACTGTGAGTGGACGACCCAATTAATTATTACACTTGTTTACAACAGGGTCCACATTATTCAATTCATCAAAACATTTAGAGACATACAAATAGACACTTCTATATAGCTAAAGAACAGAACAGGAATTCATCATAATCATCATCATTCATAAACGTAGGCAAACGTAGGCAACTGTGTGTGTGTGTGTGTGTGTGCGTGTGCGTGTGCGTGTGCGCGCGCGCGCGTGTGTGTGCGCGCATGCGTGTGTGTGTGTTTGTATAGCCGTGGCCGTGGCCTGATTATCTCAGGGGAGTGGGCACTCCCCTGAGATAATCAGGCCACGGCAAGAGTCAGGACAAACATATCTACAGCATTCAGCCAGTTGTTAATTGCACTTGCAGTCATGTTCTAGTGTACAGTCATGTTCTAGTGTAACCAGCTCAGTGGCCTTGTGGTTAGAGTGTCCGCCCTGAGACTGGGAGGTCGGGGTTCGATCCCCGGCCGAGTCATACCAAAGACTCTAAATAATGGGACCCAGTGCCTCCCTGCTTGACACTCAGCATCAAGGGTTGGATTGGGGGTGGGAAGTGAGGACGCTGGCGTCGACTGTTCGCCGCTTCACCTCCCAATGTATGAATGAATGAACCATTGTAAAGCGCTTTGAGCACTTGGAAAAGCGCTATAAAAATGCAATTCATTAGTGTGCAGTCATGTTCTATACAGTGTTGGGGAAGTTACTTTGAAAGCGTAGCTTGTAAAGCTACAAGTAGCTCACCATGGCAGTAGCTTGATCAAGCTACATAGCTACCCCTGGAGAAATGTAGCTTGTAAAGCTACAGCTACATGGAAAAAGTAGCTCAGCTACTTTTTATTTTTCAGCGTTAAATTGAGAATGTACATGCGGTGCATATGAAACAAAATATAATATCCTACAAAAAAGTCACATGCCACGATGCCAGCTGAAATATGCCTCTCAACAGTTTTATTTAAAATAATAAAAAATAATAAAAAAGACTTAGAGACAAATAAAAGAGGATCTGTTGAGAATACTGTGTTTAAATGGCATTTGATCGTCAATGTTAACACATCTTAACTGTAAAAATAATAATAAAGGTCTCTTGATAGCCACACCTATACATAAATCTTAACTTAACACAACCTAAACTGTAAAACTAACTTAACTGTAAAAGAAAGTTGGGCCTATATTTTTTATATGCCAGGGCAGAACCGCTTGTTGACGCGACACATGAGCAGTCTCTGATAAGCGGTTGCGTTTGGCACTGAAAATGTCCTTGCCAACACTGAAAAGCCACTCACATGCGGCACTGGATGGGACACCACTGTTGAACTTGTGGTGTTCTAGTGGGGGGGTTCTAGTACAAGAATTAACACAGCAACCAATGGTCAAAATGAATATATTTATTTCATGTTATTGCCCAAAATTGTAGCTTGTAACTTGAGTAGCTAAGCTACCAAAAATGACCCAAAAAGTAGCTGAGCTACTTGACGAGGTACACCAATATTAATGTAGCTAAGCTACCACAAGCTACAGCAAAATGTAGCTAAGCTACGTAGCTCAGCTACATGTAGCTTAATACTCCCCAACACTGGTTCTATAGTGTGCAGTCATGTTCTAGTGTGCAGTCATGTTCTAGTGTGCAGTCATGTTCTAGTGAGCAGTCATGTTCTAGTGTGCAGTCATGTTCTAGTGTGCAGTCATGTTCTAGTGAGCAGTCATGTTCTAGTGTGCAGTCATGTTCTAGTGTGCAGTCATGTTCTAGTGTGCAGTGATGCAGTCATGTTCTAGTGTGCAGTCATGTTCTAGTGTGCAGTCATGTTCTAGTGTGCAGTCATGTTCTAGTGTGCAGTGATGCAGTCATGTTCTAGTGTGCAGGAGGGAGTAGAGCAGTGGGCAGTATAGCGTCAGGCGCACATCCTAGAGGAGAGGGAATATTTTCTGGACCCCAATCTGGAAAATACTACACAAACGGGCCCATTTGGTTCTATTTGGTACACTCAAAGCTACAGACCCATAATGGTCCATTTTAGAACCATGGTGGTCCCTGGACATGACATTAAGAAACACTATTTATTGCAAAGATATTGCATTTCATTTGGTGGCGTGATAGGAGTCTCCTACAGATTGTCTGAGCAACGCATGACGCACAGAACCTGAGATCACTAACCTTGCCTGAAGCAAAGCCTCTAAAGACAGAGTTGTTCCATCCATGGACCTCTTCAAAAGCGTACACGTATACAATATAACTAAGACGTCTGCTGAGTGTGTAATACCAAGTAGGGCATTTAAATCATTCAGGGCGGGAACCCTTTTGGTGTTTTTAAGCATTATGTTAAGCTGCAGTATATATTGGCCTCGGTTTGTACTTTAGCTATTGAAAAATAGCAGATCTACAAGCTCATAGCGCTGCGAGCTTGTGCGCTATATACGAGCTTGTAGATCAGCTATTTTTGAAAAATCGTGAAAACGGCACATCTTTCAATATATATTCTTTCACAGTGAGCGTTTTTCACTCATAGCTTTGCATCTGGGAGGTCCCTGGAACAAAACATTTTCAACATGGGGGTCTGCAGCCAAATACAGATTATTCTGGGCGTCCTTGACATGAAAAAGGTTGAGAAACAGACTTCTTTTTTAGAATCAGCCTCATGTTAGGTTTTTTTTCTTTATTTACCCAGGGTAGTAGCTGATCACATTTTGTGCTCATTTTCAGCAACGCTGATGCGTGGTAGTAAATTGTAAACTTTCTCTCTCTGGCTCTCTCTCCCACAGGCTGTTAAGTTACTGCGACTATGACTACATTTCCTGTCAATAAGAAGTAGTGTAAAATGTAGTTCATTGGGAGGTAAAGGGAGATGCTTTATTGTGAAGGGCCGGAAAGAGAGTGTTTAAACTGGGCAGCTTAAAGGTAAAGTTGAGTTTTGATTCTTTGAACAGTCAGAGACCACAGACACACCACAGACACTTTCAAAAGAGAGGGCAAGATAAAGAGTAAAGGTGGAATTGGAACTACAACAAAGGGAGGGGTGGGGGGCCCGGGCTGTCAATCTTGCATTAGGGCCCGTGGAACATTCCAGACTCCACTGCACTGGCATGCCATTTGTTTTTGCCAACGGTTGATTCGCGGCTGGCTTTAGCCAGGCTAACGCAAGAAAGACTAGCCTCAGGTACAAATGGGTTTAAGATCTGCGATTTTTGCCAGACGACTTGCTTTCAGTAACAGTTGAAGTCGAGTCGACTTCTCGTTTGATGACGTCATGACATTGGCTGGGCTGCATGGAGGGAGATTGTTTGGGGATAAAGTTATTTGTGCTTCTGTTTCGGAGTTCTCTGGCACAGTGCAGTTTGCAGCCAGTCCAATCAGTGGGACAAGATTCAGCTGAGTGAGCAGAGAGTGGCATATCAAAGGCACAGTCACAGCCGCACAGAGGTTGTCCATTAATGGCTAAGACTTGAACTCCCGATGCAGTTGGACAAATACAGAATCACACTTCTGTCCGTGACAAGAACCAATCCTAGAGTTTGAGTTCTGCACGCACGCATGCACGCACGTACATGCGTGCGTACATGCGTGCGTGTGTACACATGTATGCTTCATTTCATGATGTGAAAAAAACCAAAGGAGTCGATTTGTCTTAACCCAAATAAGCTTGACATCGACATTTTAAAAGGTTTGTTTCATGTCAGTGAAGAACCCCAAAAATGATATGTATTTGGCGGCCGACCCCCATCTGAAAATATGTTGTTCCAGAGACCTCCCAGAAGCAAAGATTTGAGTTTAAAACGTTCGCTCTGAAAGAATATATATTCAAAGATTTGCGCCACATTTTCACGATTTTTCAAAAAATAGCAGATCTACAAGCTCGTAGCACGGCACTCAGTGACTATTTTTCAATAGCTAAAGAATAACATAATGCTTAAAACACCAAAAGGGGTTCCCGCCCAAAATGGTTAATGAAGTCGACTTGTTGAAAAGTTTTCTGGATATCTCATATACAATGTTTCATTTTAATTTATATAGGTAGAGGCCTCGTATAAGCCCCTTGGGCTTTTTTGCCTCAGCCTAGCACCCTACCCTTCTCATATTTATATGTTCACTGTGTTTTTTTTTATTATACTGTGCTGAATAAATAAATACAAATACAAAAGGCGGCTGTTTGGTTAATGCCCTATAGCTAGTATGACATCACATGATGCTCATATTCTATTTTATATGTGGGCGTGGGAACGGATGGACACACGGTCCACTCTCCTACCCCATGTGGTGCGTACGTAATTGAGTCTCAATCTAGTGGGCTTTCATTCAATGAGCATTTCACTCTGCATTGCTTCATTATTTCTCATTCTCGATTTTCACTCTGCGTTGCCTGATCAAAGTCAAGGACGGCTCCCCTGGTGTGTATGGTTGTGCGCAAACGGGTTTGTCTTTACTTTCATGGTGCATCATCATCTTTATTTGCATACTATGACTTGTGCATACTTAGTGCTACTTTCACCTTCACTTTCAACATAGAGAACACATTTATAATGAACAAAATATGAACAAAATAACTTGTAAGCTTGTAAATAGACTATTTTTGCTATTCTTATCACGCCAAAGTATTTGCTGTACGGCTGAAATGGTTAAAGGAATTCAAATTGAAATCCAGATTGAAATACAAAAGATATTAAAATGTGAGTGTCTATAGCTCATTAAGCTTCCACTAAACACCGGAGTGAAAACAAACCTTAATAACTAGACAGTGCCGTCGCTACCTATACGCGCAATACGCACTGCGAGTAGGGCAACACGCCGAGGGGGGCAACAAAATGTGCCAAGCCGACCCTCATAATAACAATTTTCTCTGCGGCTCTGCCGCATAATAACGAGCGGCCGTCGGATATTTCCGCAAACAGCTATTCGTGGTATAATGTTTCTAGCCGGCATGCTCTTCCTCAGACCTTACTCAAATTCCACTATGGGAGCATCATACTGGTGTGTGGATTTTATATAATTGTTATATTATTTGTCTACAGAATCAGCTTTATTGTCACATCACAGGTTTGCATGTGTAAGTAAGTGAGGGAAATTGTTTAATTCATGCTCACTATTTCATCGGCTATTTCCGCAAACAGCGGAAATAGCCGATCTGCATGAGGAATAGGAGCCCTCTCGTCGGGAGGGGGGCAGCAGAAATATCCTACGAGTAGGGGAACCAAATGGTCAGCTACGTCCCTGTAACTAGATTTCATATTTTTATTGAAGAGATAGCCGCTTGAGATGCAGCCTCTCATTTTTGAGGGGATCCAATAAAACCCATGAACAACAGACACAGATACATACTGAGACAGAGCCCTCCTACCCTTGATGATTTGACAGTGGGACCAGTGTTCATTTCGTCGACTAAAACTATAACGAAAAATGTTCGTGGACCACCTTTGAAAACTACATGGAAACGAAATGAAAACTAAGCTATAATGATGACAAAAACTAAGACTAACTGTATTGACAATTCCGTCAACAAATAAAAACTAGACTAAAATGTTAGGAAGGGACTAGTGGACAAGAGATCAGTAAAGTATAAACACGTTATTTTACACTTGGCTGCATACATGCTGACAAAGCAGATCTACAAGCTCACAGTGCGTCGCAGTAGATCGGCTATCTGTAAAAAGTGTAAAAGTGTAAAATCAGCCAATAGGGCGGCATCAAGGCCCGCCAAAATACATTTTAGTCGACTAAATGAACTATAGTATTAGTTGACTAAAATCGTATGATATTTAGTCGACGGAAACGAGACTAACAGTAAAACATTCCGGGTGACTAAAATGTGACTAAAACTAAATGAAAGCCATTCAAGAGACTATTATGACTAAAACTAAAAGAACTAAATATTTTTGTCAAAGTCGACGCTGAGTGGGGATATAAGCCCTTGCTTATATAGCCCTGATATATGCCCTTGCTTGCTGCAAGTACATGTATTCAAGTACAATATTGAGGAGGGGACCAAGTATAGGCCCCTGGGGGACTCTGGTCAACAAAGAATATAGGGGTTAACCCATTTAGACCTAAATCCTGACAGTTTTCTGAAATACCTATATGTTTCTATGTCAGTGGTGCTCAATATTTCATGTCAAGGACCCCAAAAATGATATGTAATTGGCCACTGACCCCCATCTGAAAATAAGTTGTTCCATGCGTGACCCCCCCGGAAGCAAAGATTTGAGTTAAAAACGTTTGCTCTGAAAGAATATATATTCAAAGATTTGCGCCACATTTTCACGATTTTTCAAAAATAGCAGACCTACAAGCTCGTAGCGCGGTACGAGCTTGTAGATCTGCTATTTTTTCAATAGCTAAAGCATAACATATCATTTTTAACACACCAAAAGGGGTTCCCGTTCAGAATGGCTTAAGTGGTTTAAATGTACATTTTGTAGCGCCATGGAGGATAAGGAGAGGCGCGGGACCGCTCTGTCTTCGACCCGACGTCCGGTAATTAAATTTGCCGGAGAGACTTTTATCCAAAATGGCCCTGCGGCAAAGCGTTATGAGAGTGGACAGTGCATGCGTCCCAGGGGGACTGCATCCATCCTTTAAGCATCCAGCTACACGGAGCCATAAATCCCTTCCAGTGTAGCTCGCCCGCCTCGGCTGCACTTACTCTTTGATCCTCTCTCTCTCTCTCTCTCTCTCTCTCTCTCTCTAAGCTCCTCCCCAAACTGCTATGGTCCAATCACAGCTAAGCATAACATGGGTTAGACAAACCTCGATCTCCACCAATATTTTTCCGATAAAACATTGTTTAAAAAAATAAATGTCACGCACATACGGCAGGCCTTTTAGATGTTTTCATTGGAATGAATGAGCCCGGCTGGAAAGTGTCCAAGTGGGAGTGTCTAAGTGTATCTGTCTCTCTTTGTGGCCCTTTATTCCTATATATGGAGTACTGTGGTGGGGTGGAATGTGTGTGTCGAATTTGAAGTCGGTGGGTCGAACGGTTCATCAAGTTATACGTGGAGACTTGGTGCATTTATAGATCGATTTCGATACCATACATTTGACAGGGAAAAGTCTCGCTCTACTCAGACAGTTTTATATAGTTTCAGGTGTGTGCTGGGTGCAGATTCCAAAATAACATATAGAAAATGAATTAAATCCGCACTTCCAGTCGAGTAAGAGTCTTTATTAATAAAGATAGTGCTCCGCAGCAGCAGTCATACCAGACAAACAAAGCGCGCCGGCCTTTGTCAGTGTCAAAATCACAACGTAAAACATTTTTATATTTATTTTATAAGCCTTTGCATCACCGACATGATCTTGCACCTTTCCTTTTAGATTACTCTGTCCTATACTGTATGCCTGTTGTTCTATTATTGACGTCTTCTGCACTGAATTGTATTGTGTTTTATTGTATTGTATTGTATTGTACTCCATTATATTCTGCCTTGTGAAGCACTTTGGTACAATGAGAGTTGTTTTTAAATGTGCTATATAAATACATTTGATTTGATTTGATTTGATTTATTTGTAAGTATTTTTTTATACTGGGAATTGCTACTTTCACTTGAGTACTTTTTCCCCATCGCCGCTGCCTCTCAAGCATTTTGCCCCTGCACTCTTTCTGCTGTTTCTGGTGTCACGCTGGATTCATCAATCTTCCTTCTAAAGTGATGCTCCTTGTCCTGGAGAGATCATATCATGGCCATTTACAGCCATGACGCCTGCAGCGGAAAGTGACAATTGGAACAGCGTCGGCAAGCTGAGCTCCATCTGGCGTCAGCCCAGAACCGGATATAGGCAACATATATGACGACTATATACAGAACAATCCCATCAATTCCCATCTTAGATATCGTTGCTGTCGGACAGAAACCTCTCATCTTCATTATTTTAACTTTGTGTGTAGGCCTATGTTTTTTTGAGTTGTGCAACCACTCCAAGGAACAGCAATGTCCGTGTCCGCCTAACTATGTGGGTCTGGGCGTTCCGGGGACCCCCACACACGGACTTGCACCACTAGGTTCACAGGGGTGTGGAATTATTCATGCCCTATACTTGATACTATACAACGTCACACAAAAGTAGCAGATCTGCACACTCGAAACGCGGCGCGACCTGACATATTTTGAGCTTGTAGATCTGTTACTTTCGATATCTTTGAATGTGAATACTGAGAAGTAACAGTTTTGGGCATATTTGGACAGATGTGATCCTTAAAGCCATCAGCTGTCAGCATACTACCTGGAGCCCAAATGAAGACACTAGGCCACATGAGCACTACACTGATGCTTTACTTAGCAATACAAACAGGACTGACATACAGGGCATATAGCATACAAATACCTAGTAGCCTACATTTCAAACGTAATAAGACTAGTAAGATTAAAAAATATATGAAAAGATTATTATTAGGGTAGGTTTACTCTATTTTGGACTAAGCGTCACACATGATCACAAGACTGGTTATTTTTTTTAACCATTGTTTCAATTGTCCTTTAAAAGCTGTGAAAGTGGGGATCTTGTGGGGATCTGTCTGGTGGGAGGGGCCATGGGGGGTATATAGCTGCAGAGAATTGGTATTTTAGTCAGTCTGCTGCTGTTGGACAAGAAGCTGTCAGTCTCGGAGGAGATATTTCGGTCTCCTCTGTATTCGTAATGCCACTTTATTCTGCCCTGTTCACCTGGGGAAAATAAACCTTAAAACTCTGCCCAACCGCGTTGCCTTGCCTTCTTTGACATTTATTGGGTCACATACTATACCCTCACCTGAGACAGGGGTACATTGGCTATTTGTTGTGAGCTTGTAGATCTGATATCGTAATACAAAAATAATAATAAAATGTTTTTAGATGGGGGACCGCAAACAAAAAAACATATGAGGTCGCAACGTGTCACACTATGATGGTGCGCTGTGAGCTTTGCTGATCAGCTATTTTTGATGACATGTCGCCAGGGACGGATTAACCCCCATGAGGGGGCGGTAATATTTGCAGGGCCCCCCATAGCGCGTGACATTTTTGTGTTTTTCCATGTTTTTATCATCTCTTTAACCTAAAGTTAACTAAATCAACTGCCAGGGTGTCAAACCTATAGTACCTCACGGTCCAATTTCTCTGAAGGGCCCCTGAGAGCCAAGAGCCCCTGGGCCTTGCCATGACAAATCTTTCCCTGCATGTCGCACAACCAAGGATATACACACGCTTGATTATGGATTACTACGTGATTGATGACATCAAAGGTCATTGTCACATGCACCCTGTCTCAGGTGAGGGTATAGTATGTGAGAATAAAGTGGCATTACAAATACAATATAAAATATGTCCTCAGAGACTGACTGAAATACCAATTCTCTGCAGCCCCTCCCACCAGACAGGACCAATTGATAGGGGTTAACATGCTCCACAACATGTCAAATCTGCTTGGGATTGGCACAAAAAACATTTTCATACATTTCAATTCATTTGAGCTTGTAGATCTTTTCTTTCTCAAGTCTTTAGTTTTCCAAAGTCCTCTTTTTAAAGTCCAGAGTCCCTCAGGTGACAAATGGTCCTCCCTATCCACAGACAGGAGTTGGTTTGTCCCAATTAGTGCTCAGCTGTGCTTCTACCTATTTAAAGCCACAGAACCCATTGAGCAGGTTTGATGGCTGAGCAGGGATATTGTGAGGGCAGACGGTGATTTGTTTATTGTTTCGTTTGTCCATACCCTACCTAACCAGTGCATGCTACTGACAGGTATGTAATGAGCAGAACAATGACAGGGTGGGGTCACACTGTCACAGTCATAATTGTGATTTTTGCTGAATGGATTTTCATTAATTGTGCCCATGCTGTCTGCTGCTATGCTATGGGAGGCCAACCATGCTGTCTGCTGCTATGCTATGTTTTATGGTTGGTTGTTGAGGAGAGCTCTTATTATGTCCAGCTGAGGGTTTGACAAACGGTCCCAGGCCAAGCTAATAATTATTCCTGCATGCGCGAGCGCACACGCATGGAAGTTGGAAAGTTAAAAAGAGAGAGAAAGTTAGAAAGTTAAAAAGAAAAAGTTAGAAAGTTAAAAAGAGAAAGTTGGAAAGTTAGAAAGAAAGTTGGAATCTCCCCTTTCCTTTCTTTCTTTCCGTCTTTCTTTCCTTATTTTCTCTCTTTCCTTCTTTCTGTCTTTCCTTCTGTCTTTCTTTGCTGTAGTGTAGAATGATGTGTTGTGACAGTGTATATGGGCTTCGCCACATTGCTATTTCATCATACTTATAGCCTAAGGGGACAGAGTGATGCAGAAATACACCTGGGTATAGCAAGCGCGCGCACACGCACGCACAGTGCTGTCTGAACACGCCGCATGAGGTCTAACTGTGTCCGAGGGCTTTGGTCCACTCCACCAGATCAGCCCTGACATGCCTCAGCTGGACACTGGACAGCTGTCGCTCTGTGTTCAGTTCAACGGCGTGGCGTGTGACCAGATGGAGAGGAAGAGAGGGTGGGAGGAGAGAGGGGCAAGAAAGAGAATGACCGAGTGAGACAAAGGGAGAGAGATGTGGAGGGACATGCTGTGTGTTCATGGTATGGTTGTTTGCTGCCATGCTATTCGTTTCGCACGCACGCACGCACATATGTTCATGGTATGGTTGTTTGCCTTGCTATTTTGTTTCTACAAACAAACACACACATACACACACACACACACACGCACGCATGCGCACACCGTGCACACGCACACACACAAATGCTGAGCATGTATTATTCAACAGTTGGGTTCCTCTTCATCACCAGGTGGCCACTCCATCTCTGTCTCTCCCGTGGCTGTGCTTTCTCTCTCTGCCTCTCTATATATGTGCTCTGTGTTGTGGAAACAAAATGAAAAGCACATGCTTTCCCCCTACCCAAGGTCACAGTGTCTCTATATGTGCATTCTGTTGTGGAAACAAAATGAATAGCGCCTGCTTTCCCCCTACCCAAGGTCACAGTGTCTCTATATGTGCTCTCTGTTGTGGAAACAAAATGAAAAGCACACTTTCCCTAAGGTCACAGTGTGCCATGCCTTTATGTTCTTGTGCTCAGCCTCTCGCTATACATTTACCACCTATTCCAGCTCAGCACTAAATAATATATGTCCATCCGTTTACTTCTATGCCATTCAGTCAGTCATACAATATTGGAGATTAATTCTGAGGATGTGGGTGTGTTGGGGTAGGGGGGGGGGGGGGGGGGGGTTCTTCTCATTAATTTATGTAATTTCCTGGATAAGTGGAACATCTATTTAGTTTTCCCAGAAGAGTACGCTGTACTTGTATTGATAATCTTGCCATGCTGACGGCAAGATGGCTCTAACCTCAATTGTTAAAACGTACGTTTGTTCGCAGACGGTTCTTATCTAGAGCAACGGAAATGAACCCGTTTGTTTTCCTGTGCTGGTTGCAAACTACTGTATAGCAGGGCAGGCTGCACAACTTGACACATTTAGACCTGACGACGATTCTACAAATGTCTCAAACAGTTTTCTTGAAAAACCCATGTTTCTATGTCAGTGGTTCTCAAACATTTCCATGTCAAGGACCATCAAAAATATATGTAATTGGCCACCGACCCCCATCTGAAAATGTTGTTCCAGGCAAAAGATTTTAGCAAAGCAAAGATTTTAGCAAAGCAGATCAGATCAACTTATATGGAACTAATTCTGTACGGGCCATATATGGAGCGTGTTGAGTGTACATGATTTGATGAGGTCAGATCAACATTATGGAATGTCGGAACAGGAAGGACGGGTGGGGAGGGATCAACATATGAAATGTCAGAACAGGTCAGCTCCATATATGGAGATCTAAGGGTTTGAGGTCAGATGTAGAGTTGCTGGCCGGCTCCATCTCTCCATCTTTAAGTACAAGTATTAATGCCACAAGGTAGATATATTCTGTTACAAGTAAAAGTACGGTATTCAAAACTTGAGTAAAAGTACATATTTGTGTTGCACAAAAATATATAGGCTACCGAAAGTAAAAGTAGCCTACTCATTCACAGGTTTTAAAATGTATAGAAACATTTTGAAAATACCAAGTCTACAAGCTCACAAGGTGTCACTTCGCGACATGTTGTGAGCTTGTAGATCGCCTATTAAAAAAAAAGAAGAAGTTTACATATATACGTTTTGTAATAATAATTCAAATCTACAAAGTAACTGTATACTGTTAGTAACTAAACTTTCCATAGCAAAAGTACAATATTTACCTCTGCGTAGTGAAGTATATCAAAGATTGGAAATACAACAGTAAAGTAAAAGTACCTAAACATTTTACTTGAGTATAGTAGCCTACTTACTTTCCACAGAAACGGCATTCGTTGACTAAATTATTTTCACTGACAAACTAAATGGAAACTAAATTAAAACTATGATGACCAAGACTAAATATGTGGACAATTTCGTCAACCGATAAAAACTAGACTAAAATGTTAGGAAGGGACTAGTGGACAAGAGATTCAGTATGTCATTTTACACTTGGTTGCATGCTGAAAAATAGCAGATCTACAAGCTCACAACACGTCGCTGCTGCGACACGTTGTGAGCTTGTGGATCGGCTACTTTCAGCAAGTGTAAAATCAGCCAATATTTTAGTTGACTAAATAAACTGTAGATTTAGTCGACTAAAACTAGACTAACACTAAAACATTCCAGGTGACTAAAATGTGACTAAAACTAAATGAAAACTATTCAAGAGACTGACTAAAACTAAAAATCTAAATTTGCTGCCAAAAACAACACTGCCGGGGACCCCCCAGGGGACGTTGTGTCCTGAGGGGACCCCCCAGGGGACGTTGTGTCCTGAGGGGACCCCCCAGGGGACGCTGTGTCCTGAGGGGACCCCCCAGGGGACGTTGTGTCCTGAGGGGACCCCCCAGGGGACGCTGTGTCCTGAGGGGACCCCCCAGGGGACGTTGTGTCCTGAGGGGACCCCCCAGGGGACGTTGTGTCCTGAGGGGACCCCCCAGGGGACGTTGTGTCCTGAGGGGACCCCCCCAGGGGACGTTGTGTCCTGAGGGGACCCCCCAGGGGACGTTGTGTCCTGAGGGGACCCCCCCAGGGGACGTTGTGTCCTGAGGGGACCCCCCAGGGGACGTTGTGTCCTGAGGGGACCCCCCAGGGGACGTTGTGTCCTGAGGGGACCCCCCAGGGGACGTTGTGTCCTGAGGGGACCCCCCAGGGGACGTTGTGTCCTGAGGGGGACCCCCCAGGGGACGTTGTGTCCTGAGGGGACCCCCCAGGGGACGTTGTGTCCTGAGGGGACCCCCCAGGGGACGTTGTGTCCTGAGGGGACCCCCCCAGGGGACGTTGTGTCCTGAGGGGACCCCCCAGGGGACGTTGTGTCCTGAGGGGACCCCCCAGGGGACGTTGTGTCCTGAGGGGACCCCCCAGGGGACGTTGTGTCCTGAGCTAAATGATTGACATGAACCGAACACGGGTCTGTAAGTGTGAGTGTACAAATTGGACGTCTGGCAAATAATTAATTGTACTAACTGCAAAATGATGTAATAATTTTGATGTACAATCTTTTGGATCTTGGTTAAGCCCCCTGGGGTTTACTTAGTCTTCTTGCACAGCTCGAGCTCATTATGGCTATAAATACAGTACACATTATGATCTTTTATTTACAGTTGTGTGTGTGTGTGTGTGTGTGTGTGTGTGTGTGTGTGTGTGTGTGTGTGTGTGTGTGTGTGTGTGTGTGTGTGTGTGTGTGTGTGTGGGAAAACTAAGTGTTTTATCCTGCCCTTTTTTTGTTCTTTCTAATTATGTGATCAGCCCAAAACATTGTGTTTATTGTCATGATTTGTCACAACAAGAGTTGGCTTTGTCCAAGGCTTAAAATGTCTTTAAATTAATACTTTTTGAAACGTCTATGGGAAAGATATGGGGAATTCTTTTCCGGGCCCGTCATCGTCGTAATGAAAGGGGGCGGGACTGCACGCTCTATAATACCCTCCCTGGCCAATTGAACCTTAGAGTATATATTAATAGAGACGGCACCCGGAGGAAACCCTGAGGCCAAATGGACATAGTGGCCGAATGTGGTATTGCAGCTCGAGCCTACGCTGGTCCGTTGACTATCATTGCGCAACGTTCATGTTATTGAGGCCCATGACACGTGAACGCTGTTTCATACGTGCACTGATAGTCAACGGCCAGCGTGCTCACGATTTGGCCCAATCCATCCCAGAATGCACTCTGTTCCTACCCGGAAAGGAGGAGTGAAATCGCCTCATGCGCTTTTGAGCAACTTTACCACTCCGCCATCCATCCATGCCCGGAAAGAGAGAGAGAAAAAAGGAAAAGTACTATAGCTCCTGCTGACGATGCTGCTGTAGACCCTCCTGAGGATGCCAGGCCTGGCTCATGTTAGATTCCATCAGCTGCCCGAGGCTATCTGAAGATGTTTGAAGATGAAACACTCTTTTATAAACCTTGCACAGTGTGTACTGTAAAACATCTGTAGGAGACGCAGTGTTTCATACCATCAATCATCCTCAGTCAATCTGACCGGCATGTCGGATGAAACGAATGGAAGCATCGGATACCCATCATACCCCTCACTGAGACGAGGACACCGATCATGGCACCATTTGAGTTCTATAATGCCAAACAATATTGACAAATAAGCACAGATAGATATCTCTCTAAAAAAATATATATATATACTTCAAGAGTTGTATTGTTGTGTTAACGTCAAACACATATTTTTGTTTTCTTATAAAGGACTATAAAGGACTGTCGGACTGAGTCTGGGGATGAGGTCATGATGAAACTGTTGTTACACAATGCTTAGGATATTTATCCCATTCAGGACGGGAAGTCCCTGAATGGGGAAACCCATTTAGACCTGAGGTCGATTCTACAAAGTTTTCTGCAAAAAACCTATGTTTCTAGCTATGTCCGTGTCTCTCAACGTTTTTCACATCAAGGACCCCCAGAATTATCTATATTTGGCCGCCGACCCCAATCTCAAAATATGTTGTTCCAGGGAATCTTTGCTTCTGCAGGGTCCTCCAGAAGCAAAGATTTGAGTTTAAAACGTTCGCTCTGAAAGAGTATATTCAAAGATTTGCGGCACATTTTCACAATATATATATATATAAACCACCACCAGACCCCCAGCCCTTCTCTCTGTTTTTACTCACCACCGCTCAACGTTATTTCAGCTCCGGTGGTCACCTCACCACCGGAGCGGTGGTCACCTCACCACCGAAAATCCAGACTATGAATGAGCCTTTACTAGTGTCGGAAGACCGTTCGTTAGCCCAGAAGCAAGCCTTCTTCATTTACTAAGAATCCCGCTGTCTCGCTACGTCTCTCAGCCATGATAAAACCTGAAACCTTTTGTGGCTTATATGCTTTAGACTGAAACTAAAAGACTGACATTTTTAGTCGACTACGACTGGACTAAGACTAAACCATTTCAGGTGACTGATATAGGACTAAAACTAAATGTTATTTAAAAAAACTAAGACGGAATCTTTTCTGTCAAAATGAACACAAATACTTAATTTTAAAACTAAATCAGAATTTGCTGTCAAAATGAACACTTATGATGTGTCCACACATCTTCATAATTACACCCGTAGGAGGCCCAGATCAGAACGCTGTTGTTCCGTCCTAATGTATGACTTCATCTCTTTTAGAATATTAACGCTTCTTAAAGAGAGATGGGACTTATTAGCGCGAGGTAGTAATGGAAGATCCGTTTGGCAAACTAGCGCCTTTATTCTGGAAAAAGTCCCCAGCAAAAAGAAATTGTTAACAGTACTGACACGCATACTGTGCAACGAGCCATGCACACACACGCACAAGCACACGCACGCACACGCACACGCACACGCACACGCACACGCACACACACACGGACCAAAGATGTACAGAAATGGCTGTGGCATGCCTTGCAGTATGTATGAGTGTGGCTGTGAGACACAGTGTGGTAAATGCATTTTTCATCCAGTCCCTGCCTCTCCTCTCCTGCATGTATCTTTAATGTATGGGTGTGACGGGTCCACATGGGCCCATCGGTAGCCCCGCTATAGAGCACCACGACTGGGCCGGAGGACATGAGGAGGTGGCCTGGTGGCAGAACTGTGTGTGTGTGTGTGTGTGTGTGTGTGTGTGTGTGTGTGTGTGTGTGTGTGTGTGTGTGTGTGTGTGTGTGTGTGTGTGTGTGTGTGTGTGTGTGTGTGTGTACGGACATCTTGGTGACCCCTGCTCTGTAGCCTGTAGTATGATTTATAGCTGGGCAGATGAACCAATCGTTAGGAAGGATTATCCTCCTGAAGTGTCTATTTCCGTACAGAAAGATCCTTTGCTCGTTCTATATAACCTGTTGCAATATTTTGTGTTTTGATGATAAATCCTTAGGCCTATTATACGCACACAGCCAGGGGACACAACATGTACCATTCTAATGTTTAATCCCCCTTATGCAAGATGAAAACGTTTAAATTTAGCCTGCTCCTGCATGTGTTCAAATTGTTAAAAAAACATCATGATGCAAAATGCTGTTGCTTATACAGTATCTGCTCATGCACCCGCTCGCCTTTATGTTCATTATGGATTTTGAACATTTCCAGCATGCAACTAATTGTAACAAACTTATACTTCTCTTGTCCTCTAGTCCCTTCCTAACATTTTAGTCTAGTTTTTTTTGCTGACGAAATTGTCGGTATATTTAGTCTTAGTTTTAGTCATCATTATTTAGTTTCCATAGTTTTCGTCAGTGCAAAAAGGTAGTCGAAGAACATTTTTTGTCTTAGTTTTAGTCGACGAAATCAACACTGGACGTGCATGGTCACAAGTTATTATAATGCATTACAATTAGACTCATTAGAGAGAAAAAATAAGTCTTGAGTGTGAGGAAAAAAAGGGGTCTGTGAGTGTCTTATTATCTTGTCATTATACAATTGTTTATAATGTGTATTGATTATAGGTACAAAGACATAAGGGTACAAATAACTAAGTGCTAGGGGGGAGAGGTTGACTGAGATGAAGAAAAAAAAACGTAACAACTAGACGGCTCTCAACGGAACACAGACCACCAAAGGCACGTTGTGTTCTGAAATGTGTCATTGTCTGTCAAACAGTCTGAACGTGTATACGTGTTGCAGCCGTCGGGCATAACAATGTAATCATTTTCTTCCTTGTGACATGTGACTCTTGTTCAGCAAAGTGTGCGAGAAACCCCACACATTATGCCTTGAGATATTAATTCTTCTCGGACAGACGGAGAGACGAACGAACAGGCGGACAAACCTGTGACCTCCTTGACGGAGGTAATTGGATATTTTTTAAGCAGCAGCTGCAGCCGACACAATAGTTCACCTGACTGCTTGCAGGTGTTTTTCTTCGTATTCATTTCCCACTTCCCCATTTAAGACATGAATAGCATCAACCGTTCCATGCCCGGGGAAGTGCAGCATCAAGGTAGCAGCCATTTACTCTTTGCAAAGCTCACATAACTTAACTGATAAGGGAAATATCAAGCTGGATTTAGACAGACAAGTATTTTTTGTTACCTTAGAAGACAGGCCTCTTGCAGCAGGATCCAGGACCATTTTCCCCCCTTCTTCATGGAAATGCTATTGCTTCAGTAGGCCTAGTATTGTCACGATAGGCAGAAGGTAGAACCCACATGCAAGAAGCCACAAGCAGGAGAGTTCAAATTAACTTATTTATTAATTCAAACTAAAGTACAGCTTACAAAAAAACAGAAAAACAGGAAAGTAAAAAGCTAAACTTTTCAAACACAAAAGCAGGGATGCCCAAAATGCAAACAGTTCAAAAAGTCCAAATAGCAAACCTTACAAGAGGCGCAAGCAGCACAAGTCCAAAATCTCTGAGGCACAAGAAGACCAAGAAACAAAAAACATCCCAGGAAAAGAAAGTTCCTGTTATGCACCCCCCCCCCCGTGTGTCTTATAGGTGTGAATGAGGCCCTATAGAATCTGAAGGTCAAGTTCAAGTCCTGACGACTCCTGCAGGTAGCATATCTATGATCTACTACTCTGCCGGGACTGGGAGGCACAATTCTGGCATAAGTATGTGGTTTGTGAGCCTTGCTGTGTGCGTGCTGCACGTGTGCATCTCAAATTCATCACCAACAACCTCGCACTCATGTCATTATTTTGTATCTGACTGGGAGATAGATAGACTATTGCCATTTGGGAGCACCATGATGTGCTGGCTTGAAACAGAATTGATGCATGTGTGTTATTGTGTGCACATACTATACAGTCTTTGACTGTGTGTGTGTGGATGTGAATGTGTGCACTGACGTGTGTGTGTGTGTGTGTGTGTGTGTGTGTGTGTGTGTGTGTGTGTGTGGTTTGACTAGAATGATTATGTATTATTTTTGCGAAAGGGCAGATTGCGAATTGAAATTCCATCCCGCGCTGCGGCGGCGGCTTTATTGTTTGTTGTCCTGTCAATGTTATTATTACTGTATCTGTAACGGTGACAGGCATGCTGTCACGGGGGGGGGGGGGGGGGGGGGGACGACACACACACCATACCGTGTTTATGTGACTGCGAACATGAGTGCACGACGAGTGCACATGCATGCACGGCTCACACGCATGAGCCGTGATGAGAAGTGACTGTCTATCAGACGCAATGGGATTCTATTACCTGGATCCTTATTGAGAAGAGGTTTATTTCTACTGCACAAGGTCACGCACGCACGCACAGCCTTGCAGTGAGAGTGTGTCTGTCTGACTGTAATAGCAGGTCATATAACAGACCGACTGAATGAAAATCCATAGGCCGACTTCCTCATTAGCCTCACAGCAGTGTGAGTAATGCTGTCGGTGCATGCTGGTGGAGCGAGCACGCATGCACGCACTTTCTCTGACTTTGTCCTGAAGAGAGTGGTGTGATTTCCAGCAGTGTGGGCGCGGCGTCGTGTGCTTTGAGGTCCATGGTCTGATGACTGACCTCAGTCTCTGCCTCTCTCCACCACTCCACTTCATTCATGCAAACATTCTGTCTGTCTGTCTGTCTGTCTGTGTCTCTCTCTCTCTCTCTCTCTCTCTCTCCAAAAGCCTTTGAATAATTGATGAACAGTATGTTTCAGACAGAAAGCCCCCACAGTTGTGTTGGTTTTGGGCCGGTTGTCAAGTTTCCTTTTCAGAGCTGTGTACGGGCACACACTGTGTGTGTGTGTGTGTGTGTGTGTGTGTGTGTGTGTGTGTGTGTGTGCGCGCCACATGGGATTCAAATGACCTGCTCTACACAAACTAAACCCATTCAACATGCAGTTTATGGCCCCTAACGTCTACAGTATATCACTGTTGCAGCTCTGAGCCTGCACTGCTTTCATTGGAGCTGTCCATAAACATTGGTGCTGAAGTACAATCTCAAGATCTGTGTTCACTGGAACTGTCCCCCTACTGAAGGTGCTGAACTTTTTACCTTAGCTTCAATGGCTTGTCTTTTATTCCTTGCATGGAGCTGTCCACTGCTGATGGTGCTGAAACCGAGCACTCACTTGTATTCACTGGAGCTGTCGTCTGCTGATGGTGCTGAAACCCAGCACGGACCTGTGTTCATTCACCGGAGCTGTCCACTTGTCCTCATGCTGAAATCCCTCTTGTACTATCCATGTGATTATACCTTCTTATTCTGATTCTGAGAGAGAGAAAGGAGATAGTTACGAGATGGATACGCTGTTCCGATTTGAAAGTTATACTTCATTAAAACTGAGTACCAGAGTGCTCCTTTGATGCATTGTTTTTACTGTTGGACCTGTTGGAACCTTCTGTTTTCTTTTCTTTTTTCTATCTATTATAATTCCATATCAAGCCCTGCTAATGCCAACTAAAGCACATTTGTTATCGCGTTGGACCTTTGAAACATATGGTACGCCTCTTTCTTGGACGGTCTTCGCTGACAGTGAAGTGACCGCCAGTATAGTTGACGGAACGGAACATTTCTTCCCTATACTGTGCTGGCCAGGAAAACTGAAGATTCCACTAAGAACATAGTCTTATTAAAAATAATTATAGCCCTGAACCTTATATGTCACACAAGATGTATCCATGTATGGATGATGCATGTTCTCTGTTGGATTCTGTCTGGGATGAGAGTGTTCTGTTCATGCTCTGATGTGGAACGCTGCTGTTTGAACACCGACATAAATAAATAACAGGCTGACTAGAGTACAAAGATTCCTTTGTTTAAGAACAACTTGAGGGTTACGTCTTCCCGCTGTATCCTATGTTATTAATATCTCTCGATCTCTCGGAAACAGATAGAATATCTTAGAATGGAATAAAAGATAAGAATACATGAGTGAATATAAAGGGGAGACGATGCAGGGCATGATTGCTCTAATAACTGCATGCAGTCTTATGGCCTGAATGTATCAAAAAAGTGAACAAGCCCTGCTATTCATTTGAATTGTTTTTTATGCTTGATCTGACATACTGACATTACTTTTCTGTCTATTTCTGTCCATCCATTGGTGTAATGTAATTTAAACGGGTTCATTTAAAGTAAATCTGTGATCTTTTCGTTCAAATACATTTCATGCGTTCGTATGAAGAGGATTTTTGATTTCCTTTGGAGTCACGTGAATCTGACGTCATTCTCAGATGTCGGTTTTCAAAAATTTGACCGCCATTGTTCAGTGCGGTCTGCACCGTCTGCACACAGTTCGCGAGCAAAAAGGAGGAAAGCTGCAAGCTGGGGATATATCTTCACAAACCACGGTAAGAAATATGAAAACATGATCGAGTGTTTTATGAAAATGATTTATGTTGAAATGACAAACCGCTGTTGTATGAACATAAATATTTTAACCAAATGCAGCAATAATGACTAATTTGTGTCACTCCACAAATCCTACAAATGTAATGTAACTGAACTAAGACGAAGTGTGGACGCAATGTAGTCTAGATATTTTCTATGCATGCCGCAGTATTTACTGATATTGCGTTTTTGCAAACTTATAAGGTTGTGGACTTGTGGTGGCTTAGAATGCAAACGCTAGTGTGGCTAGCTAGCAGTGCACAGCTAACTAACTTTAATCACAGAGTTGCCGCGTTTAGCACGGCACTTGTGGGTGTATGTAATTAGTTTATTTGTGTGAAGATGAAACGTGAGTTGGCTCGTAATCTGTGTTGTGATAGTTTTCCGTGGTTTTGTTCGCTAGGATTTTATTGAGTGAATATAGTGCTTGAACAAATGACTTTCCGGTCTAGTACGGGAAACGGAAACGCAACGCGTGCGTGCGTGGAAATGTCCGGATACAGTTCTTGGAGTAGGCGGGCTCTAGACCTATTGTTTAGGAAAGGCTATCATAGCCTATGATGTAGCCATTGTAGCGGCGCCGCCGCGGCCACACTGGAGCATTATAAATAACCACTTGGACCAGTAAATCTTGTTTGTGTTAAGCGCAACAACGCTAAAGTAATATGTGATTGGCAGTTAGTTTTGAGAACGTGCCGTTCACCCGTTTTGGGACGTTAGCTGCGGTAACCGGTAACTGTAGACGCTCAGGAGGAGCCGACGGTGCGGTGCATAATCCCCTAACTTTATCCCTACTCGCTGCTACTAAGGACTCCTGCGTCATGTCGTGCAATATCTGTCTCTTTTGAAATTATGTTTTTATAAATGGATTTTTAGTAATATAGTATTTTAGATTATTTTTTAACTAGCAGATTAGAAGCCAGTGAAAGCATTTAGTTTTATGCATTTAATTTATCTGCTATCTATTAAATGTGTGTATTTAATTTTTACACTAGTGTTGATTTTGACAGCAAAGTTTGGTTTTAGTCATTAGTAATTTGAATACATTCATAGTTTTAGCCACATTTTAGTAAACTGAAATGTTTTTTGTGTTCTAGTTCTAGACTTCTAGTCGACTAAATCTACAGTTGATTTTGTCAACTAAAATGTATTGGTATTTGGTAGTCCTTGTTTCAATAGTTTATTACAGTGGTTCCCAAAGTGTTGTCCGGGGACTCCCGGGGGTCTTTGAGGGTGTTCCAGGGGTCCCCCAGCTAAATGATAGTTTAAAGCCAAATTGACCATTATGGGACTAACTCTGTACACTCTGAGTTAAATTAACATTGACTTTATAATACTCAGACATTAAACCATCAAACAGGGGACTAATTCACGTCAAACTGGGGGCCCTTTAAATGAAAATGCTTGATAATCACTGAGCCATGAAAATCTTCTCTTATGGGGGTCCTTGGCGTATGTTTTCAACCACTGCAAGAGTACAGTCAAAGTAAACACGTCCAAATTAGCACACATTTAAAAAAGTGCTTCCATTTAGGCCCTTTGCAATCAATTCATATACATGACATGGAGAATAACAACAATTCAACAACAATTTGTATTGCATTGTATGAAACAGATGGCATTGTAATGGCTGTTTGAGCTTGTACATCTTCTATTTTCAACATGCAACCAGGCAACCTCTTGAGCCCCCCAGAGAAACAGCCTCTGCCCCCGCCGGCGGGGGCAGAGGCTGTCCACCTCATGAACAGCTCTCAGCGGGTAAATAGGGCTGGTCAAGGTCTCAGGTTCCAACTCAGATATTTTTTATTTTCCCTCCTGGACCCCCCTGGGGTTTAAGACGTTGTTTTTTTGTAGGATTTTGGTAGGTCTTCCATTGATGGCATTGTAATGGCTGATTTTACACTTGGTTGCGTGCTGAAAATAGCAGATCTACAAGCTCACGTTTGTGCCCCAGGGGTATAGTAAAAACCACACTGTGCGAAGTGAGGGTCACTCTAATCATTGTACATCATACAAGAATGCCGTGGTCCCTTATTGGCCAAGGGTTCCCACCTGGTGGTCCCTTATTGGCCAAGGGTTCCCACCGACATAAATATGCCGATTTGCTACGGACACATATGACGTAAATTCTCCATCCATTGTCAATGGCAATTAATGTTTGTATTCAGACAACACAAACAATAAACACTAAGCTGTTTATAGCTGGATAGATAAATTGTTATAGATTTATCTAATCCCTATATTAAATCTGAGGACAAACTAGGCGGACTTCCTCGGGCCTGTTTGTTTTAACTCATTGTCATAATTTTGTGTGGTTTGAAAATGACTTTCCGTTCTCTTTGCAGGTCTGATCCTGCTTGGTCCTGGGTTCATTGCCATTTGCCATGCAACTAGAAGTAAGTAATTTGAATATTTGATCATAGACTTGATCAATCTCACTGTGATCATTTGGAGAGGGAGCGAGTGCATTCTTTTTGGCACCGGCGGCAGCAGTCAGACACCCTACCCCGAAGCCCACAGGGAAGACACAGCTGATTTTTAACCGGCAGCACATGTCTGGAGCCACGGGTGATTTGAAAATGTCTTTAATTTTTCTCTGCAGGCTGCTGTGGACCGATTCCTGCTTCGCTGTTCTGGAGCTGGATTGACAACGGCCTTGCTTTCTGGAGTAAAGACTGCTTTGCTGAGCTGGAGTAAAGACTGCTTTGCTTTCTGGAGTAAAGACTGTTTTGCTGAGCTGGAGTAAAGACTGCTTTGCTTTCTGGAGTAAAGACTGCTTTGCTTTCTGGAGTAAAGACTGCTTTGCTCTTGTGATAACTGCTTTGCTGTTCTGGAGTGATAACTGCTTGGCTTTGGCTGCTCGGTAAGTCATAACAAGTGGAAATATAAAGACTGTGGTATTGCCAAATTAAGAAGGTCGGAGGTTCTCAAGCACTACGAACTTGATCATAGATATTATGACCCATGCACATATTAAACCTGCCCTTGCTCCTTCAACCCATTTAGAACCTGAGGTTGGTTCTACAAAGTGTCTTCTAAATCCTGATAGCTTTCTGAAAAACCTAAGCTTATACAGTATATCAGTGGTGCTCAAACCTTTTCATGTCAAGGACCGCCAGAATTATACGTGTTTGGCCACGGATCCCCAACTAAATGTTGTTCCAGGGGACCCCAGAAACAAAGATTTGAGTTTAAAATGTTCACTGTGAAAGAATATATATTCAAAGATTTGCGCCTCATTTAAAAAAAAATAGCAGATCTACAAGCTCATAGAGGGTTAAATGATCTCTTATCATTACAGTCAAACACATACTCTAAAGGTTCTACAGCATCAAAATGTTTTTGTATGCATTCTGTTTACACACAGGGGAGGGGATAGCTGTTGGAATGGCGTGTGACTCCCAGATAATTCCTGCACAATAGCTGCATCAACCTGTTCTACAATAGCAGGGGTTTTTTTTATATCTGAGGGACTGAAACTGTACTTGACAAATACCATAGATCCTGCAAGAGGTAACTAGCCACACCAGGGACAATAATGCTCCAACTTCAATAAAACGGAGGCAAATTTACGCTCTAGAACTGGACACAGCTTCAATATTTTGCGTTTCATGGACAGAAGCATTGGACTCATCTGAAATATGAGTTGCTAATAATTGCTAATAATTTAATCTTCAGAGGGATGTTTATGCCTGGTCTGGCCTTAACCCATTCTGGACGGGAATCCCTGGTGGTGTTTTAAGCATTATGTTATACATTAGCTATTGGAAAATAGCAGAGCTTGTAGGTCTGCTATTTTTGAAAAATCGTGAAAATGTGGTGCAAATCTTTGAATATATATATTCTTTCAGAGCGAACATTTTCAACTCATCTTTGCTTCTGGGGGTCCCTGGAACAACATATTTTCAGATGGGGTCGGCGGCCAATTACATATAGTTTCTGGGGTCCTTGACATGAAATATTGAGAACCACTGATATAGAAAAATGTCATGACTTAGAATAAATAAATAAAAAAAGTCTGAGCAATCATTTATAGAAGATGCCTTGTGTTTTCTGGACATATCAGTCCTGAAGGATCCATTCATATAACCTTGAAAAAGTTCAAAGTTCTGCAGATGCTGTTCAATGTGATGCAAATACTCTTTCAAAGTTGTGCTTTTATATTCACACAAGTCATCAGTTCAGCTTTTTTCAGTGGTAAGTTGACAGTGACTCCTTGGTAGATGACTCTAAGACTCTTAAGAGCATATTAAAGACTTTAATATCTATCCATTTAATTATCTTACAATAAATAAATTAAGGGAGTGGGACAGAATGTGATCTGTAAGGCTCACAATGAACCCTGCTCCAAGTAAAGAATGTTTAGGCTCAAAGGCTCCATCTTTATCCATCTAAATATCTATGCAGCTCTCTTGCTCTTAGCTGTCTCTCTCACTGACACTTTGTCTCACTTTTTGCTCAGTCTTTGTGTGCAAGTGTTAATTGTTAAGTTGCCAGACCCAGAACTGGATGTACAATTGTTTGATAGGAGATTTTTTGTAGGTTGTGCACATGCAGGACACTTTGTTAAAAGAATGCACTATTCTATTTATGTTCTGGAAGAGAATAAATGTTGAACTTGAGAATATAAATCTGTGTCTCTTTGTCATTTCAAGTGTATTATTGTAGTGTATTTTGATCAAAGTAGAATTCATGATTTGGTTCAAATGAAAAATATGCATTGGTTGAACTTTGGTTGAACTTAACATATAAGCTTAAACGAAAGTGAAAAAACAATTTCATACAAAGCAGTTTTTTTAACTTAAGGTAACTTAAGATATTGGCTTAAACGAAAGTGAAAAAACAAGTTCATACAAAGCAGTTTTTTTTAACTTAAGGTAACTTAAGATATTGGCTTAAACGAAAGTGAAAAAACAAGTTCATACAAAGAGAGTACATTGGTTCAATTAAAAAATCTGATTTGATTAGAATAAAAAATATTCATTGGTCGGAAGTACTTATTTAATTTAAACTAAGTGAATATATTTGCTTTGTATGAAGGTATTTTTCTTATTTGAGATAAAGTAAATATATTACATGTATTTTGTTGACGGAGGTATTTTAGTTTGATCCAATGGAAGAATTTTTTCCATTGATTCACTATGCGTTGGTATGAGTGTGTCTGTCTCTCTCTCTCAGTGGATCTGCACGGAGGCCACCGGTGGCAGGCTGTGATTGTACTGGCCTCCGGTATATTCGTGATATTGACTCATGTCCCGTATTGGGGTCATCTTATTGGGGATAATGGAATGGAAAAGATATCGGAGACTGATCCTGATGTGTAAACACAAGCTGTGCTATACTTTTACATTATAGAAAAGGAAAATAGCTCATACGCCATCTCTTGCTCTCCCTCTGTCCTTGTGTGCAGACGGTGCGTCATGGCTTCCCCTACCAGCCCACGTGTCTGGCCTTCGACCCCGTGCAGAAGATCCTGGCCATCGGATCCCGCTCGGGAGGCATACGGATGTATCCTTTCCTCCGCCGTTTGCTCTGCCCCTCCCCCCCATGCATGCCCTCCCCCCACCATACCTGTCCCCCTGCCCACATGTCCTGTCCTAGCCTCGGTGTAGGCTGAAGACTGCGTTTCCCAGGGGTCACCTGGGCACGGTGACAAAGGGAGGAAGAAGGTTTGAGGTAGGAGATTACACACTGTCATCAACATAGCTATGCTATTACTGTCCTGTCTGTCCTGTGTCTGTCTGTCTGTCGGTCTGCAGTGTCTCTGCGTGTAATCAGAGGCTTATCTCTTTGATGACCGCTCTGGTGTCTTGGCACTGACATGCCACACACACACACACACACGCACGTGCGCTGTTTCACAGTCTTTCCCGCTTCCGTCTTGAGCCAGTGCGCTTTTCTTTATTCAATCTGCCTTTCTCTCCCTCCTTCAATCTCCCCTTTACTTTAATCTGATATTCTCTCTCTCTCTCTCTCTCTCTCTCTCTCTCTCTCTCTCTCTCTCTCTCTCTCTCTCTCTCCTGTGATTTAACCCATTCAGGCCTGACCTCGAAATAAAATAAAAAAATCTTCTAAATCCTCCAGTTTTCTGAAAAAATATTTTCACGATAAAAAAAAATAAAAAAAGCAGACCTACAAGCTCGTAGCGCGCCACTCGGTGGCGCGCTATGAGCTTGTAGATCTGCTATTTTTCAATAGCTAAATTATAACATAAATGTTTAAAACACCAAAAAGGGGTTTCCGCTCAAAATGGGTTAAATTGCTGCCTGTCATCTTCTATACCAGGACCTGTCTTTGTTGTTGTCTCTCTCTCCCATGGCTCCTGACCTCCATATATACAGTATCTCTACTATGTGTTGGTGCTCTCCGTCTCAGCGCTGCATGCTCGCTATGCCGTGGCCTCTGAATCTCACACAACATCACGATCAGGCACGCAACTCCTCTTCCATCGCGTCTCGTTCTGTATGTATGCTGCCGACGTTTGTATATGCCGCCTCATGTATACTGTATAGCAGCTCAGTGCGGTTTCCCACGCAGTGAAATCTGTAGCGTTTGACTAAGAATACAGAGGGTTTAAGAGGATATTGGTTTGGTTAACACTCCAGATTTGGCCCTGCTCTATATCTCTACTCCTGCATATCGTATTAGTGCTGCCTGTTACGGCCGCCCCTGTATTCATTCCATCTGCATTAGTATGTACAGTCATGACTTTGGTCCCTGAATTGGAGTGTGAAGTTGGTAGGATTCCAGAGCCCTGAAGAGATGCTAGTAATGGCATAATATTATACTGTATGGTGGGTGCGATAATAGTGTTTACTTGTTCAAAGATGCTCATGTTGTGCAAACCCCCATTTTCTTTGGTTTGACATTAGGACATGTGGTGTCACACCCAAAACGTACAAAAAATACATTATGAATGAATCACTTGAATTGTGTAAATAGTCACGTTGTGAGCTTGTTTTGAAGTTTGAACATTTCTGAAAATCTTTTAGATTTTTCAATAGCAGATCTATGAGCTCGTAGGCTAGCGCAGCACTCGGTGCCGCGCTATGAGCTTGTAGATCTGCTATTTTTCAATAGCTAAAGTGTGACATAATGTTAAAACACCAAAAGGGGTTCCCGTACAGAATGGGGTTAAATCTTTGTAACTTTATTACCGTTGAATGCTGCTGCTTGCTACTGATGATTACATGAATGAATTGAATTGCGTGTCCGTCTTTTATATAATTGCATCAACCCATGACTGAAAAGCCCTCATGTAACCAAGCAGCCATTGTTGTTAGAAGAAAAGCTCAAATATTTAATGTAGCCTACTGCAAATCCCCGGTGTGATTTGTCTTTAAAAAAAAAGTAGCCTAAGTATCATAACAAACGTCATGAACAAACGTGTGCACGCACGTGTATCACATATTCCACAAACCACAAGACACAGTCACACACACTCGCACACAGTCACACACACCCACACAGTAGCATGCACGCACGCACGCATGCACACTCACACACACACAATAGTGTGTGTTGTGGTTAGTGGAATAATAAACAAGTCTCAGTGGTGGACAGGCCAGACAGGCTGTCAGCACAGGGCCGGCCTCCCGCTCGCTGCTCTGGCGAATGGTGCATAGTGATGATGTCATTGTGGGTGGTGGCGCAGCACACGCAGGCTGGCACGCAGGCTCTCTGCAGTGGGGTGGCTGGCTGTCGGCCGGAGGGGGGTGTCTGTGTCTGTGAGCAACACACAGGAGCTCTATCACTGCGTCCTGTCTGTTCACAGAGCATAGAGCAACACACAGGAGCTCTATCACTGCGTCCTGTCTGTTCACAGAGCATAGAGCAACACACAGGAGCTCTATCACTGCGTCCTGTCTGTTCACAGAGCATAGAGCAACACACAGGAGCTCTATCACTGCGTCCTGTCTGTTCACAGAGCATAGAGCAACACACAGGAGCTCTATTACTGCGTCCTGTCTGTTCACAGAGCATAGAGCAACACACAGGAGCTCTATCACTGCGTCCTGTCTGTTCACAGAGCATAGAGCAACACACAGGAGCTCTATTACTGCGTCCTGGGCTGGTCACAGAGCATAGAGCAACACACAGGAGCTCTATTACTGCGTCCTGGTCTGGTCACAGAGCATAGAGCAACACACAGGAGCTCTATTACTGCGTCCTGGGCTGGTCACAGAGCATAGAGCAACACACAGGAGCTCTATTACTGCGTCCTGTCTGTTCACAGAGCATAGAGCAACACACAGGAGCTCATTTACTGCGTCCTGTCTGTTCACAGAGCATAGAGCAACACACAGGAGCTCTATCACTGAGTCCTGTCTGTTCACAGAGCATAGAGCAACACACAGGAGCTGTATTACTGAGTCCTGTCTGTTTTCGAAAGTGAAAAATGGTAGTCGACGAACATTCTTCGTCTTGGTTTTAGTCGACGAAAACAACACTGTTTGTAAAAAGTATTTCTGCACAACAGAATCAGAATCAGTCCAGAATCAGTCACATTACAAGTAAGGTGGGTGAAAAACTTGGTTGTGCCTAAAGGCTCATATTGCAGTTAAAGGTAGAGAGAGAAGAACATAAAGTGCATAACATGACAAAGTGAGTGCAAAATAAATAAAGTTCATCATGGGTGCATGTATGTATACGAGTAGGCTATAGCAAAAAGTCCCTATTTGAGCACGGATTTTTATTTAACCTTTTTATTTAACCGAATCAGTTCAGACTGTGCGATAAAACGTAGCTCTTGTTCAGCAGTCTGATTGCTGACAAGTAAAAGCTGTTCAAGAGCCTCGTAGTACTGCTCCCAATGCTCCTGAATCGCAGCAACGGCTTGAACAGTCTGTGGCCGGGGTGGTGAATGTCCCTGATGAGGCTTTGAACAGTCTGTGGCCGGGGTGGTGAATGTCCCTGATGAGGCTTTGAACAGTCTGTGGCCGGGGTGGTGAATGTCCCTGATGATGCTTTGAACAGTCTGTGGCCGGGGTGGTGAATGTCCCTGATGATGCTTTGAACAGTCTGTGGCCGGGGTGGTGAATGTCCCTGATGATGCTTTGAACAGTCTGTGGCTGGGGTGGTGAATGTCCCTGATGATGCTTTGAACAGTCTGTGGCTGGGGTGGTGAATGTCCCTGATGATGCTTTGAACAGTCTGTGGCTGGGGTGGTGAATGTCCCTGATGATGCTTTGAACAGTCTGTGGCTGGGGTGGTGAATGTCCCTGATGATGCTGTCCGCTTTAGCCACGCAGGGCACCTTGGCCCTTCATGCTTTCAGTGGCATTGTGCTGACCATGCGGTTCTCTGAAAGCAGCAGGTTGCACCCTTGAGATGGGAAGCATCTCCTATAAACAACATGCCTGACAATCACTGTGTTGAGTTGACTCTGGGTGACATGCTGTGGCCATTTAAAATCTGTCTGTCTGTTTAGGTGTTGTCGGTCCGTCTGAATCACTGTGTTGAGTTGACTCTGGGTGACATGTGTGGCCATTTAAAATCTGTCTGTCTGTTTAGGTGTTGTCGGTCCGTCTGAATCACTGTGTTGAGTTGACTCTAAGTGACATGCTGTGGCCATTTAAAATCTGTCTGTCTGTTTAGGTGTTGTCGGTCCGTCTGAATCACTGTGTTGAGTTGACTCTGGGTGACATGCTGTGGCCATTTAAAATCTGTCTGTCTGTTTAGGTGGTGTCGGTCCGTCTGAATCACTGTGGTATAGAACTATAGTTTCGTAGCCTTTTTTTAAGGTGCTTTAAAACCGAGTGCCGCACTACGAGCTTGTATACAGTAGGTCTGCTATTTTTTTTTAATCGTGAAAATGTAGTGCAAATCTTTGAATATATATTTCTTTCAGAGCGAACGTTTTTAACTCAAATCTTTGCTTCATATTTTCAAGATGGGAATCCACACCCAAACACATAGTGTGTGTGTGTGTGTGTGTGTGTGTGTGTGTGTGTGTGTGTGTGTGCATTGAAAATGAATCCCTTCTCAATAAGAGGCAAGGTAATAGAATCACACCGAGTGTGATACAGTCACTTCTCATCAGTCCATGGACACACACACACACACACACACACACACACACACACACACACACACACACACACACGGAACATGTGCATGCACACACAGCTCAGCCAAAATGAGACGGACCGAGAGAGAGAGAATGAATGAATGATAGAGAATGATAAAGGGAGGCAGAAAGTGAGATGGGAAAGATATGCATGAGCTACAGAGACAGACAAAGGTGCGTTGAAAAGGGAGAACTTTCCATCCGTGAGGTATATGAGCCGAACATCATGCCTTCTGAAAGGTCAAAGCACTCTGTTTGAAAGGCTTGAAATCGACACACGTGTGACATAATTACATCCTGGTGTGCCTAAGTTCAGCAGTTCTCAACCTGTGGGCCATGCGGGCCCGCCCGGCCCAATGGTGGGCAATTCTGCACAATTCTGGCCTGCCAAAACACATTGTAGTCGACTAAATCACCTGTAGATTTAGTCGACTAAAACCCTATGATGTTTTAGTCGACTGAAACTAGACTAACACTAAGACATTCCAGGTGACTAAAATGTGACTAAAACTAAATGAAACCTATTCAAGAGACTATATATGACTAAAACTAAAATCAAAATTTGCTGCCCAAAACAGCACTGCTTCAAATCGACCTTCAAAAGCAGAGGTATATGTCCCAGTCCCATTAACTGTTAGGCTGAATTATAAAACTATTAGACTAACATTGTTATTTTATCCTCCAGCCTTTTTAGTACTACGTTGAATTATTTCCGTCAGCATATATAAATTTCCAATGTGATGTAATCTATCTGGCAAAGTGCACTGCATGGTGAGGATGAGGTCGCTTGTTATATTCAGTTCATTCGTTGATGCAGTTTGTACAGTAAGTACAGTAAGTAGAGCCTGAGGACCAGCCGTGATACTGTTGTTATTATCGGGTGTGTCTAAAATTGTTCCATATATATCTCTGCTGTCGGGAATATATAATGTTAATTTTTCAGGAAATTAAGAAAACCTTATATTTTTAATTATTATTATATATTATTATTATAATGCGAGCGACGGTGGCACAGTGGCCAGATGGTAACCGCAAGGTTGCCAGTTCGAACCCGGGCTCCCCCAGAGTTAGTGTCAAAGTGTCTTTGCGCAAGACTCTGAACCCCTAATTGCTCCTGATGTGCTGGTTGGTGCCTTGCATGGTTTCATCCGCCATCGGTGAATGAATGTGTGAATGTAATGCACAATCTATAAAGGTGTATGAATGTGTGTGTGAATGTAATGCACAATCTATGTAAAGGTGTGTGTATGTGTGAATGGGTGAATGTAATGCACAATCTATGTAAAGCGCCTTAATTGGATATTAAAAGGTGCTATATAAATGCACCTTACCACTGTATGCATGTGCATGCCCCATTGTCAGTATCAGCCATGAGCATGGGAGACTAGAGCGTGGGAGACTATCCATTTAGTTCTTACTTAAACAATGTGACTGATTTGCTTAAAGATGGAGTGCCATGATTTTTTTTACACCCTAAAGCATGATCAGCAGGTCTTATTGTTATATGTTATATGTCGTTTTTATGTGGACACGCCCACCAGTTCATTAAGTATGCCTGGTTTGCCTGGTGGGTGGTGATGGGTGGTGATCCACCTGAACTGAAGCCGCAGCCACAGCTGTAGTTGTATGATAAAGGGGGAGGGGTTATAGGGGAGGGGCCGATAATGTCATTTCACTATATTACTGTTTATTTCATTGGCCCGTTTGACTGTCAAGGGTTCAGCCTCCAGGAAGAAACCCTAAATACAAAGTTAAGTTAGTTGGGCGGGCCCAAGGTCCACATCCTTGGAATTCAAACCTGTCAACCCAAAAGTAGCCTCGGAATCGGAAACCCAGACGTTTTATTTCCTGGATAGAAAGAAAGCAACCCAGAATGATGTGTATGCGATGCGAGGGTCACCGTGCAGAGTGAGAGTTAGACCTGCTGCGATGCATTATTCAGCACGACTATACTTCTGTGCTGAAGTTTTGAACATCATCAATCTCACAGCAGTCATAAATCCTCAGGCGGAGCTGAGCGGGCGGGCCAAAAGCAACACTGGTTCCCAAACTCTGCGTCTCCTCAAATGAGGCATGCCATGCGTATGTGTGTGCATTGCAGCATGGATCGATATACGTGTGTTTGTGGCTGGAATTATCTACAAGGTCACCCATCTTCCCCTACCATTATGTCCCAACAATATAAAAATACTCTGTGACTGTCTGCCAATATTGCAAAGTGCTCTTAATAATGAGGCATATGAGCCACTTGGCCAGGACGCACGCATGCACGCACGCACGCACGCACGCACGCACGCACGCCATGACTGGACTGCATGACAAATATTCTGCCTGGTCGAGGCACATACACATCATTGAAATACCTATAAGCACCTTAATAGCACCACTTTTACAGAACAACATAAATGATAGATACACAACCAGCACAGACAACAAACAACATCTCATTTCACATTTGGCCCAGACCGGCCCACCATAGGGTCGGCCACAGGGCATGTGTCTGGTACGTTACGTGGGAAGTCCAGGCCTGGCGCACGCACGCACGCAAACGCACGCACCCTCCTCGACCTCACTTCATCGGATTGGAAGGATAACTGTGATAGCAGCGGTTTACGGCTTAAAAAGTCAAAGATGGATGCTTTAATAGGGCAAGCTGCATAGTGTGCTGCATGTATCGTATATATATAGCTGCTACACCTGCACTCGTAAGCTCCTTTAAATGGCGTGTCGGCTCAAATCCAGGATGCCATTTGAGATGTGAAATGTTATTGCGAGGGACAGGATTGGGAGCAGAGTGTGAAGGAATGGTGCAGAGTAACAACAGTAGAATGTAATACCAACAACATATAGCCCATTCTGGGCGGGAATCCCTTTTGGTGTTTTAAGCATTATGTTCTACTTTAGCTATTGAAAAATGGCAGATCTACAAGCTCATAGCGTGGCACCGAGTGCTGCACTACGAGCTTGTAGATCTATTTTTTTTTTTATCCTGAAAGTGTGTTGCCAATCTTTGAATAAATTATTTCAGAGCGAACGTTTTTTAACTCAAATCTTTGCTTCTGGGAGGTCACTGGAACTACATATTTCCAGATGGGGGTTAGCGGCCAATTACATATAATTCTGGGGGACCTTGACATGAAAATGTTTGAGAACGACTGACATAGAAACGGGTTAATTCTGGGAGACCTTGACATGAAAATGTTTGAGAACGACTGACATAGAAACAGGTTAATTCTGGGGGACCTTGACATGAAAATGTTTGAGAACGACTGACATAGAAACAGGTTAATTCTGGGGGACCTTGACATGAAAATGTTTGAGAACGACTGACATAGAAACAGGTTTTTCAGAAAACTGATCTAAGTCTACAAATGGAACCAAAAGGACCATTACGGGTCCACAACACACACCCCTCAGTGTTGCACAACAAATTAATACTCATTTTGTGCGAACCTACAGTATAAAAAGAAATCACTGAATGGGGCGCTCTAATCAATATAGTTGACCTTTATTCCAACCTTGAAACATACCTTAGTTACATAACGACATAACGACAGCCGATTTGCTCAGACACATCCTACTACAGTATGTCAAAAGGGGTAGAGGGGCATTAGGCGCACTGTCAGAGCCTGAGCAGAGCCTTTTTATTTGTGGTGTTTCTGGAGAACCGTGGGTCCAGCCGACTCAATACCGGGCAATGCACTCCCTGTTTGAAGTCGGTGGGGCAAATGGTTCTCGAGTTACGTGCAGTACAACCGTACACACACGCACCCACGCACACACGCAGACGTGGCAAATGTATTATTATTTTATTATTTTAGCCCAAAGGGCAACCAGACTATAGTTATTGTCACACTCTGGAGTAACCTACCTAACTTCCGCTGTGATTGGCCGAGCTTTGGATAACGTTTGTAGTGGTGAATTGGCTGTTGTTGGTTACGTAACCAATCTATGTTTTACAAATCGTTTATAAAGACATAAATTCCCTTGCAAGGGCAGAAGACCAAACTATTCAAGCGTTATAGACATTTTCAAATTACTTTTCAAGAGAGTCAAGTGGGAGGGGCCTATGTAAGCATAACGTTTTTCAAAATTGCGATTTTCTAGTTATCCGTCATTATAGTTAGCCCGGTGCCTTCAACACATGGTAAGCCTATGTGTTACTTTTTTGAATAATCTTAATAAAGAACGTTGATGTCCTTAATTTTGAAACTCAATGCTATATGGCATATATTGAGGTTGAGCACCATGGGATAGCATATTTTTCTTTTAAAGTGGACAAAGTGTTGAGTCAATACAATATGAGCTTGGGCATGGGTTTAAATATACTCTGCATACCGAGCTCCACAGCGCTATGACATTGAGAGCAATTTGCACCCGTAATGACGAGATAATATGATAACGGTGAGACACGATACACCCCTCCAACGCAGTCAATATAGAATAACAGTGAAGTCCTCTCAGCGTGGGTGAGTGTGATTGATAACGAGTGTGATATCAACAGAGAGGGAGAGTCAATAGAGACAATGAGAAGGACACCACAGTTCACACGCCACTTCCACACGTTCTGCATGCATGCCTGCAGGCAAGTGGGCTCAGTAGCAAGTTAACTGGACCCCTATTTGAACTGGGACTGGGGTAACCCTGGTCCAGTGCTTACAGCGAGTCTCTCTGATGCCCTGTGGAAGTCCCTTCCGCAGCCCTCTAGCGATTTTCTCACTCCCGTGCGTGTGTTTACAATTCCCAGCAAATAAACAAAACACAGAAACAACTCACCGAAACAAAGCCTGCTAGACCTTGGTAAAAGTCTATTCTCAGAGCTGGGAAGCCTCTCAGGTCCCCAGCTTCTCTCTAAAATGCACTATTTTAATCATTAAATAAAATGAATCCAACCAGATCGGTGCAGGCAAAACCCAGAAATGCCGTAGTAGAAGAAATGACTCTGCCCGGTAAATTCGGGGTACATTGCGTTATTAAAATGCACAAAGTGCATTTTAGAGAGATGAGATGCTTCCCAGCTTCGAAAATAGACTTTTTCCAATGTCTAGCAGGCTTTGTGTCGGTGAGTAGTTAGGTCGTTTTTTTATTTGCTGGGAATTGTAAACACACGCACGGGAGTGAGAAAATCGCTAGAGGGCTGCGGAAGGGACTTCCACAGGGCGTCAGAGATACTCGCTGTAAGCACTGGACCAGGGCTAGGACTAGGGCAGCTCTGAGTTAGCCCCACTGACTTCAAACGCGCTCCACACCACCATGTGAGGGTATACCTACCCTAGGGGACACGGGGAGAACATGCAAACTCCCCACAGAAAAGCCCTTTTGCCTAGCCCCACCCAGTGTAGAGAAATACTGTTAAAGTTCCTCACAATTGGGCCAAAGCGCTGCTTCTGTGTTCACCATGGACACTGCTTGTCTCTGGGTAGAGACTCGTGTGTCCCAATAGCGGTAACATCAGGGAACGACAGTGTTCTGCTTTGAGGCAGGACTCCAGACTAGAGAAGAAGGGAAGATATAACCTCATTGTCAGCTCTGTAGCATTGGCCGGAAAACTGTGTTCTTCTGGATCGGACTAGTGAAGAAACACGGGGAAGGTTGCCGTATATTGGGTTAGTCGATGGGTGGCTCTTCCAGAGCTCTCATTAGAAGGCGGGTGTATAAGTAGACGCATGCACGCACGCACACACAAACGCAAGTTGCACGCAAAGTCGTTGCAAAGACGCGCCTAATACACGAAGATACGCACTGGCTGGCTGGGCAAGACAAGCATAATCAATATGACTTCACAGATACTATACTGTCGCCAGGGAATGACGGGGTGCTACTATACACTATCACACTTCTATTTTAATTACATCTCTAATAGGATTTCCAGACTCCTGGTAGTTTACTAGAGCAATGGCAGGTCTGTGCCAAAGGTGAGAACACCAAGTATACAGCACATGGACTGGGATGTGGCAGCAGCAAATATTGTAGCTACGAAGAATTATTAGGTCATTCATAGCTGCACAGTGCACTCTAATTTTACCCCTACGGAGTTGCGTGATTATGAAACTCCATTACTCACACCCCACAGTAAATATCCTCATTGTTACTTAAAGTGTACAAAACGTACACAAAATGTATCATTTTGGTTGCATTTTGTACACTCAGAGCTATGAATGGATTCATTGTCTGACAATGAGGATTATGATGACAATTCATCTCTGAACTACAGTAAGTGCCAAAGCACTATGGAGTAAGGCTCATTTTTATTTCATAATAGGCCTACAGCTGTGTATTTATACACTGTTGTTTGAACTGTGAGTGTGCGACAAATGTCATCTGGCACGGTCCTGTTTACAGTCTCAAGGCCACTATTTTGGGGGTTGGTGGTGTGAGCAGACGTGTTTTGAAGTCAGCACCAGTACAGTAATCTTTTGGTAGTCTTTTTTTGGTTTTGGAAAAGTCTATCTGGGATTGGAGCCGGTTTCCGATCACCCGATCCGATCGGCACAAACCTACTCTCGATCCTATTGGTTCCTTCATTAAAGCCCATCTGATTGATGAAGCAGATATACTGTAGAATAGATGATTAAACATGCTGCCAGGTTCTGTTTGGCTCGTCGCCGGACATCATCAAACCGTTTCTTAAGGTGCTAATGTAGTGCATTAACCCATTTAGAACAAAATTAATGCCTTCTAAATCCTGACGGTTTTCTGAAAAACCCTATGTTTCTATGTCGGTTGTTCTCAAACTATTTAATGTCACGGACCCCTAGAATTATATGTATTTGGCCGCCGACCCCCATCTCAAAATATGTTGTTCCAGGGACCCCCCCCCCCCCCCCCCAAGCACAAATGTGACTTTAAAAACGTTGGCTCTGAAAGAATATATATTCAAAGATTTGCGCCACATTTTCACGATCTTTCAAAAATAACAGAAATTTCAACAGCTAAAGCATAACATAATGCTTAAAACACCAAAAGGGGTTCCCACCCAGGGTTAAAACAGGTAGAAGACGGATGCAGAGTCCAAGTGGACTTTTGCCTTTCATAGTGAAGTGCACTTCATGCATAACTTTATAGCCATCACTCGTGGACAGCTTTATGTGGCCATGATGACCGACCGCAACACTGCAGTTAATCATTGTCTTCATATGCGAGCAATTCTACACCGTCGTGAAACTTTACACAACATCTGTTTTGCAGTTTGAGCATCTCCCAGAGGAGATCCCATTATGGTAAATTGCGTTTGCTTTGGAGTGTGTGAGATTTTCTGTATTTTGTAAACGTGGAGCATGGACCATTTTGACCTGAGAAAATATTCTACAAATGTCTTCTAAATGACAGTTTTCTGAAAAACCTGTTTCTATGTCAGTCGTTCTCAAACATTTTCATGTCAAGGACCCCCAACAATATATAATGTATAACAATTACAATTACAATGTATAATGTAATTGGCCGCCGACCCCCATCTGAAAATATGTTGTTCCAGGCACCCCCAGATGCAAAGATTTGAGCGACTGAAAGAATATATATTCAAAGATTTGCGCCACATTGTCACACATTTTCAAAAATAGCAGACCTGCAAGCTCATGCGCGGCACCGAGTGCTTGTATGAGCTTGTAGATCTGCTATTTTTCAAAAGCTAATGCATAACATAATGCTTAAAACACCAAAAGGGGTTCCTGTTCAGAATGGTAACAATGTAATGAATTTAACTTGTCAGAGTAAATGTATTGCGCATGTTCTGTTATGTCCCATAACCCAATAGGACTACCTTTAGTCACTTAAACCCTATATACATTTCTGAAAATAGCCGATCTACAAGCTCACAACACATTGCATTGTGACATGAGCTTGTAGATCATATTGTTTTGGGGTGAATGTTCACTGCATCACTGTTGATTTTGGCAGCACATTTTAATAATCAATTCAATTTTTTTTGTGCTTTTCCAAGTGCTCAAAGCGCTTTATTCATTCATTCATTTATACATTGGGAGGTGAAGCGGCAAACAGTCGGCGCCAGCGTCCTCACTTCCCGATCCTTCGGTCACTCTAACAACATGCGTGGGCAGCTGTTAACTGGCTGACCCACAAACGGAGACTAAGGAGCCAGATTGAGTGTGCATGCGTGCGGGCGGGCGGGGGGTTCCATTATAGCATGGCCTTTTGGTTGGCTTTTTGGCTCAGTTCCTCACACCTCACCATGCTCTGTGTAATGATCTCATCGAGCAGGAGGAGGCCAACAAGCTCCCCAGTGCAGCCTCTCTCTCTCTCTCGCTCTCGCTCTCTCACCGTTGCATTCTCACCTTTTGAGCGGTGCCTATAAGCTCTTCGATGACTGGCCACGTGTGTCTGTCTGTGTAATACCGCAGCCAGCGGTGTTATATTATATATATTGTTATGTTTTATTCCTGCGTTTACACACAGGGGCAGAACAGAGATGCGAAAGCATGGGCCTTATTAAGGCTTGTTCGGTTGTCCGGGACAAGTAATACATCTTTCCAGAAAGTGCATTAAAATGTTGGTTGGACAAGTGACTCTTGATTTCACATTTTCTGTAACTCTCCTATAGCAGCCAATAACATTGTCTGGCACTATTGTGTGGCTTTCCTATCACCTTCCCAATATTGTTAATAGTGCTAGAATGGCTGTGATCTTACACACATTTATGTATTCCAAATATACCACAGCCATATAGATTGGTCTCAGGTTGTTAGCAGACTGCCCACGTTGGCGTTTAAACCATTTAGGCCTGACCTCAACATTTAAAAAAAATCTTCCAAATCCTCCAGTTTTCTGAAATAAATATTTTCACGATTTTTCAAAAATAGCAGAGCTACAAGAGTGGCGCGCTACGAGCTTGACGACTGGGAACAGTCTGTTTGGGAAGCACAAACGTTTGGAGCACACTTATTGACAGGTGTAGTTCATCTACAAGGTCACAACGTGTCGCAGCGCCACGCGTTGTGAGCTGCTATTTTCAGCCAGTGTAAAATCAGTCCTTACGACGGCCGCCAAAATACATTTTACTGTAGATTTAGTCGACTAAAATCTCATGATATAGTCGACTAAAACTAGACTAACACTAAAACATTGCAGGTGACTAAAATGTGACTGAAACTAAATGAAAACTATTCAAAAGACTATACGACAAAAGAAAATAAAATGCTGTCAAAATCAGCAGTGCTGACACTTCCACAGCTCTCTCCTCTTCCTCCCACTCTCTCCTGCCTCCCTCCCTTTCTCTGTATACGTCCGGCTCACACCCTGGCTGGCAGATCCATTTTCTTTTTTTTTCCTCCTTGGGTTAGTAAAAGCCTTTTTTTCCCTCCTGAATGGAAAAGGACACAATGTTATACTGTAGTGTTGAATTAGATGTATCATAATAATATCTCTCTCTCTCTCGTCCTGATGTCTCATGCTGCTGTGATTTATGCGGTTCAATCCTAGTCCATTGGCACACGTGCACTGACACACACGCGCGCTGACACACACACGCGCGCTGACACACGCATTCACAGACTGCAGACAGTCAGCTCTGTGGTTTATGCGTGGCAGATGTTATGCAGTGTGGATGGCTTTTATCTGACCCTCTGTGTTTCCTACTGAGCATTGAAGACTGTCTGTCTGTACCTCTCTCTCTGTGTGTGCGTGCGTGCGTGCGTGCGTGCGTGCGTGTGGTTGGGTATGTGTGGGAGTGTGACAGCCATGGTGATTGTAGTCACGTGATCTGGGTTACAACACACTAGACTCTATACGTCCCAGTTCCACCTGAGACAACACACTAGACTCTATACGTCCCAGTTCCACCTCTATACGTCCCAGTTCACCTGAGACAACACACTAGACTCTATACGTCCCAGTTCACCTGAGACAACACACTAGACTCTATACGTCCCAGTTCACCTGAGACAACACACTAGACTCTATACGTCCCAGTTCCACCTCACACAGTCGGTAACAGGTGGTCATACTAACATGTCCTTTCTCTGTGGTGAAAAGGAGAGAGTATAGCCAGGAAATGGTCCTATTCCAGATTATAGTTACACAAATACAGTGTTATATTTACATGGAGGCAGCTGTCAGATTGACAGATTGAGCTGTCGGTCAAGCAATGCATAGGCTGCACCATAGGCAGGAAATTACTCCTATTCTAGGTGAGATAGCTTCAAATACAATGGTATATTTAAACATAGAGGCAGCTGTCAGATTGACAGCTGTCCGTCAAGCAAAGCACCTATAGGCAGGAAATGGTCAATTCTAAATGGAAAAGAAGAGAGGGAGACTCAGCTGTTAGATTGACAGCTGTCGTTCAGTCAGAATGAGCCATGGTGAAAATAGACTTTGCATGATTGGGATGAGAAGCAAATATGATTGTTGTATAGTGGTTTCTACTGTGGCATTCTAAAATTCCCACAACAGAGCGCCCTGCCACTGGTTGTGAAAGCTGCACCTTCTATGGATATTTTTAAATCTCGTCTAAAAACACACACATGTTCTCCCTGGCCTTTTAACACCACATGCCCCCTCCCCACTTTTTAATCATGCAGTGTTGCTAACTTGCTGTGCTCTCCCATCTCTTGTCTTGTTCTTTACTTCTTTTATTTTACTCGTGAAAACATTCTTACTGTATCTTTTTGTGCATTTTGCCTACTGTATATGTTTGCTTTTTATGCTGTCCAGCACTTTGGTCAACCTAAATGCACTCTGTACTGTATACATTTTACTTGACTTGACTCGACTCTTGTGGAGATGAAAACCATTCATTGCAACAATGATATCATGGCATTGTTGTTGGCGGCGGTGTGTGGCTCTGCGCATAATATGCCCCCAGGAACGAATCTGCACAAACATAACCCAGACATGACCCCAAGCTCGCACTCCACAAACAGACAGAGCCTGAAGATAGACAGTTCCTACATGGACATGTTAATAGACTCGAGCCCCTCGTGGACGCCTAAAGAGACTAAAGATATGCCGTTATTAAAGAACGTTAAGACCAGATACTATGAGAGGAGAAATGGAAGGAGTTTGTTCACTGCATGGCGAGCTGTCATGTGTGGCACCAGTGAGAGATGCTGAGCATATACTGTAATAGAGACATTGGTCTGTTTAACACAAAACACAGGGGGGTTTTCACCCGGAAAATTATATATTTGTAATTTTCATAATGTTACTGATGTCTGAGGTGCAGGGCGGGTCTTTCAGTAGAAGGTATATGTTTGTTTCCCTGCCCACATCCCTGTTTATTTTTCTACAGGCAGGTGTTTGGGTGAATTTCACCTGTGTTTAGCGATAGTGTGATAGAGAAATATCCCGGCATATACACCCACAATGGACTTTTAATATTTCAGTTTTTCACTGATTTAGCCCTCCTCCTCACAAGCTTGTAGATCTGCTATTCTTGTCCAAAAGTGCCCTCTTACGGGATTTCAAACCCTCCACCTCTAAAGGCTCATTCATAGTCTGGATTTTAAAATAACGTTGAGCGGTGGTGAGTAAAAACAGCCTTATCACTCTCTGCACGTCCCTGACCTAAACTATTCCAGAATGGAAAGGAAGGAATGATTAACTGGCCACTTGCCTCCAGATGTTCTATTGGCCAAAAGGGGACGGTGTGCCAGCTGTGCCTTGTAGACAAACTGAGCCCTCGGTGCACGTCTGTCTGTGATCTACTGAGCTGTGTGTGTGCGTGTGTGCGTGTGCGCGCGTGTGTGTGTGTGTGTGTGTGTGTGCGTGTGTGTGTGTGTGTGTGTGTGTGTGCGTGCGAGCGCGTGTGCGTGTGCAGATACTGAGCCCTCGGTGCGGCTAGGTCTGTGATCTACTGAGCCCATTTTCTAGCTCAGATGTGTTTCATGCGTCTGTTTTACGGAAGACATTCATTCTTGTTTTATGGAACTCGCAGAGTGAGGCGAGTATATTTCACATCCAAAGTATCCATATTATAGCTGATGCCTCATTCATAGAGGTTGATGCCTTTATTAGCGGTATGGGGGGTGGGGGGGGGCATTCGCTTTATCGCCGCATAACATTTGGATGGATTGGATTCACGACACAATTAACAGCAGTTTGACGAAATAGTTTTGGGTCAAATTAATTGCATGGGGAAGAAAGATATTCAGTATAATATTGTATAACCTGTCTGCGTGTAACACGCAGGCTATGGGTTTCTCAAAGTGTGGCACCCTGGGTGCCTTGACACAATTAAGTCCAGGCGTTTGCTTGATTGCTTGATTGATTGACCCATCTTTGGGAACCGCTGCTATAGAAATCTAATCACCGACAGCCATTCCTTAATTTCTTTTCCATCCTTCCTCCTCTCGTCTCCTTGTCCTCCTCCTGCCTCTCGTTGCGGGGCGAGGGGGTGATAGCCATAGCGAGCGCCGCAGGAAAATAAAGGTCGGCTGACTATTAATAGTAGAGGCGTGGAACCTGTGGAAATGCCACTGGGATGCATGGTGCGCTCGTTAGCTTGTTTGTGCCTGTTTAAGTGCAGCACGTTCTGAGACGGAGAGTACTGGAAACACTTCAGAGAAGCGGCGACGGTTTCTGAACTTTATAGTCTTTAACCCATTCAGGCCTGACGTCGAAATAAAAGAAAATCTGAAAAAAAAAGAAAATCTGAAAAACCTCATGTTTCTATATCAGTGGTTCTCAATATTTCATGTCAAGGACCCCCAAAAATATATGTAATTGGCCACCAACCCCCATCTGAAAATGTGTTGTTTCAGGGACCCCCCTCCCAGAAGCAAAGATTTGAGTTAAAAACTCTGAAAGAGTATATATTCAAAGCTTTTTGTCAAAAAATAGCAGCCCTGCTATTTTTCAGTAGCTAAAGCATAAAGATAATGCTAACACCAAAAGGGGTTCCCGCCCAAAATGGGTTAAATTGCCTTCGATCTTTTTTCCCTTTGATGTTTTAGCCTATATACAGTATATAATATACTTCATGTCAAAAGACACCCGAGGCTCTGGGGGAGGCTCTTTACATCATGCTACATGAAAGGGTCCTTTGTGGATGCTGTACTGTACCTTGGCCTTTGTTCCAGTTCAGAAAGAGCTTAAAAACAAGCACACATAATTATATGTTTTTTGTTGAGGGCCTATATTCAGGTATAGTGTAAATTTATTAACACAATCATGAAATGCCATTGTCAATGAACGTGTCACACTACGACATGTTGTGAGCTTTTAGATCGGCTATTTTCAGCAAGTGTAACATCAGCCATTACGACGGCATCAATGCCCGGCAAAATACATTTTAGTCGACTAAATCACTTGACTAGACTAACACTAAAACATTCCGGGTGACTAAAACTAAATGAAAACTATTCTATGACTAAAACTAAAATAGACATTTGCTCCCAAAAACAACACTGAGGGAGTCCTCCTGCGACACAGTCGTACAACAAATTATACATCAGGCTTATAATCATAGCTACTTGCCAGCCCATAGAGCCCCATTGTGAACCCGGACATGTTGAGTACACCAAGGTCTTATGTTATAATACGTATGGGTCCCCAGCATGTAGAAACTGATGTTATAAATGTTGAGTATGGGTCCCCTGCAGCATGTAGAAACTGATGTTATAAATGTTGAGTATGGGTCCCACTCCCCAGCATGTAGAAACTGATGTTATAAATGTTGAGTATGGGTCCCCAGCATGTAGAAACTTATGTTATAACCCCAGCATGTAGAAACTGATGTTATAAATGTTGAGTATGGGTCCCCAGCATGTAGAAACCGATGTTATAAATGTTGAGTATGGGTCCCCAGCATGTAGAAACTTATGTTATAACCCCAGCATGTAGAAACTGATGTTATAAATGTTGAGTATGGGTCCCCAGCATGTAGAAACTGATGTTATAAATGTTGAGTATGGGTCCCCTGCAGCATGTAGAAACTGATGTTATAAATGTTGAGTATGGGTCCCCAGCATGTAGAAACTGATGTTATAAATGTTGAGTATGGGTCCCCTGCAGCATGTAGAAACTGATGTTATAAATGTTGAGTATGGGTCCCCAGCATGTAGAAACTGATGTTATAAATGTTGAGTATGGGTCCCCTGCAGCATGTAGAAACTGATGTTATAAATGTTGAGTATGGGTCCCCAGCATGTAGAAACTGATGTTATAAATGTTGAGTATAAGTCCCCAGCATGTAGAAACTGCCGGATGCTAAGTTGCATTATGTTGAGCACTTTTAATAATTGCCATAATCTGTGACCATACCATTAACAACCTATAGAAGGGAAAAAACCCATCATGCTTTATGTAGCATGTGACGTGTCAAACTAGGGGGTTTTCATGATGCTGAATCCATTCCAAGCATTAGTTTTGCAAACACTATTGGGCTAATAACGGCCATATAGCCAGTTGCCCAAATGTGCTGATGTCATCACATTTGTGATGATGGCTATGGCCGTTTTAGCCCAAGGAGTGTTTTTTGTTCTTTATGTCTAACATGAAACTTTGGTGTATTCAACATGCCTGGGTTCACATTCTGGCAAGTGGGCTATAGGAATCTATAGAGGAGAGGAAAGCAGTCAAACACGTCATGTGGGACATTTTGTTCTTGCTTTCTCTTGCAATCTTTCTTTCTTTCTCGTTCTGACGTACTGTTTTCGTCATCAGGACCCTTTTCCTTTCTTGTTAATCTCTCTCTCTCTTCCCCTCTATCTCTCTCTACACCGCTCTTCCATTCTTTATTTCTTGCATCCGTGTGTGGATAAGAATAGAATCAGAGTACAACGTCTCCAGGGTATATTTTGTATAATCAGTTTCGGTTACAGAGAGAATATGCTGCGTTCTAAAAGCCGTTTCTTCCGTGACCTCGGTGAGGTGACGCAGAAGAGACGTTAGTGTTGCTGAAGGGCTGAATAATGTTGGATGAGTTCAACCTATAAATGCAGGTGTTTCCACTTTGGGAACTAAAGGCCACCAAAATGTTCTTTGAACCCCAAAAATACATGCATAATTATGTGCACTTAAAGGCTACTTATTTAAAGGTAGAGTAAGTGATTTCACTCAAAAAACCTTAGGTTTCGTTTTTGGCTGTGGGACCTAAGCCTTCGTCCAATCAGGATAGAGAGTCAAAAACGAAACCTAAGGTTTTTTGACCCCCAGGGGTTAACTGGGGACAGGGAGGAACTCCTTATATGGTCAGCACACTCTAGTAGAGAGGATTATCACAACAAAACAAAAAAATAAGTGATATTTGAATTAAGTGAAATCACTTACTCTACCTTTAAAAACTTGGCTTTTAGGTTTGCTGATTCATATTTCATAGCAACTTTTCCTTTCATGTTATTGATAGATTTGTGAGAGCTGGTGTCACAATTGGGGGTCAATGAACAGTATAATTATATCGAAACGATTATCCATTCATTTTGAAACATTTTAGCTGGCGAAATGGGTCTAAGCACGGTAGAAGATGAAGATGGAGATAGTGATGAAGAAACCGGTGTAAAAAGATAAATCATGATTTGGATCTTTTCAAATTTGTAGTGCAGGGATTATCACTGCTCCTGCAGGGATAATCCCTACAGTACACTACACTACAGTCTGGTCCAACACTACCCTGCTAGAGAGTGTTGTTTTTTGGCATAGTTTAGTCATAGTCTTTGGAATTAAACTTAATTTAGTTTTTTGTCTCATTTTAGTCACCTGGAATGTTTTAGTGTTGGTCTAGTTTTAGTCGATTAAATCTACAGTTGGTTTAGTCAACTAAAATGTATTTTGCGGGCCTTGATGCCGTCGTAATGGCTGATTTTACACTTGCTGGGAATATCCGATCTACAAGCTCACAACGCGTCGTGCTGGGACGTGTTGTGAGCTTGTAGATCTGCTATTTTCAGCATGCAACCAAATGTAAAATTACTTATACTGGATCTCTTGTCCACTAGTCCCTTCCTAACATTTTAGTCTAGTTTTTATCTGTTGATGGAATTGTTCATATACCGTGTATCTTTTTAGAAGTGGGGGATGAGTGCATGCACACACACAATCACACATGCATGATTGTGCTTTATGAAAACACACATATGAGTGTGACATTGTGAACTACAGTATAGCGTACCTTGACAAAATAACATGAAAACATTATACATTATGAAAAGCATCAATATGGGAATTGCAAAACAAACTGAATTAATGAAGTGAGTGGCGTCACTCCCTTGCGATCCGCCTCCACTTATAAATGAATCCTGTACAGTAGATCACATATTACATAATGTAATTCACACAATTTGAAATGAGAAACAATGCATTCAGAAGAAGGCATATAGGAAGATTTTATTTGATTTTATTAAGTTAAATCATGTTCATCTAAGAAGTGTCAAGGATAAAACACACAACAGTCTTCCGACTTATTTTCATTGTGGTCCTTGGCATAGGCTACACCCAACACCATGCAACTGTCAACATTCCACCAGATATGAGTGGTGTATAATTCTGTAACTTTTTTGTGCTTAACAAAATGAGTCCACAAAATGAGTGGAGAGACAAAGTATAAACATTTTTTATACACTTAGGCTAATCTGTGATTCACAGGAGAGATGATCAGGGGAGCAGAGTTTTTACCGTCATTATTATTATTAGGACTAAAGTACGGATAGAGCTTGTCAGTGAAGGTGCAGCCAGTGAAAGAATAGAGCTGGACTTTGGCCTCCACATCATAAAAGGAGACCAGACCCTCCTCGTAATCCACAAACACTCCCACTTTCTGGAGCTTCTCTCTCACGGTGAGGAGGGCAGGAGGACCAGCATTAGCCTCGTACTCATTTCCATTCGTCAACCCTATAGTCCAGAAACCGTGCTTGGGTATCAGTCTGATTGTCCCTTTCCTGTTGATTGACTCCCTGGCCACTCCAATGTTCCAGTCAGTCTTCCCTTTAACCTGCACCTCATAGTAAAATCTTCCTGAGGAGTAGCCCTTTTCCCCCAAGACGTTGCAACATAGAGAGAATCTCTCTGGGTTGTCTGGGAGATTCTTCTTCACATTTCCATGACTCACTTGCTTTCCATCCTCCGACAGGATGAGTTTGTGCTGTGCTGTGTCAGGGTCCAGAGTCACGTCTACTGCATATCGCTGGATCCTCCTCAGCTCAGCATCACGCAGCTTCTGCACCTCTTCACTGAGTGTCTTCTCCAGCTGAGACACAGCTGTCCTCGCAGTCCCCACATATGAAGATGGATGGACATTGACCTTTGTCCAGTCCTTGGTGCAGGGTGGAGGGGTGTTGATGCATGTGAAGTTCTGAAGGAGGTGGTCTTCAGAGTGTGAGAGCTGCTTCAGATCAGCGCTTGTCTTCCTTAGCACAGTGATTTCCTGTTGCAGCTCTTTAACCAAGCCTTCAGCCTGTTTGTTTATCGCTTTCTGCTTCTCTTCAATCTCATCAATGAGCTCAGCCTGGCTTCTCTCAATACAGCTCACCAGAGCAGTGAAGACCTGCACACCGTCTGCTATCTCTCTGTCTGCATCTTTCTCGCTTAGCTTCACTGTGTGTTTGACCTCCTCAATCTTCAGTTGTCTCTCCTGGATCATCTGCTGGACTGATGCCTTTTCCAGAGACACAATCTGAGACACAATCTGATGTAACTTGTGGTCTAACTGAGTGCAGAACTGACAAACACACACAAGGTCAGTCTTACAGAACAGCTCCAGAGGTCTGTCATGTTTCTTACACAGCATGTCTTCCAGGTTCTTCACAGGGTCGACTAGTTTGTGTCGTTTAAAAGTTGTGACTCTCCGATGAGGCTCCAGGTGAGTCTCACAGTAGGAGGCCTGACACACCAGGCAGGACTTCAAGGCCTTGAACTTGGTCTCGGTACAGACATCACAGCAGACTTCATCTGGTTTAGAAGGCTCTTGGTCTGTGTCGGGAATTATTTTCCGCAGCTTTGACTTCCTAAACTGATCAGCCATCTCTGCGAGAACTTTATTAACTGAGAATTCTGGTATTTTGTAGAATATGTTTTGACACAGTGGACACTTGCACACATCCATAGTGTCCCAGTGACGTGTGATACAGGTGTTGCAGAAGTTGTGTCCACATGGAGTGGTGATTGGATCAGTGAACACGTCCAGACATACAGAACAAAGGGGCTGCTCTTCAGACAGGAGACTGCTGGCAGAGGCCATTGTAGCCTGCATTGGGAAACACAAGTGCATACACTCGCTACTGAAATACTTAATTCAGCGAAATAGAACAACTGTGAAAAATCACAGGGATGTTTGCTTTGTTGTGTACAGAAAATCTATATCTCACTCACCAGTCTATGCCCTTCTCTGTTACCGAGCAAATCCCACTTATCAGAAGTTTCTGAGGAGAATATTAACTGGGCCGTTACAGCGCTGTGGGCGTGCATCATCGAGATGCACACTCAGCATTCCTTCACACGCCCACACCGCCCCCTGTGAAAGTTAACCCTTCGCTGGACTCTTTCATTCGTTTGTGATTGTGAGCAGGTTGACAAATGCATGCAGAATAAATATTGACTATAGATTTACATTATCATTTGTCTTACATTTGTCTTTCTACGAGGTTAATCGGTTATTGTCTGAGAAGCGCTGAGGGGGTTTGTTCAACTATTGTTTTCCTTTCTCTTTGATCATACTTGTATACCACTTTAAACATCGATTGTCCTTTTTCTGTGCGTTATCAGCCATGTTTTCGAACAAAGTCCTTAAGATATGGCCCTGCAGCACACTTGTATTGTGTAATTTCACCCATGTCTTCACATATAGGCGTCTGAGAAATGCATGAATATCCTATATTTCTTGCTGTGTTTTCGTTGATACAGACATAATGTGGATCACATACCTGTCTCTACATGGCAATTCACACGATTGGGAATCAGAAAGATTAGAATTAGAATTAAGACACCTCCACCAACACCTTGCATTGATGCACAATCTACATTCTACAGTATGTAAAGCGCCTTGGATAAAGGCGCTATATAAATGCACTATTGTGTGTGTGTGTGTGTGTGTGTGTGTGTGTGTGTGTGCGTGTGCGTGTGCGCGCATGTGCGTGCGCGCACAAAATCTAATCTAATTTTGGAAACTAATATATGACAATCAGCATCAAAGTTCATGGCATGCACACGGGAGAGAGTCGACATTCTGTTAAAACCCTCATTGTGATTGACACCAACATACTAAACATGTCAACATGTACCCCATGCACCTTCACTGCATGCGTAAAAAGCATGGAATACGGTTTGAGTATATTCCAGGAAACACCCGGTAAATTTACCAACAAACTCCAGTAAACTCCCGAAATGTACCATCACCCCCGAATATTACTGTATATTACTGTATATGCCCGCTAAACTTGAGGTTTACGGGCAAATCTAGTGCCCATAATTGCCCGTTAATCCGTCTTTTCACGCAGCCAAGGTGGTCAAAGTGGTGGACTTTTACTTTTCACAGTATAACTAGATCGATGCCAATACTTTTGATACTTTTACTCAAGTAAATCTTCATTATCGGACTATCACGTGTAACGGAGTGTTTCTGCAGGGCAGTATATATTGATACTTCACTTCTACTTAAGTGAAAAACATTTGAGTAGTTTTTTCCCACCAGTGGTGATAATTATTTCTGGAGCCGCTCCTCGTCTGTGTTGGCGAGGGAGGAGATGATGAGAGGCACTACATTAACACGTTTAGACCCAAGTTCCATTCTACAAAATGTCTTCTAAATCATGACTGTTTTCAGAAAAACCCCATCTTTCTATGTCAGTGGTGCTCAAACTACGGTATATTTCATGTCAAGGACCCCCAGAATTTTCTGAAATTGGCCACCGACCCCCATCTGAAAATATGTTGATTTGAGTTTAAAATGTTCGCTCTGAAAAAAGCAGATCTACAAGCTCATAGCGCGGCACTCGGTGCCGCACTATGAGCTTGTAGATCTGCTATTTTTCAATAGCTAGGAAGTATGACATAATGCTTAAAACACCAAAGGGGTTCCCGCCCTGAATGTGTTAAAATGTCACAGCTATATGCTGCCCGTTAAATGATGAAAGGCAGCGTGCCGCTTCCCTGACCGCCAAGACGTGGACGGAATCCCAACGCACTTCAGAAACAGATGCACCCGTTGATAAGATTTGTACTACCGCTTAACACAGCTATAGGGGTTCTCAACGTTTTTGGCTGAGCCGTTTACATAAGCTGGCACACGCACGCACGCACCCGTGTCCTGGGGACGCTAGCCTGTAGGCTACTCATCGTCTTTTTTAACTTTGTTTGATGTGTTCACCAGTGGTGTCGTAGTTAAGGGTGACACTGCTTGACAGCTGCATCTGAAACACTGATGATCTCCAAAGGGCCAAGGGGACCCACTGTTTGGGGAAACAGTGAGCTATACTACTGGTTCCAAAGGACCAAGGGGACATGTTGCTGGTGACCCACTGTTTGGGGAAACAGTGAGCTATACTACTGGTTCCAAAGGACCAAGGGGACATGTTGCTGGTGACCCACTGTTTGGGGAAACAGTGAGCTATACTACTGGTTCCAAAGGGCCAAGGGGACCCACTGTTTGGGGAAACAGTGAGCTATACTACTGGTTCCAAAGGGCCAAGGGGACCCACTGTTTGGGGAAACAGTGAGCTATACTACTGGTTCCCAAACAGTGGCTCAGGACCGGGTTGTGGGTTGTGGACAGATTTGTATGGGTCCCCTTAGTTCTTTTTTGGTTTCCTACATTTTGTTTTTAATTATTAAAAAAAAAATTAATACCAAATTAAATGATTTTATTTTTAAGTCATTTCTTGAATAAAGAAAATAATTTGAAAGGAAATTCCAACTGTTTAATGTTTAAAGAAGTTGTGAAAATAGCCCGATCCACAAGCTCACAACGCGGCACAACGTGATGCATTTTGAGCTTGTAGATCTGCTATTGAGACGCAACGAAAGCACGCGGACGGACGCGTGGATGGCCGAGGTCAAGGGTCAAACCAGTGACCTTCTGATTGGCCGGTACAGGACTCTCTCTGTCCAGTAGTGTCCATGCAGTCAGCTGCGACCGCCCAATTACACATCAAACACGGAGGACATTACCGTGGCGGGAGCACCGACCTTTAACCAGTCAGGCGTTTCACCAGAGACCTGCAGGATAAAACAGGACAAGATATGAAATGAAACATGAGTGACACCAGTTGTTTTTGGCAGCAGATTTTTTGTTTTAGTCATAATAGTCTCTTGAATGGTTTTCACTTAGTTTTAGTCACCGGCGATGTTAGTCTAGTTTTAGTCGACTAAATATCATAAGATTTTAGTCGACTAAATCTGCAGTTGATTTTGTCGACTAAACTGTATTTTGGCGGGCCTTGACGCCTTCGTAATGACTGATTTTACACTGTCTGAAAATAGCAGATCTGCTATTTCCAGCATGCCAAGTGTAACCAAGTGTAAAATGACTTATACTGGATCTCTTGTCCACTAGTCCATTTCTAACATTTTAGTCTAGTTTTTTTTTGTTGACGAAATTGTCAGTATATTTAGTCTTAGTTTTAGACATCATAGCTTAGTTTTCATTCAGTTTCCGTCAGTGAAAAAAGGTAGTCAACGGACATTTTTCGTCTTAGCTTTAGTCGACAAAAACAACACTGCCGCAAGCACCAGAGACCTGGACCTGCAGGATAAGAGATGAAACACACCGAACATGATCGAGGGACACAATTTGTGGGCTCTGTTGTGTTTCTCTAGTGGAGTCGGCTGTGGGCTCTTTGTGTTTCTCTAGTGGAGTCGGCTGTGGGCTCTGTTGTGTTTCTCTAGTGGAGTCGGCTGTGGGCTCTTTGTGTTTCTCTAGTGGAGTCGGCTGTGGGCTCTGTTGTGTTTCTCTAGTGGAGTCGGCTGTGGGCTCTTTGTGTTTCTCTAGTGGAGTCGGCTGTGGGCTCTTTGTGTTTCTCTAGTGGAGTCGGCTGTGGGCTCTGTTGTGTTTCTCTAGTGGAGTCGGCTGTGGGCTCTGTTGTGTTTCTCTAGTGGAGTCGGCTGTGGGCTCTTTGTGTTTCTCTAGTGGAGTCGGCTGTGGGCTCTTTGTGTTTCTCTAGTGGAGTCGGCTGTGGGCTCTGTTGTGTTTCTCTAGTGGAGTCGGCTGTGGGCTCTGTTGTGTTTCTCTAGTGGAGTCGGCTGTGGGCTCTGTTGTGTTTCTCTAGTGGAGTCGGCTGTGGGCTCTTTGTGTTTCTCTAGTGGAGTCGGCTGTGGGCTCTTTGTGGGCTCTTTGTGTTTCTCTAGTGGAGTCGGCTGTGGGCTCTGTTGTGTTTCTCTAGTGGAGTCGGCTGTGGGCTCTTTGTGGGCTCTGTTGTGTTTCTCTAGCCGAGTCGGCTGCGCGCGCTAAATAATTAATGACGGGACGACAACCCTGTGGTGGGAGAGAAGCTAGCTATATTCAACGTTCTAGTTATATGGAGCTATTTCTGGTTGCAAAAGACCGTCTGTTTTACACAGTATAGGGCAGGTGTGCCCAAAAGGTATAGATCACGATCTACTAGTAGATCACAAAGGCTGTGCAGGTAGATCACATGACCTCTAAAGAATATTTAATTTAAATGTAAAATAAAATAATTGGCATCTGCCACTTGGAATTAAGGTGACTTGATTGATAGCTCGTCAGCTCAAACCCACAATGCAAGTATTTTGTTTTCAAGAGTGTTGTCTTTAGTAGGCCTATAGCATTACAAATTAAATACAAAAAAAATCCTACCTATTCCATATTTCTCCACCTCAATTTCCCATTCAAAATGCATAAATAATGTCTAATATGTAACGGCAGCTATTCCAAAGCCCACTCAGGTACATATTTAAACTATTTTCAGCAATGGCATAATATTAGTTTTTCGGTGGGGGAAAGGTCATTTTGAAAGTAGCTCTACAGTCAAAAAAGAGTGGGCGCCCCTGGTATAGGGACACTCCGGAAGTATAGGATGTCAAAACCTGCAAGTGTGTTTGTTCAGCCATTTGCAACTCTGAGAGGGTTGGGACTGGGAGTTATAACGCTCTGAGATGTATAGTTACCTTTTCACCCGCACAGAGTTAATCACAATGCAACAGGCAGAATGCTATATCTACTGTGTAGACATAGTCAGAATCAAGAATCAATCTTTATTGTCACATTACAAGTCGATGTAGCCTACGTGTATAATATTATAGAGAGTCTATCTATATTAAACCCATTTTGGGCGGGAACCCCTTTTGGTGTTAGGATTATGTTATGCTTTAGCTTTTGAAAAATAGCAGATCTAGAAGCCGCGCTACGAGCTTGTAGGTCTGCTATTTTTGAAAAATGGAAGAACGACTGACATAGAAACATGGCTTTTTCAGAAAACTGTCAGGATTTAGAAGACATTTTTAGAATCTGATCTCAGGTCAAAATGGGTTAAAACAAGAGACCATTTCAGTTCAGTCTGTGCGGTGTCACCAGACCTACAGTTCTGGTTCAGCAGTCTGAATGTTGACAAATAGAAACTGTTCCAGCTCGTCTGGAGGTGCTGCTCTTGATGCTTATGTAGCGTTTGCCCGGCCGTGGCTTGAACAGGCTATGGCTGATGGGTGATGGATGTCCCTGATGATGATTTCATCGTCCTCAAACGGTGTTGTGTCAAGGACCCCCAAACATATTAAATATGCATTGGGCAGCGGACGGGCCGCCCCACCTGAAAGGGTTTTTTGCCTCAGTGCAGCCAGGGACCCCCTGCACAGAAGAGAGGATTTATGTTAATAAATAATGAGCTTTAATTGACGTAGATCTCGGACAATGGTGTTAAGGGAAATCGAAAATTATCGATTTTGGATCAAAAGCCTTGTTTTTTTTATGCGGTGCACAAAATTGTAGCAGATCTCATAAGGTGTCATCGAGGCGTGATGCGTTGTGAAATTGTATAGGTCAGCTGTTGTCAAAGACAAGATCTTTAGTGTGCGTGCGTGCGTCCCGTGCGTGCATATACAACCGGCCCCGTCAAGGTTGTTTTGTGCTTTATAGCTATAGCTGTCAAAATGTAATTATATAGTATTATATTCTGCAGCTCAGCACCTGACATCTCCGCTATAGAGATTAATCATATATTAGTACACTATGACAGTGGTTCCCAAAGTGTGGTCTGGGGACCCCCATCGGTCCTCGAGGGAGTTCCAGGGGGTCCCCAGCTAAATTATAGTTTTTTTTTAACCAAATGGACCCTTATTTGTCTGTACCTAAGAGAGTGTACAAATTCCATTTACAAGCTGAGGTACAGACCCATAAGGGGTTTTGCACGTCAGCTATGCTCACTCTCTCTCTCTCTCTCTCTCTCTCTCTCCTAAAACTTCTCACATTGATATTTCAGTGGGCGTTATGCTAATGAACCCGTCGTTTGGGTGCACAAATTAAGATCACAGCTTTTCTGAAATTGGCTGCACTGCCAATGCTCCGAATTCACAATTTATTCCATGCCACATGCTTGCCCACTGTCACTTACTTTGATTGGACCAGAGTATTTGACTGAGGGACTGCCATTGGATTTTTTTTAATGTCATTGTGTTTTTTTCATGTCGTATGAAAGCAGGGAATCATAGCTTCAAATTGACATATTGGTTGTTCAGTTTGACCCACCAGTTTTGGAGATATGGCTTATAGAGTATAATGTCTTACAGAAAAACAGTGAGTTGAGAAAACAGACTTGAAAGGTTCACTTCTGTGGTCTCTAACATTGCACCTAGCTACATGTTTGGGCATTTATTTCATATTTACATGTCTTCTGTGGTCTCTAACATTACACCTATAGCTACATGTTTAAGCATTTATTTCATATTTACAGTTCTTCTGTGGACTCTAACATTACAAATAGCTATATGTTTAAGCATTTATTTCATATTTACATGTCTTCTGTGGTCTAACATTACACCTAGCTACATGTTTAAGCATTCATTTCATATTTACATGTCGATTTCAGCTCTGACATTTATTACAGGCATGCTCTAGCATGTGAAGAGTCTGCAATCTTGTAGATCAGCTGAATGTTGAGCTTATAATTTACATTTCCTCTATTATTTGACACAATCACAATTATTTTGCATAATCGTATAATCGCATGTTGATAAATGGTCATGCATTTTCAAACACAAAAATACAGCGTTCAATGACGAAAACACAATTAAGTCGTTGATTGCAATTGTTTTTGTGGCAATAATTAATCCTCATGTAAAATTAATGTCATAATCGTGACAGCCTAGCCTATATACAGCCTGAGGATATTAGGCACTCTACTCTAGCAGTGTTGATTTTGACGGCAACTTTAGGTTTTTAGTTGTAGTCAGTCTTTTGAATAGCTTTCATTTAGTTTCAGTCACATTTTCGTCACCCGGAATGTCTATTTTTGGTAGATTTTAGTCGACTAAATCTACAGTTGATTTAGTCGAGTAAGATGTATTCTGGCGGGCCTTGATGCCATCGTCGTAATGGCTGATTTTATACACATGCTGAGAATAGTCGATCTACAAGCTCACAAGGCGTTGCGGCGCGACACTTTGTGAGCTTGTATAACTGCTATTTCCAGCATGCAACCGTGTAGTGTAAGTGTAAAATGACTTATACTGGATCTCTTGTCCCCCTTCCTAACAGTTTAATTTGGTTTTTTAGACACGGGATACTCTATAGGGTTCATATAGTTAACTATGGCTGCGAGGAACAGAAACATGCACTCTGCCACGTTTGTCCCAGGTGTCCCAGGTTGACGTACATCACAGAGGTATATAACCCCTTTAGACCTGAGGACGATTCTACAAATGTCTGCTAAATCATGACAGTTTTCTGAAAAACCCTATGTTCTCATACATCTTCATGTCAAGGACCCCCAAAAATATATGTAATTGGCCGCCGACCCCCATCTGAAAATATGTTGGTCCAGGAACCCCCCCAGAAGGAAACATTTTAGTTGAAAACGTTCGCTCTGAAATATATATTCAAAGATGTGCGCCACATTTGCGCAATTTTTGGGGAAAATGCACCGAGTGCACTGGGTGCCGCGCTATGAGCTTGTAGATCTGCCATTTTTCAACAGCTAAACTAAGCATAACAATGCTTAAAACACCAAACGGGGTTCCCGCCCAGAATGAGATAATCTATACTGTACGTGTGCTGATGTACTGTAATTACCTCACAGTGAGGAGAGGATGCTGATGTACTTCATGACCTCATTCCGTCGTCTGAATTCACATCATTGACATGGTGATGACATGGTGATGGTCTCCAAGGTGCTTGACAGTCATTCACCCATTCTTATACGTACGGTAGGCACTAGGGCGGGTCATAGTCTTCTTTTCTTTTTTTGAAAATTGAAAGGCTTAGGTGTCTATTTTTGTGTGTTTTTGATGGAGAATTAAAATATGACATTGTTCTTTGGATAGAATAACTGTTGTACTTCTAAATTGCACATTTTGCCCGTTTTAATTCAAGTCATAAAGGAAAGAATTCATATTGACAAAGTCAATTCAAATTAACTTATTAACAATTCAAGTGCATGTATATCACTTAGAATTATGATATTTGAATTCTCAAACATATACACCAGCCTTTTGATAAAGATAAATAAGTATGACGCACATGCACGCACGCACGCTCCCTGCTTATCGGGAGCGGTTCAGAACTTCAGAGTCTTGCTCAAGGACACTTGGACACCAACTCTGCCCCCAGAGAGTTGGTGGTATAGAGAGGCTCCCCAGCCCCAGGGGCTCCTCTCTATACCCCTGAGCCGCTGCCGCCCGGAGACATCATTATTTGGGCTGCTTCAAAAATATAAAAATAAAAAAGTCCTATACCCACTGTATACCCAGAGTCAATGGTCTACTGTACCTTCCCACAGCAATATTCTGATATAAAGTGTACGGCCCGGTTCCGGCGAGCCTCCCCGCACCCGAAACGGTTGAGAAATGTACTGTACTGTACTGTACTGTACTGTACTGTACTGTACTGTACTGTACTCTAGTAGTGTACTGTACTGTACTGTACTGATACACCTGTAATCATCATATATACAATTAATATGTATGTGTGTATTAGGCTGCACAACAGTGACACTTGGTTTTGAAAACCAACCAAATGCTATTTTCGTGCTCAGACACAGCCAGGCACACACAAAGCTACTTAAGGAAGTGGTTGCACCACTTAGAAATTAACAAAAATTAACTTATTCCACCAGGAAGGAAAAACAAAACCACCTGCTGTACAGACTAGTATTTGCAAAGTATTAGTATTACAAATTAATGTGTTATTTTGTATAACCCATTTTGGGTGGGAACCCCCTTTTGGTGTTGGCATTATGTTATGCTTTAGCTATTGGAAAATAGCAGATCTACAAGCTCATAGCGCGCCACCGAGTGGCGCGCTACGAGCTTGTAGATCTGCTATTTTTGAAAAGTCGAACGACTGACATAGAAACATAGCTTTTTCAGAAAACTGTCAGGATGTAGAAGATTTTTAGAATCTGATCTCAGGTCAAAATGGGATAATTACATACAGAGAGCTATACTTGAATTCTTGAGGAGTGTGAGTGTGAGCGGTGGTAATTATGGGTCCCACTGTGCCAGCCTCGCCCCATGGTGCATGTGTGGAGTAGACTGTTGAGCAGCAGCAGGGCACAGGGCCACCGCGGCTCACTTCAGCAGTAAATAAACAGAATATTAAATCGCTGTGAAAAAAATAATATAAAGGGCACTTTCTATCACGAAGGCACTAGAAACTAGGTGGTAGAAAGTGCAGGAGGCCGCACTGGCTGCAGGCTCCTATTATCTTTATTCAGACTGCAATCTTGACAGCAAGGTGCTATACCTACAGTAAGTGCTATATACGTCTCATTGCCAGCCCATTCATCCAAACAGAAAGGTCCTATCTTATTATATTAAACAATGGCAAACTCACCAACATTGCAGCTGTATGGAAAGCTTCAATTATCCTCTTTCTATCTGCAAAGTGTTTGTTTCATAAAAATCCACCGTAGACATTTTTATGAATTTTCATTTTTATGAGTTTGGAAGCACTCGTTGACTATCACTCAACGGCCCATGCGTACCACCTGTTCTTAATTTGCACGTATAGTGCAGGAGGCAGCAGGAGGTTGCTTTACTGATAACGAGCGCTTCCATACTCTGATACTTAGAAAATAATCATCTGCAAGGAATTTTATTTTCTTATAGCGCCACCAGGAGGCCACGACCTGACCTGCCCTGGTGGAGACCTGTACCCCGAGGGGCACTTTATCTAGTTGTATTTATATTTGTTCTTATCCAACTTGGTTTGGTTCTTGGTGATTGCTCTTAGCTCTCCTCTCCTCTCCTCTCCTCTCCTCTCCTCTCCTCTCCTCTCCTCTCCTCTCCTCTCCTCTCCTCTCCTCTCCTCTCCTCTCCTCTCCTCTCCTCTCTCTCCCTGATGAGTTGGGGTGGTACTGTACTGTAGAAATGGTGCCATAACTCACACAGCCGCACTGGGAGGTGAGGCTGTGCCTTTTTAAAAGGGTATTATAGGCAGGTATTCTGTGTTATACTCATTACTAGCCTCTGTGAAAGACACACACACACACACACACACACACAGAGACAACTCTTTCCGTGGCAGTCCGGATGGTGATTATGAAGAACGAGGGGGTCAGTGACCTCTCCGTGTAGAGTGAATCATTCGTTGTCCCAGAGGAGGAGACCCACAGAGAAGATGAGGGGGTGTGTTTTAGGGGGGGGGCTGGGGGGGGGGGTTGTATAGTTGTAGATTTCGGTGTAGAGAATTTCATTACAGGACGTGCCCACCGAGATTACAGATTAAACACTTTAACCCATTTAGACCTGAGGATGATTCTACAAAATATGTCTTCTAAATCACGGTACAGTTTTCTGAAAAACTCATGTTTCTATATCAGTGGTTCTCAAACATAGATGTAATTGGGCGCCGACCCCCATCTGGAAATATGTTGTTCCAGGGACCCCGCTCCCAGAAGCAAAGATTTGAGTTAAAACATTCACTCTGAAATAATAATATATTCAAAGATGTGCGCCACGTTTTCATGATTTCTCAAAAATAGCAGAGCTACAAGCTTGCTACGAGCTTGTAGATCTGCTATTTTTCAATGACTAAAATGCTTAAAACACAAAAAGGGATTCCCGCCCATTATGTGTTAAGCTCTATTAACCACTTGAACCCTTGACGCGCAACTGCACTTGATCATCATGCTCTTAATTGTTTCCCTCTGCACAATTTATACATTTAGCAGACACTCTTAATCCAGAGCGACTGATGAAACAAAATGTAACAGCTGAAGTCTTCGTTGTTTTTTTTTTTTACCAGAAATTGCATATCAAAACACCCCGATCACCCAGGACGAAGTTCACTGTCCTTTCAATTAGTAACACCCAGCGCCCAGGACAAAGTTTTATCCAAAAGACGAAGATTACTGATATCAAAACAACCGATCGCATCGCTCCACAGCCTGCAGGGAGCGCCTGTTGTGCAACATTCGATGTTCCCCCCCCCCCTGTTTAGCCGACGAGAACGAAAATCTTAAAGCGTTAATAACTCGCGATCTAAATCATCCCGTCCAAATCTAAGAAAAGATCATGTGTTAGACGGCCCACCGCGGTCCCGTCGCTAGTCGCGATAGAATTAATCATATACCTCCCGCTGTTGTCGATCGCCTCTAGAGTGTTTTGGCTACATTTAGCTGCTATACATCCACATCCGGGATAACATCCGGTCCGTCGGTAAAAGTGCTCCTCTGCTATAAATCGCTGGGCGCTATGATCTAATGGATTAAATAACCCCGGGCAATCGGAGTGTTAAATCCTATTCAATGTTTTTCGCTTCAAGCTTTTGTTTGCCGCTGAGTGATCAAGTAGGGGGCAGGGACGACATAAAAAGATAATAAGAGGCTCCTTTCAGACAGCGTCGATATAATGACATGCCCCAAAAGTATCGTATCATGCAGACGGATGGACGCCCATCGATCCACCTACACGGATCCAGACGTCTGGGGAAATCTAAACGCAGTCAATGGTCTGCAGCTCTGTGTGCGAAATGATTCTGAAATTAAATACAATCGTACTAGTAATAACTGTACCACAGAACCATGGCAAAGACCAATTAATACAAAAGGCTCTGGGGTCCCTCAGGGATGGTGTCAGGGTTGGTTTTCAAAGCAGCGAGCGTTCGGTTTGTCTTATTGCCAATATTGTTGCTGTTGGGCAGAAACCATATTCTAACTTTTAGTTTTGTCCATAAATTAAGGCCCTATATACAGTACCACTTCATCATCATCATCATCTTGAGCTTTGTAAGCTATTTTTCAATAGCTAAAGTATAACATAATGCTTGTAACACGGAAAGGGGTTCCCACCCAGAATGGGTTAAAACATGGTATAGGCTATACTGTATACACCTGTCTCATATGCAAAAGGAAGTAGGAATCTGAAAGTTAAAGCTCAAAAGTTAACACATACTGATCTGCCATACCAGTGGTCCATGAGGGGGTTCCAGGCGGTCCACGGATTATTGTTAAACATCAGGGAATGTCTACACAATTAGGGAATGTAGAATAATTGTTATTTTTTGATGGATGTTTGCCGGCCTGTTATCTCTCCTATGGTACCAACATCAATACAGTCAATACAGAATTGTGCAACTTATGCAACGACAATAAAACTATTCTTTAGTGTTGGGTCTGAGAGGCTAAATGTCATCACATGGTGGTTCCGTGGCTCAAATGGGTCTGAGAGGCTAAATGTCATCACATGGTGGTTCCGTGGCTCAAATGGGTCTGAGAGGCTAAATGTCATCACATGGTGGTTCCATGGCTCAAATGGGTCTGAGAGGCTAAATGTCATCACATGGTGGTTCCGTGGCTCAAATGGGTCTGAGAGGCTAAATGTCATCACATGGTGGTTCCGTGGCTCAAATGTAGAATAAATAACGGGCCTTGATATGAAAAGGGTTGAAAACCACTGTGCTATATACTGTGCATTGGATCATTTTGTGTGACTCAGCAGTACGATAAAGCAAGGCGTTATTTTACGGGACACAATCACAGAAAGCTAGAATATGGAGATGGGACATTTCTGCCCGAGAGCGACCATATACTTTTACTATCAGGGGAGATATCTGCTTTAGTATCTGCCCTTGGGGAAATCTGTCCTCTGCGTCTGACCCATCCTAATTGCTATATAGGAACGCTGTGCGGCCACAGTGCAACTCCCCCTGCTCGGGGAGATGATCCATTGTGTAAACGGTAATGGCAGGAGTTGGCGAAACGGCAAAAATGTAATGATATATGAACCCCACATGGTCACGGAGCGTTGGGTGTTCTCTGTCGTTGTTGTTGTGGGGAAAACCTTCGCAGGACTTGTCGATCGATCGACAAGCTTTCAATGACACGCCGCGGCGTAACGTGTTGGAGGGAAGCTGGAGTACAGAGAAAACCATTCAAGGGGCTGGGCAAAGAAAATGTATGCATATACACTGTATATAGGTCTTTATATATAGCTGACCCCACTATGAGAACCTCTGAGGACGGTATATACAGGTAGCTGACGGTGGCGTAAGGGGGAGAAGAAGGAGAACATTTGGAATGGAGATGAATGGTCTCGTGGCTGTATGGGTTTGCAGAGCAGCTGATTGTGATTCTATAGACGAGGACATTAGCCTATAGTGGACGTGATGAATGGACATTGGGTGAAATGACTGGGTCTGCAATCTGCATACTGTTGTGTTGTTACTATGGAGGCAATTGAGGGCAATCTGTGGGATTTCTGAACCGCAGATTAAAAACGACCATTTTGTGCATGGGACTATCCGATTAAACCGTTATTTTAATGGTTAGAAGTGGGACAGTGTGTGTCGGTGATGTGTGTGGCGGTGGCGGTGATGTGTGTGAGTGTCGGTGTGTGTGCGTGCGTGCGTGTCACCCATCACCACCCAACAGGCAAACCAGGCACACATGTCCACATAAAAACTACATTTTCTATACACTTAAAAATAAATCTTCCTCCTATATAATAATAATACCTGATGCTCATGAAGACATGGCGTCATGACGACGTGTGTTTCTGAACAGTTCATTGAAGTATATTAGTATAGGCTATTAGGTCACCCTGCAGGCTGCAGCACAGGACACAAAATGGGGGCATTGACCTACATATCTGATATGAAATATGAAATATGTATTGATATAAAGTACTTTCTTATTTCTACTTTCACTAGTTTACCAGGGCAAGCCGGGACACTTTACTCCTTTGGGTCTCAAGCTGACCCCAAAACAAAGACAGTGCTGTTTTCTTCTGAAACAGTATAAGCTCCAAGTGATGCAGGAGATTCATGGTGGTGTCATGAAAACACCTACTAACCTGATCTACCTTTAATCCAGCACCAGCCAGGAACTGTGTGTGTGTGTGTGTGTGTGTGTGCAAGCCACCTGCTTTTTAAACTAGTTGGTGGAAGATACACTAGACTGATGAGGGCTCTCAGTGGCCCAGGTGTTGGTGGTAGATACTCTACACTGCTCTGTCCACGCGTTGAGCCTTAAATAACTCAGTGAGAGAGAGAGAGAGAGAGAGAGAGAGAGAGAGAGAGAGAGAGAGACACAGGCAGGCAGGCAGGTGGGAGTAAATTGTAGTGTGAGAGGAAGGGAGGTATATAGTAGGCAAGGCAATTTGTTTTGCACATTTCAGCAACAAGGGAAATCAATGTGCTTTACACTTTAAAGCAAAAAATAAAATAAACACATTATAACAGCAGGACATTTGAATTCAGTACAAATATTCCATTATTTCATAGATCAATGCCTATCCTTCATCGTAGCCTACTAGCATCAAAGGTAGCATATATGTACAAGCTTGAAATTGAGCTTGTAGATATGTTTTCATATATTTGAATATCTGAAGAAATATGTTTGCCACTGGACATTTTCGACCACTGCTATAGGCCCCTACAGTGAATGTAGATGTCAGCAGAAGTACAGTTATAGGGCAGAGATCTCTCTCCGATCCGTTAGGCCGTGTGACAGCAGGCCGATAGGAGCTCTCAGAGGGGGAGCTTTCAGCTCTGCCTGCTGCTCTGTGACCTAACATTAGACAGAAGCTATGCCTGCATGGCTCTGTGACCTAACATTAGACAGAAGCCACGGCAGGGACATGGTTCTGTTTAACCCGTTTAGACCATCAGGACGATTCTACAACATGTCTTCTAAATCCTCACAGTTTTCAGACAAACCCAATGTTTCTCTGTCAGTCGGTCTCAAACATTTTCATGTCAAGGACCCCCACAAATATATGTAATTGGCCTCCGACACCCATCTGAAAATATGTTGTTTCAGGGACCTTCCAGAAGCAAAGATTTGAGTAAAAAATGTTCGCTCTGAGAATATATTCAAATGTTTGCGCCGATCTTTCAAAAATAACAGATCTACAAGCTCATAGCGCGGCACCGAGTGCCGCGCTACGAGCTTGTAGATCTGCTATTTTTCAATAGCTAAAGTATAACAATAATGCTTAAAACACCAAAAGGGGTTCTCCCCTCCCGCCCAGTATGGGATAAGCATGGCCCAATCGCATTTGGACCTGCTGAAGCATTTCAAAAGCTGCTCTCACTCATGCAATCTTCTGGCGGGTGGTGGTGAGCGAAGGCAACGGACGGAAAAACACATCTTTGTGTCCGCAGGGATCCTTTTTTTGCTTACCGTTTGAAGTGGCAACTGAACTCGCATAATAACAGTGGCGGCGAGATGGGAGAAGAGAATCTGTTCTCTAGCCTGAGGATCCTGCCTTTGAATCCCCTCTGTGACCTGCTGGACGGATAGTTCACATTTTTTGAGCTTAAGCTGTATGGAATACTAGTGGTTGCAACTGTATATTCATTGATTGCCCGAGTCCCGTGGTGGGATTTCTGCTCTGGTTTTGGTGAAATATGAAGTAGTTCCGGTCATTTTGTGGGGGGCACAGGGGGCCACGCAGTAAAAGTAAATTAATTCACAAAACTAATTTGTATTGTTGACCTATTTATAAAATATTAGTGTGCAACTAGACCCCTTTATCACATGGAACAATTTTTGGGCATAGTTTTTGAATAGTTCAACCGATCTACATCGACACATTGTGAGCTTGTAGATCTACATTGACACGTTGTGAGCTTGTCTGAAAACCCACCTTTTCAGACTCCATCATGGCCCATAGCACTTACCCCACCCCCTTAGATAGCATTTCTGTAGACTTAGATAGCATTTGATACAGACTTATAGCATGTTATGTAGACAGCATAAGTGCATTGTATGTAGTCATAGCACGTCATAGTACATAATTGTACAATATACATATTATGTATCGCATAGTAGTATAGATGTATAGTTTATATGTATAGTTTCATTATATAGATATTCCACTGTTACTTTCTTAGCTTACGCATGTTTCATGATAAATGTTTTCATGTGATGTATTCCCATGCTTTTTTGTTCTTGCTTAATGTAAGTTGCTCTGGATTAAGAGCGTCTGCTAAATGCCTAAATTGTAAATTGTAGATTGTCTATTTGAACTGGTCTGACCGTCTGACCGACTCGATACCTGGCACTGCACTCCCTGTGGGGGTGTGGAACGCGTGTGTCGAATGTGAAGTCGGTGGGTGAAATGGTTCTCGAGTTACATGCATTACACACACACACACACACACACACACACACACACACACACACACAAGTCAAATGGAATCCCATTTAGATCAGGTTGTTACATTCAGAGTTCAGACTGAGACACATCTCCAAATCAGATTTGAATCCGATTTGAAACCACCTCTGAATGTAGCTCAAGTCACATTGGAAACAATCTGATTCCACGTGAGTTTGTGACCTGTCTGCTTTTAGACTTCAACATTTACACAAATCTGATTTAAATCTGGATGTGGCACCCGAGCAAGCAGGGTCAGGACCTGGACAAATAAATTAGTGACGTCTTGATTGTGGCCAGATCAAGTCAAACCAAGACTAGTCAGATCTGGCCCAGAATATCACCTGATTTCAACCAACATACATTTTACCCACTAAGACGGACGTCCCTGGATGAATCACAGAGAGTCCGATCGAGGCCAGATCCACTTAAGTCATATCATAACTAGTCAGTTCGGGCCCAGAATATGCTATATTATTTAAACTGGTGAAGACGTCCTGGAAATGACGTAAATATCATCCCCATATGGGCTGTGATCTGGCCTAGTCCTGAACGTCACCGGAGTCACCGGAGGACGTCAACATAACGTCATCATGGCGTCATTTGGCTTGCTGGGACAGACCTGATTCAGGCTAGATTTGGCTGCCAGTGTAAATGAGCCCATAGTCACTTCTCTTCTGGCTCAGAGATGTTTTGCCTTAGATACTTCGTGGCAGAGAAAACGTGTTTTGCTGCCAGATGTCGTTGTCTTTCCAGGATATAACAGATGGTCTCTAACATCATTACAATGTTGTAGTAAAAAAAAAAAAAAAAACTTCCTTTATTGGTTTAATTAGTGATAACAACAGGAGCTTCATAAGATTCAGATGGTGAACAACATACAATACAATTCTCTTCCGTTTGGCTACCATCACAGTCTCAAGTGGGACAACTGCATTATCACATTGTGTGTGAAGCCCTGTGGAGAGGAGTGGCGTCTATTTTCGTCCATGCTAAACCCCTTATCCCTTTGCCTTTTTCATTTATTTATTTTTTACTATTTTGAAAAACAGTTTTTAATTGTTAACACTCCGATTGCCCGGGGTTATTTAATCCATTAAATTAAATCATAGCGACCGGAGATTTATAGTAGCAGAGCACTTTTACAGACGGACCGAAATGTTATCCCGGATGTGCCTGTAGCAGCTAAAAGTAGTGAAAACACTCTAGAGGTGATCGACAACAATGGGAGGTATGATTAAATCTACCGCGACTAGCGACGGGACATCGGTGGGCCGTCTAACGCATGATATTTTCTTAGAATTGGACGGGGTGTTAAAATCTACATTCAATCATTCAAATTCTATTCTATTTGTGCGTGGTATTTAGTCTTAATTTTAAGAACAATAAAAAGAGGGGGTTTAATTACTTAGTTTAATGTAATGTCTATATGTATTTTCCAGATAATCACTGTTTTCTTATTATATCCAAATTCATACATTTTCCCTTAAAAAAAACTGCACTATCCACATGTTTCACACAGATTTATTTTTCTAAATAGCTACTATATCGATTTAAAATATCGATATCGTATCATATCGTATCGTCAAAATGAACCGATATCGTCCATGTATGGTATCCTCAACCATCTAACCATGTTAAAATGTATCGTTACACCCCTAATAGGGACACACATATCTCCGTTATGGAGCGGAGACACAGCTGAAAAAAAACAAAACAAAAAGTAGTTTAGGGATAAGGGGTTTAACCTGGAGGAAAATGGACCCTGAGGTGTGTGGACTTGAAGCAGGTCCATCCCAGTGGTTCAGGGAGATAAAAGCAGAGGGCATTTTTGATAGAAAACATTGAAAATGCCGTTTATTTCCCCCTTGGCTCTCTCATTTGGTGCTCTGGGGCTGACAGATGGTTTGTTTTATCTGCTCCTAGCTGAGAGAGAGAGAGAGAGAGAGACCAAGTGATAGAGAGAGGTGAGATAGTATGCATTAGTGGAAGGTGTTTGTCAGACAGAGAGGTTGATAGATATAGTAAAATAAAAAAGGGAGGGATGGATAGGGAAGAAGGCTTTTGTGAAGACACCAGACCCGGAGTAGATTTCTCGTGGGCGACTGCACTCACACTTTTGATTGGATGTGATAAGACTAGTGTCTGCCCTTGGTGGAGGGCACGCACGCGCGCACACTGCACACACTCATACATGCGCTGGTAGATGCTACACACGCTCACACATGCATGCACACATGTGCATCGCACACACGCTCGCACAGCACTGTGTGAGTGACGCCTCGCTCATCTTAACAGAACACAAACTAACACTCCAGTTTTTAGGTGATATTAAGGTGACCACCGCGAAACGGTGGTTTAGTAAAGACAGAGAGATGTGTTGTGGTGAGCGGTGAGTCTCTTACCACCGGTGAGTCTCTTACCACCGCTCCCTCCATTGGCTCCCGGTCACGATGTGCAGCGACATGCATGTGTAACATAAACATATGTTAGTGTAGGACTTCCTCGTGACTGGTGCCCGTGTGTTGGTTCCCACAGCACCAGTTTGCTGGCTGGCAGCTCTTGGTGTCTTTGGCAGTGTCGTGATAGTCTCATTCTCCTGGCTGCATTTTCACCCTTGGCATTCCATCATACAGATTTGTGTTGGTAACATGTGTGCTCTTGCTGATAAGTACTGCACGCAGAATTCTGCACGCAGCATTCACTGCCATAGAGGAGAACAGACTCTACCATTGCGTAGAAGAAGCTGAGTTTGGTTTGATGAGGTCAGTCAGGTTGGCTGAGGAAGTGTAGCGCCCAGGATGTAGCGCCCATTGACACTGGGTGAAACAACGGGTTGCAAAATCGTGGGATAAAAATTATTAAAAAAAAGAAAAATACAAACATAAAATTATAGCCTGAAACATGGTGATATGTTCAATAGGACACTGTCAGCAGATTCCCGCTACTCCATAAGCACGCCATCTGGTCCACGCTTAACCAGCCATTATCCTTGTCATTATACCGTCACAGCTAATATCCAGCACAATTAGCGTCTAAGTCAATGTCGTTTGTCACTGTCAACGTGGCGGCCCTCGAGTGTTTTCATCAGTGCCTCCTCCGTTCCCCCGCAAGTCTTCTGTCGGCAATGTCAAGTACAGAAGCCTATTGTTGGCCGACTCCCATCCCAGCCTGGAGGTGGGGGATCCATGTCTGCTTTTGGTAGACTCCCATCCCAGCCTGGAGGTGGGGGATCCATGTCTGCTTTTGGTAGACTCCCATCCCATCCCAGCCTGGAGGTAGGGGATCCATGTCTGCTTTTGGTATCATTGATATTATGTTTTATGGCCGGTACGTGGGGGGACATGGTTCGTTTGTGTTGCTGAAATGTTGAAAGTCATTTTGACGCTACATAAACAGTATGCTTGCTTCAGAGTGCAAGCGGGAGATCTGTGTAGGTGTACATGAGGGAGGGAGGGAGGGGGAGAGAGAGAGAGATAGAGAGAGAGAGACATCCATTCTCAAGTGGTCCCCAGCTTGATTTATCTTCCCACACTGTGACTCATCATTTGTCCGCCCCACAGCTTACCGTTTCAAAAAGGAGAGAGAGAGAGAGATTTGATTTGATTTTCAATATCTCGTTATTCAATCTTTTTCCAGTACATGATAAACATGACAGTCAGATATGATTATAGCCGCAGGGTGCCTATAAAATATTAGAGATTTAAAAACACAAAACGTTTTTTTCCTTTTTTTAAAAAGCAATTTGTAAGGTGCCATCAATAGTGACTGTGTGTGTTAAGGCTCATACATATTCCAGTTTGTGGAGATAGGCTATCACCGCGGTGTAGTTTTTAAAGGGTTGGAAAACTACACCATTACGTCAGTCGCGGTGATGATCATCTATCACCGCGGACACAGACCCATCCCTCTGTTTTTACTATCAGACAAGTCTTTTCACTCTGGAGCTATCACCCCGTTCACTGATTTGTCTAGAAGTTGGGTATACCACAGGGAGGCGGGGTGAATCCTTAAGGACATCACCGCGAGTATGATGGCCTCAACTCTTATCACCGTTTTATGAGATAAGCTATCACATAAAACGGTGATAGCTTATCTCCACAAACTGGAGTATGTATGAGCCTTTAGACAGAAGTGTCCCAGCCCAGCAGGCAGCAGCAGAGGTTGGTCTGCATGGGACTTACTTTGAAACCTTATTTTCTTTGTGCTCCAGCAGTAGTAATGAATATGAATATATATCATCAGTAATGCCATGACAGTCAGACAGACAGACAGTAAACGTAAACACAACCGCCACGCAACACACACACGCACAGTCACACACACACACACACACACACACACACACACACACACACACACACACACACACACACACACCCCTCTCTCCAAGAACAACAGTTGGCAAGCTGCAGGCAATCTATTCTGCATACAAGCAGACTGACAGCTCTTCTCAGTCTAATGAAGATTATACTGTCACCTCATAAACACATGGAAATCAGACCTGTCTGAACTGAGTGGTGCTGTACTACTGTAGGCTACTATACTGTAAACGGTGCATTTATATAGCGCCTTTATCCAAGGCACTTTACATAGATTGTGCATTATACATTCACCCATCCGTACACCGTGCCGGAGGAAACCATGCAAGGCACCAACCTGCACATCAGGAGCAATGTGGGGTTCAGTGTCTTGCTCAAGGACACTTTGACACTAACTCTGGGGGAGCCCGGGTTCCAACTGGCAACCTTACGGTTTCCATCCGGTCACTCTACCCCTGAGCCACTGTACCTTACAAGCCCTCATCCCGTGTGTGTGTGTGTGTGTGTGTGTGTGTGTGTGCGTGTGTGTGTGTGTGTGCACGGGCCTAAAACGTAAAACTCAGTTTCCCATCATGCACCTGTGCAAAGTGTGAAGCTCAGCAGCGCCACTTTGTCACCTTTTGGTAGACATGTAGGCAGGCAGGCAGAGCTGTGCATTGGAGTGGCTGCAATACTCGTCAAAACTGGAAAAATACAAAAATCACGGCACTCCATCTTCAAACGCCAAATTGACGTGTATTTTCTTCTGTTGTTGCGGACCGCCCTGTTGGACACGGTTTTGTGCATGAAACCCTGGAGGAGGACAAGAATATACATTGTCAAAAATCTAAGCTCTAGGTCACAATGCGTTGATCGTGTTATGCACGCTTGTTGGGCTGCCTGCGAGTAGGACTCAGGAGGGCTGTCGCACATAGTATCACTGTTGCCCCAAGGACTCGCCTCATCCAGTAACACGTTCCACGGTCCTCCTTCTTAATGCATGTACTGTATGCGTACCGCTTTGAATATTGACACGCATATAGAGCTGAGGGATCGTTTTGACCTTGTTTTTCGCTTCCCAGTGTAACTGATTGACAGATTTTCCCTGAGGACCATATGCTGTATACAGTATGCTGCTGGATGAGTCGACGTGTGACAGATATTTCTCATCAGCGTCGTTGTCGGTGCCTTATAGTCTCGTCCCACATGTACAGTACGTGCGCCTTTGGGCCTGTATTATATTCATATACGATGCTTCTCTGTGCGGCAAAAAAATGGCCGATCTACAAGCTCACAATTAGTTCGGCTATTTTTGGAGCACATCGACCGGGTGCGCAACAATTAAGTGTTAACCCATTCAGGCCTGAAGCGGAACGTGTTGGCATCGCTGGGCGCCTTCACACAGCAAAGGCTTGAACGATGTGCTGGTATGCGTGGGCGTGCATTATACGCTCGTTTGTGGGTCTGTCCGTCAGACACACACACACACACAAAGCGCATGCACTGCACGTGCACGCACACACATGCCTCGACATGTGCCCACATGACGTCTCTCCCCCAATTCCCTCCTGGTTGCTCTGTCAAAATGATGCATTACGCATTCCCACCGCACCTGCATCTGCAGCAGGGTTGTTTTGGGCAGCACATTTACGTTTTTGTTGTAGTCATAGTGTGTCTTGAATAGTTTTCATTTAGTTTTAGTCAGATTTTAGTCACCTGGAATGATTTAGTGTTAGTCTAGTTTTAGTCAACTACATATCATAAGAGTTTAGTCGACTAAATCTACAGTTGAATTAGTCGAACACAATGTATTTTTTTCACTTGTTGAAAATAGCCGATCTACAAGCCTGCTGCAACGCGTTGTGGGCTTGTATATCGGCTATTTTCAGCATGCAACTAATTGTAAAATGACTTATACTGGATCTCTTGTCCACTAGTCCCTTGAACCCTTCCTAACATTTTAGTCTAGTTTTTTTTTGTTTTATTGTTTTGTTGACAAAATTGTCGCTATGGTATATTTAGTGTGCGTGCGTGCGTGTCAAACTCAACATTGACCTGAGAGAGAGCTTTCCACCACCTGGCAGAAGCTGCACAGATAAGGCGTGGCATTACAGCGCATTGGATCACACCAGGCTGCACCCAATTACAGATTAAGCTTCAACCCCTCGAGCATGCAGGCTTGTTGGGGACACATGCACGCACGCACGCACACGTGTGCATGCAGTGGTAGAGAAAAACATACTCATATGTTTTATTTTACTTAATCCTTTTAGACCTGAGGCAGATTCTAAAAATAAAATTAAAAAAAGGTGGTTCTCAGCCTTTCCATGTCAAGGACCCCTGGAATGATCTGTACTAGACCTGTACATTCCTGTCGCCGACCGGCCTTGAGAACGATGCAACTTGGGAACCTAACAATACCCGTTGTCAACCCGTTTTGGTTTTCTGCCTTAATTGATAGGGTACAGTAATTGGACAGTAAAGGTGGAGAGAGATGGGGAGCGACACGCGGCAAAGGCCGTCGGGCTCGGGAGTCGAACCCGCGGCACGCCGTCAGGCCGGCTTGGCAGCCTAGGTGCCCAGACGGTTGAGCTAACCGTCTGGATAGAACTCGTTGTAACCATCTGTCTGTGTCCCACATGGAGATCTCTGTATCTGCCTGTGTGTGTAGAGGGCAAACTGACTGACTGTGGCTAATCAATTGTCAGGTGCGGGGTTGCCATGGCAATCAATTGGCTGAGGCAGAGGCTGGAAATTGCACAGGTGAGGGGATTTAGGCTGATTAGGCCCACTGGCAGAGCCTGACCAGAGCCTTTTGTGGTGGTTCTGGGGAACCGTGGGTCCGACCGACTCCCTCGAATATGAAGTCGGTGGGGCAAAGAGAGAAGCTTTGTCATTATTATATATATTTTTCAACACGGTCGAAATGACTTAACCAATCAGGAAGTAGACAGTCAAATCGACCAATGACAAAGCTTCTAGGAACATATTTGAATGCAGATTGCGGCCCCTAGATGTGTCACAGAGACTACATTATTTTTAGGAGCGTTTTACCCATTGCTGGCTGTCTGAATACCAACAAAAAAGGTCATGTTGACATATTATTGCTTATATCAGCCTTATTGAGTATTGAATAACTTTCCACCACTGCACGCATGTATACATGCGGCTCGGCGCAGCCACGTGACATGTGCCCCAGACTCGTAAACGCACGTGTCACTCTCTCTCCCGCACGTTTTGCGTGCACAATGCACAGCGTGTCACTTTCTCCATGTATGGTATGAACACAACAGCTAATCTCATTGGTACAGTATGATGAGTCTAAGGATTACGTTTATTCATACCCGCGCCGCTCGCCTTTAATTGAGACGCAAATGCCGGGGCCCCGTAGCCACTGTGTTTATGAAAGATACTTATAGGCTACGGATTACGGATTAGAGCGAGGCAGAGAGAGGGTGTGGGGGGGGGGGGGGTGATTGTTATGGAGATGGTATCTGACGTTAACACACGCTTGAGCTGTCGCTAATGCCTGTAAGAGCAGCGCCCGGCCCTGGAATTAGCATGCGGGATATACACGTGTAATTAGCAATACACTGGACCTGTACGTGCCCGTCAGGCCACCGGCCTACTTGAGAACCATGTTGCAACTTGGGAACCTAATAATACTCGTTGTCAACTTGTCATAGCACCAGATTTAACTATCTGTCTGTGTCCCACATGGAGATCTCTGTATCTGCCGGTCTGCCTGTGTCTGAAGAGTGCAAACTGACTGTGAAAAGTGGATCAATTTGCAGGTGTGGGGTTGCCATAGCAATCAATTGGCTGAGGCAAAGGCTGGAAATTGTACAGGTGAGGGGGCTCATTAGGCCCACTGGCAGAGCCTGAGCCGACTTTTTTCTCTTTCATAGATGTTCCAAAAAGTATTTATTTAAAGACCTGTAAGCCTCGGACAAAGCCAACGCGGATGGTGACAAATCATGACGACAAACATTTTTTTGGGCCGAACAAATAATTTGAAAGAAAAACAACAAGACATATATTATATATTTGTTGCCTTGTTCGCTTTTGTGTCTCTCCTCTCTTCCACCCTCATCTCTCTCTCTCTCTCTCTCTCTCTCTCTCTCTCTCTCTCTCTCTCTTATAGTTTCTTTATCTCTCTGCATGGATGTCACTTGTCCCTTTTCACCTTCACATTCGCCTGTAATCATTACAGTCTTCCCTATCCCTCCCGTCTGTTTTTACTGTCTTGTCCATTTTTCTATTAAAACATACCTCCATCGGTTATTCTTTCTCTCTCTCTCTCTCTCTCTCTCTCTCTCTTCTCTCCTCTCCTCTCCTCTCTGTCTCTCTGTCTTCTTCCCCAGATGGGCAGCCGTGCAGGGAGGGAGACAGGACTGGGGGTCTCTTAATGATGCTGCTGGTTTCTATAAAAAGCCTGCAGGGCTGCAGGCAGCTGAATCCATACCTCCTGATGGCAAATTGAGCCTTGCCCAGAGAGAGAGAGAGAGAGGGGGGGGGGGGGGAGAGAGAGAGAGAGAGAGAGAGAGGGGGGGTGGGGGCACAGACAATAAATAACCTACAGTAGCACTGTGTGTGCACGTGCGTATACATGTCTGAGGTCTGTCTCGCGCTGTGTGCACACGCCCGCGCGCAAGTGTGTTTTTGTGTGCGCACAGGCTTGTAACAATAGGACATGCACGCGTTAGCCACACTTAATTCGTCAGAGCATAACATCAAGCAGTGCTTTGCGGGAACACAGTGTTGTTGCCATGCAGCCAGTGCTCTATAGCTCTGTCTACTTGGCTGTCCAGACACAGGCCTCATGCTACAACAACTCAGGGTTGATTTCGTCTATACTAAAGCTAAGATGAACAATGTCCGACTGTCCGTCGACTAAATGGAAACTAAATGAAAACAGCGCGACGCGTTGTGAGTGTTGTGAACTTGTAGATCAGTATTGCATCGGTGTTGGGCGGTATTGCAGTCGCTGTACTGCACTGACGAAAAGAGAATTGAGCCAGAAGGCAAAGATCTCTGTCTACTATCTTTGTTCCTACTCTCACCTACCGTATGGTCATGAAGTGTTCCTACTCTCTCCTATATGGTCATGAAGTGTTCCTACTCTGACCTATGGTCATGAAGTGTTCCTACTCTCACCTATATGGTCATGAAGTGTTCCTACTCTCACCTATGGTCATGAAGTGTACGTCATGACCGAAATAATAAGGTTGCGGATACAAGCGACCGAAATGAGTTTTCTCTGACGGGTGGCTGGCATCTCCCTTAGAGGTGAGAAGTTCAGTCACACGAGAGAGACTCGGAGTAGACCCGCTGCTCCTTCGCCTGGAAAGGAGTCAGCTTAGGTGGATTGGGCATCTGATTAGGATGCCTCTCAGGCGTCTCCCTTGGGAGGTCCTCGAGGCACGTCCCACTGGGAGGAGACCCCGGGGCAGACCAAGGATCAGTTGGAGGAAATACATCGACTCACTGGCCTTGGAACGTCTCGGGATCCCCCAGGAGGAAGTCGCCATAATGTTGCTCTGGAGAGGGGAGTCTGGAGCTCTCTGGTGGACCCAGGGACAGACAGACCCAGGGACACACATAGCTGTGTAATGGAGTGGTTGCACCACTCAAAAATCATTGCCGTATTGCTAATGTACCTTTACAGTCTAATTACTTTTCCATTCGACAGTCCTTTCTCTGCTTGGTGACTGTAATCTATTAATTTCACACTAGTATACTATAGCTCCTGATTGACCGTTCAGTACGAGGTGGACAATTCCACACACATGCCTTCATTTTATTCAGCTAATTACCTTCTTTCTCTGACATTGTAATTACATTTTCTCTTCGGCGAACTGTCTGTCTGTCTGTCTGTCTGTCTGTCTGTCTGTCTGTCTGTCTGTCTGTCTGTCTGTCTGTCTGTCTGTCTGTCTGTCTGTCTGTCTGTCTGCCGCGCAACAGCAATGCTATTCTAAAAGAGGTGGTGACTGCATGTGCCGCCAGTGGTGGAAAGTAACTAAGTGCTTTTACTTAAGTACTGTACCTAAGTACAATTTTGAGGTATTTGTACTTTACTTGAGTGTTTCCAATTTCCAGTGCTTTTACTTCTACTCCACTACATCTCGGAGCCAAAATTTGTACTTTTACTCCACTATAGTAGGCTACTTTAGTTACTTTTTATTTTGATTAGAAAACACACATTAACCACTTCAACCCTATACATTTTGGCCATTTGAAAATAGCCGATCTACAAGCTCTCAATGCGTCGCAATGCGACACATTGAGAGCTTGTAGATCTGCTATTTTCAGTAGATTTTCTACACATTTTGAACATGAGAAATGGGACATTCTGCAATATGAATACTTTTACTTTTAGTAGTACATGTTGATGCCGATACTTTCGCACCTTTACTCAAGTAGATTTTCAATTCCGTACTTTTATACTTGTAACGAAGTAGTTCTAAATTGCAGTATTGGTCCTGGTGAGTCACAGTGACATCCGGAACGTTCCATGACGCAACAACTGCTCATTACATGTGAAGTCGACACACCTGCGCCGCTGGTAATTAGGCTCACCGCAGGTGAACAGGGACCATAATCCCGTCATGATCCTGACAGACTTGCTGCTGTGGAGAACAATGTCTGACACACAAGTGACAACACACTGGAAGAAGATTCTATTTTACGCCCCAGCTATTAGCCGTGCAGAGAAACAGACACATCCAGCTATTAGCCGTGAGAGACAGACACATCCAGCAATGTTATCTTACATTTCTCTTATATTTTCTCTTAACTGTCTGTTAACCCTTTCTCTCCATATATAATTATTATAATAGTAAAGCTTTATTTATATAGCACCTTTTACAAAGTGCTTCACACAAGAAACAATAAAACATCACACAAAACAGGACATTTTAAAACGATGCAAAAGAGTAATTCAAATACAAGCAAACAAACAATTAGGTAGACAATAGTAAGAAGCTTAAGGCAGAGAAACAATCGGTAAACACAATCAGGAGAAATTAGGATTAAAAGCTAGTCTATAAAAGTGAGTTTTAAGTAGCGATTTAAAACGTGGAACCGACTCAGCGAGCCAGATTTCCTGGGGCAATGCATTCCAGAGGGTCGGGGCCCTAAAGACAATTATTCATATTTTGAATAATTGTCGAAATAATTTCGGCACTACAGCGCCGAAACAGCGGTAAATTAGGAGTATGAATCGGCCCTTATACTGTGTCTCGTCTCGGCACCACGCACGCACACACACACGTCACACGCACAATGTCCCCTACAACTGTATGAAGTGCATCCATCAGAGGCGTGGGAACTTAACTTAGAGTATATATGAATAGAGAAGGCACCCAGAGGAAACCCTGAGGCGAAATGGACATAGTGGCCGAATGAAGGTATTGCAGCCTGGCCTCAAACACATGAACGCGCTGGTCCGTTGACTATCATTGTGGACGTTCCCGACGGCAGCACGCTCGTTCGCGTTCGTGCGCATTCGCGCACGTACAACGGCAGCGCGTTCATGTGTTTGAGGCCAATCCATCCCAGAATGCACTCTGTTCCTAAACGGAAGGAGGAGTGAAATCGCCTCATGCGCTTTTGAGCAACTTAATGCAAGTGGATGGGAGGAGAACTCGGGTGTCTTCTCTATTCATATATGCTCTAAGCTTGGGAACACCAGTTCCTCTGCGTTTCCCCCTGAGCATTTCAGCAGGTTCAGTGGCTGACTCTCAGCCCCCGGCTGGCATGCACTACACGCACCGGGGTCGCCCCAGGGTCGATTCTTAGCAGCCCCAGCCCCCTCCCCCCCGGAAATGTTATAGCTTGGAATCCACATCAAAACGAAGAGTAATGAAAGGACCAAAAGGTCATTTTCTATGACTTATACAGTTAGGTTCTATAGTCCGTTTTGTTAAACACACAAGACCGTTTCAGTTATACTGTAGCTGTCGTGTTTTTTTCTAAAGCCTTGTTTTATTTGGGGTTCAGGGTTAACTATAAAGCCTTTGTTATTCCGTTGGTTTTAGTATACCATGACCTTGCACTGACGCAGCATGTATATGAATACGGTTTTTATTATTTATTTGTATTCTTTACACATGAGTGCAGCTAGACACACACACAAGCGCATCAGAGTCGGGAGCAATCACACACACCTGCTCTCATTTTTCAAAGCAAACAGACTCCTATTAGCCGGTGAACCGGAGGCGTTTTCTCCTAACATCTGTCATGGTTCACTTTATACCTGACTGCTCTGCTTTCTTTCCTTTCCTCCGCGTCTCGCTCCCTCTCCCCTTTCCTTACCCCCACGATACCCCCTCCCTTAATTCTCCTTGTGCTCCTTGTGTCAGTCGTTCTCAAACATTTTCATGTCAAGGTCCCCCAAAAATATATGTAATTGGCTGCCGACCTCCATCTGAAAAATATGTTGTTCTAGAGAAGCAAAGCAAAGCAAAGTTGCTTCTGTCTGACTGAGGCAGCGACTAGTCTGGGACAGATCAAGTGTCTGAGACGCTTCAAAAAGTCATTATTTCGTAAAAACAATTTCAAAGCGGAGATTTGATTCGGAGAGTCTCTGAGTTAAATGAACATTCGTGTTGTTAGTGTGTAAAAACCTCAATGAGAAGAGCCCTTCTCAGAAAGTCCCTAGTATTATTAGGGTAGGATATATTCAGTCAGAACTATTCTGGGTTTTGTTTTAATAGTCATGATAATGAATAATTATATACTGTATTAAGTATTTGGTTAAGTCAAAGCTATGTTAAATCCATCTTTGCCCACTACTAGTATTTGTTACCTTCAGGTGTGCTAATACTACACAGATTAATATACATTTACAAAAAGCCTATATCTTTATAATTTCTTATATATATATTTGAATTTATTATCAGTTATCGGTATCGGTCTTGAGAAGCAGGATGTTATCAATATCAGTAATGGTGATGGGCCATGGTGGTCTCCTGGCCCTGCAATATGAGTACTTTTACTTTTAGTACTTTAAGTACGTTTTGATGCCGATACTTTTGTACTTTTACTCAAGTACATTTTCAATTCCATACTTTTACTTGTAACGGAGTAGTTCTAAATTGCAGTATTGGTACTTTTACTTAAGTAAAACAATTGTTATCAAAAACACTGCATGCTTTTGATGTTTACAATGAAGTAACTGATTGTCTGTGTAGTCATTAGAGCTCTTGCCCTTGGACCACAAGGTTGTGTGTTCAATCTGGGTACCGACAACTAAGCCCATAAGCCTAATTTGTGCATATTGTTCTTATTGCGTATTGTCTTCTTTCTTCGTCCCGCCTTGTCGCTGCTTGCAGCTATATTTATATATTTGGAATAATTGTTATAATCATAAAGCTCCAGATTGTGATAGTAGGCTATACTCATTGATATATAGTGCCGACGGATGTACGCGCCGACGGGCACGTATGCGTCTAGTCTCTTCAATACACATGAAAATCAATTTTGTCTGCTCATTTCTTTGTGTCATCACCACTTCCAATTTCACTCGTTTTAATCTGTACGCTGTCTTAGCTTCTCTGTCCTGATTAGATGAAAGTGGTGTATATCCAGACCTAAAAGTATAGCATTCATTTTCTGTTTAGTAACGATCTGGAGAGAGACAGAGACGGCTGTTACTGAAGATAGACGGTATGTGCACATGCATAAAGTGAGTGACAAATTAAATTTAACGTTGTGGAAGTAAAGATAATAGCCAATGGGGGAGGGGAGAGAGAGACAAGCGCTGCCGTTTTCCGCTGTCTGCCGGCGTCTCTTCCGGGTTTTTAGACAGCTGGTGGGTAAAAGTATTGCAGAATGTCCCATTTCAGTTAAAAATGTGTACAAAATCTTCTGCAAACATATACATTTCATTAAGTGAAGTGGTATGTTAATGTTTTCTAATCAAAATTAAACATCTCTAAAGTAACTAGTAACACAAGTTTTCAAATTATTGTAGTGGAGTAAAAGCACAAAGAAAGACTGAGATGTTGTGCCGTAGAAGTAAAAGGAAATTGAAAGGAAATTGGAAACTTACTCTACTTGAGTAAAGTGGAAATACCTCAACATTTTGACCTGGGAACAATTCTACAAATGTCTTCTAAATCCTGACTGTTTTCTGTTTCTATGTCAGTGGTTCTCAAACATTGTCATGTCAAGGACCCCCAAGATTATATGTAATTGACCGCCGGCCCCCATCTGAAAACATGTTGTTCCAGGGACCCCCCAGAAGCAAAGATTTGAGTTAAAAACTTTGGCTCTGACACATTTTCAAGATTTTTCAAAAATAGCAGACCTACAAGCTCATATAGCGTGGCACTCGGTGCCGCGCTATGAGCTTGTAGATCTGATATTTTTCAATAGCTAAAGTATAACATAATGCCATATAACACCAAAAGGGGTTAAGTACCGTACTTGAGTAAATGCACTTAGTTACTTTACACCACTGAATGTAAACAAAACACTTCTGAAGTGACACCTCCACACACACGCACACGCCACGCACACACACACACACACACACACACACACACACAGCAGTGGAGGGCAGATTACCACCGTGGGCGAGATGGGCTGGAATTAAGATATTGTCAGTGGGTGTGTGATGTGTGGGATGGAGTCAATCATGGCCAACAGCATGATTGCTTTTTCACGATACCTTCAGAGCTGAAATGAGCAGTACGTTTAATTTAAGCGGTGCCCGCTGCTGCTTCTTTGTCTGACTTTGTGTGCATGAATGTATGTATGCACAGTACTGTATATGTACTGGTATATAATTTAAATATGCGTGTGTGTGTGTGTGTGTGTACGTGCGTGTGCGATGTATTCATGTATAGAATACATGTATGCATGTATAGAATGTATGCAGGGTTGTCCCGATCGGATTGGGTAATCGGAAATTGGCTCCGATCACATGATTTTCAAAAGATCGTAATCGGAGCCCATGTGTACCACCTGTTTTGAATTTGCTGCAGGAGGCAGCAGGACGTCGCTTTATTGAATGTGAGCACTTCCAAACTGTAACAACACTTCAAATGCATCACCTGCGAAGGCATTTCTTGCCAGAAAGTAGCTCGTAACAGGTCTACGGTGGATTTTCTTGAAACAAACACTTATAGATAGAAAGGATAATTCAAGCTTTTCCCACAGCTGCGATGACGTCGTTTGTTGTTTAATACAATCAGAGAGGAATTTTCTGTGTGGATGTATGGGCTGTCACCTGTCAATGGGAAGTCGCGGCTTGTTGCCATGCACTTGCCAACCTGCCATAAAACAAGGAATGGCAAGATGGTCGCCGTGTACATGTGGTCTATATCCAAGGAGTTTATGTCTGCCCCATTTCCCATCATGCCGTGCTGCCAGACATCAGCTTCCCACTTGTTTAATAATTGATTCGCTTCAGTGGAACATTGTCCTTTCGTAAACAGCACTGGCCTCTGCCAAAAGTGTATTTGTGCGCGTGTGCTTGTGCGTGCGTGTGCTTGTGCGTGTGTACGTGTGTGCCCATGGACGTCAGGAGGTGGGTACTGTAGTAGGCGTACTAAAAGGAAAAAAAAGTCCAATTATGTTGACGTGTAAAATTGTAGCTCCCCGTGGACACCGAGGCCCTGGCTCCTTTGGTTCCAATTTACCCAGAATTCACAGCATACCCCCACCCCCCTTGGTTTCTCTAAGCAAGTGCCAGACGATAATTAGTGGGGCTAGATTAAAACAGGCTCGCGGCAGCCAATCGCCATGTCCGCCCTTCTTGATTCTCCCCCTCTCTCACTCTCTCCCTCTCTCTCTCTCTCTCTCTCTCTCTCTATCTCTCTCTCTCTCTCTCTCTCTCTCTCTCTCTCTCCTTTTTAGGTAGAATGCCAAAGGAATTATGTTCTCCACTTGTCTCTCATTGCAACCTTGTTGAAAGTCATGTCAGGAATGGCGTACATATACAACTGTGATGCCGTTCGGAATTTCTTGTATAGTGTGTGTGTGTGTGTGTGTGATGTAGGACGCAGGCTAATGAGGAGTCTGTCTGTCTGTCTGTCTCTGTCCACAGCTCGTCTAGTATTTCTTGATTTCTTTCTTTGCACCTCCTGATCTCCCCTCTGCAGCAGGTCATTGTGCCATGCAGGTGACAATGTTCACGTTGCCGTTTGACCGTAGCGCTTACAGGAGCATATTTACCACTCTGTTGAGCACACCGCCAGTAACATCCATCCTGGAGAGAGCGAGAGAGAGAGAGAGAGAGAGAGAGAGAGAGAGAGAGAGAGAGAGAGAGTAGCTGATAACACAGTGAGAGAAACAGGCAGAATGTACAGACCCAGGGCCAGAGAGTCACGGAGGAAATTTACGACCAGGTACAGATGAAGTGCGGAAAGGAGCGTGTATTGAATACTGTATTCCGTACGATCAATCTCCACGTGTCATTCACCAAGGGTGGCGTGAGGCATGGCTTCATTTGTGTGTATCTAATTTCGCCCTCTTTCCCGAGCCATTCGCCTCGTGTGTCGCCTGTTGTAACGGAACATACACGGCCATCGATGACAGTAGAGTAAAAATAATTGAGTTCTTTAGTGGCAGCCAAGAAGATACTGCTGGAGCTTATAGCCATATTCCTGCATATGCAGGGCTGAGTTGGTCACGTCAGATGTAGTGGAGTATAAGCATTGAAACATTGAATTACTACAAAAACTGTAATCAATAAGACAAGTATTAAGTAGTAAGAACTTGAGTATTCTCTCTCTCTATAAAGAGAGAGAGAGAGAGAGAGAGAGAGAGGTGGGTTATAGCTAATGGGCAGAGAGAGGACATGCTTCAGTGTTTTAATTACAATGATTTATCTCTCACCGTGTGTGTGTGTGTGTGTGTGTGTGTGTGTGTGTGTGTGTGTGTGTGTGTGTGTGTGTGTGTGTGTGTGTGTGTGTGTGTGTGTGTGTGTGTGTGTGTGTGTGTGTGTGTGTGTGTGTGTGTGTGTGTGTGTGTGTGTGTGTGTGTGTGTGTGTGCGTACCTTCCAGTCGGAATTACACATTTCCACACAAGTACATCACCGGGTCACACCACAGACCACACATGAGTGCACGCACACACGTGAAACCCTCTATGTGGCTCAGCTGCAGCATACCGTACCTGAGGCAATGAAAGGCTCACAGGTTGCATATCGAAAAACACGTTTCATGTCGAAATAATTATAGCTCCATAACCATTCCAAACGGAGCTAATTGAAATACTGCTACTCATATAGTTGTGCCATGCCGTCTGTGGCTGTGACCATGAAAGGGACATGAGCTTCGGGATTCGGGACAGTTGTCTCTTCATGTTTCAGTTCAAGTGGTAAAGTTAACGTGGGCCTGTGTCCATCTTTATGATTACTGTTGTTGTCTTTCACCGGCACTCACCTCCACTCAGTGTGGATGAAGCTGTTGTTTGTTGTGGCTCCATTGCCACCTTTTTACTCCACCATTCTATCTTGCCCAGCAGCTCTTTTGAAAAGGTCTGACGGTTCTTGTTCTTTTAGGTCTTGTTTTGACCGTTCAAAGAATCAAAACTCAACTTTACCAGCTACTGTAGGCGACTCCATGCAGAGTCTGCAGTGCTAAAACTGTTCACAGCAACACCGTCTGGGGCGAATACGTCTGTGCTCTCTATGTGACTGGTTCCCCTGCTTCCCCTATATCTCCGCGCCTGACTGACTCTCCCCTGTCTCTGTGTGTGTGTGTGTGTGTGTGTGTGTGTGTGTGTGTGTGTGTGTGTGTGTGAATCCATATACGAATCCGTTATACTGGCAGAATGGCAGCCAGCCTTTTTGCACTGACAGAGAAGTACTGTATGTGTGTGTGTGTGTGTGTGTGTCACGCTGAACGCACGGGAGACAGTGAAGGCAAGCAGTTGAGTTGAACTCAGTCAGTGTACTCTGCACAGCAGCCTGCCACATGGCCTGTCAGGATGGCATATGCCATAGAACTCTACACCCAAGTGCACTTAGCCACCAAGCCCTCCTAGACAGTGCTGGAAAGAAAAGTAAACTATGCTCAAGTACTGTGCTTGAGTGCAATTTTGTTAGAGGGCAGAATCTCCATACCGTGTTTGTTTCTCGTAAATGAACGCTCTATTGGTCATATGCTACAGCAGGGGTTCTCAACCTGGGGGTTGCGACCCACGGAATTATTTTGGGGGGTCCCCAAATTTTAAAACTGAATAGCTGGAAATTTTCGATTTTACATAGTACACTTTCCTTCATGATTATATCTGGTGGTCAGTATTTATTTATGATATATTGTCTCTATTATTAAGGTTATTGTAGCGGTCAGTTTGTATTGGTGGTGGGGAGGGGGGGTGGTGGGTCGCGAGACATGGCTAAAGCATTTACGGGGGTCCCCGGCATCACACACAAGCATCAAAGGTCTGCTATACTTTTAGTAGATCTGTTACTTTTGCTATTTTAGAATTTGAATCATCAAAAGTAACAGTTTTGGACAATATCGAGTTTCCACCCGGCCTAGTATTCAGTATTTTAGGCCGTGACGTAAGCGCCTCCTCCAGAGATACTTCCGGGTCTATACTGTTGTGTCGCTTTTGTGTCCCCATAGAGTTACACTGTGTCCCTCCGTCTGACTAAATCTGAGACGAAAACAACCACGAAAGTCTCATTTTACCGCTTTCCTCGCAACAACAAAGCTGCTGCTCTCCCAAATCTGTCTGCCCCACACGGAATACTATCGCCATTGTATTTCATTGTGTCAACTAAATCCTCATTAACGGGAACTAGATTCAACATACTCAACAGTGCACACATTCTAAATATGCCCCCGACATATTGTACTGAGCGAATGGACTGTTACCACCTTCAATAATAATGATAATAATAGTCTTTATTGTCTCCACATCATATATTTTCTTTGTCATGGACACTTGCACAGAACATTAATAATTCTACTCGAGTTGGAAGCATTAAGACCCATTTTAACCCTAAATGGCTTCCTTTCTGAAAAATAACGTCATTGTAAAAAGTTTAGATATTCTATATTTACAATGAGATGCAGACGGGAGCTGATGCCACTTGGACCCGGACGTAACGAAGATTGATTGATTGATCTTTTTTTATATGTATTAACAGTTTGCAGAATTACAGTACATTTCAAGCACAAACTTAATACAAAGACTGTTAACTGTGAGTGGACGACCCAATTAAGCATTCACTTGTTTACAAGAGGGTCCACCATGTTCAATTCATCAAATGACGGACTTAAATACAGAATACTTTCAAGCAACTTTCAAGCTATATACTTTTAGGTATTACAAGTTTTTTCTACTTCTACTCTGAAAGTAAAGAAAGACAGACAGACATACATAATGGAGTTGCAGCACAGAGAGTCACTTAACCCATTTAGACCTGAGGACGATTCTACAAAATGTCTTCTAAATCCTGACAGTTTTCTGAAAAACCCCATGTTTCTATGTCAGTGGTTCTCAAACATTTTCATGTCAAGGACCCCCAAAAGTATATGTAATTGGCCGCCGACCCCAATCTGAAAATATGTTGCTTCAGGGACCTTCCAGAAGCAAAGATTTGACTTAAAAAAACGTTCGCTCTGAAAGAATATATATTCAAAGGTTTGCGCCACATTTTCACGACTTTTCAAAAAAATAGCAGGTCTACAAGCTCGTAGAGCGTCACTCGGTGCCGTGCTACGAGCTTGTAGATCTGCTATTTTTCAATAGCTAAAGTATAACATAGCCTAATGTTTAAAACACCAAAAGGGGTTCCCGTTCCTGAATGGGTTAAAGACAAAAGCGCAGTGATCTGATTGTGAGCCAGTGAGTTGCGGCTCCGACTCCACTCATTTCAAATGTCAACGCTTTTCAACCGCAGCCTTCTTAAATGCACTTAGTTTCCGTTGGAATGAGCCTCCAATTTGCAACCAGCTGTGATTCTTCTGCTTTCTCTCCTCAATGTCAAAGCAACGGAGCGGAGCGGATCTTTGCTATATATGCGATAGAGAAAGGAGTCCATGATTGGAAACAAGGTTTTCTGTGTTTTTTAATTGTCCTTCTGCTGTAAAAAAAAATGTCCGTCTGTTTGGCGTAATGATAGGGTCAGGATGCTCTGAAATGGAAGGCCATGTTTGCTCTGTAAGAAAATGGAAAAGGAAATTGCCTTTGATGGCGTCTCTTATGCTAGTACAGCCACTCCCCCAAACAGAGCTTGGTGCTCTCAACTCTGGGTTACTTCAGTAACCTCAGTTTATCAAGCGAATCGAGCGAGAGAATCGCCTAAGGGTGGCGCCATGGAAATGGCGCCACCCTTACGTGACGCCGTGACGGATTATAGGCACGTGTTATTATTTGCGTGCCTGTGTGTGACACATGCACGCGACTAACTACGAATCAGGCAGTGCAGCTTATGGCAAAAGGACATCTTCAAGTCCTATATTCTTGTGTTCACATTATGATGTAGTTTAATTTCAAGGACCCCCCAGTTTGACGTGCATTAGTCTACGCCTATATACGGACGCGCTATATAAATGGGGCATTTATAGCGTCTTTATCCAAGGCGCATTACATTACTTTACATAGATTGTGCATTATATTCATACACCGATGGTGGCGGAAACCATGCAAGGCACCAACCAGCACATCAGGAGCAATTAGGGGTTCAGTGTCTTCGACACTAACTCTACCTAAGATACCCGTAAGTCGACAAAACACTGGTGTTTGAAGTTCAAAAACTGAATGATGTTGGGGTTGTTGCACCGTGAAAGGGTTGAGAACCACTGCAGTACAGCCTATCGTTGTATACCCTCTGATGAACCACTGCAGTACAGCCTATCGTTGTATACCCTCTGATGCATCCTATGCTAAGTTAACATCAGAGATGAGTTCTACTGGCTAAATGGTTTTCACATGTTCAGTTTGGCAGTTTGTGCTGCATGGGTAAAGCCTGCCAGAGGCAGACAGCCACAAACGCAGCTGGTGCTAATGTCGTTAATGAGCGTTGCATTAGGAAGAAGCTGAGACATCACACCTCCGTATTTATATACCAACGAGTTCACGCACGCACGTACGTACGCACGCACACCAAAACAAAAGTGCGTTCAGATTTAAACCTTTGCATCGCTGGATGCACGCACATGTATACGCACAAACACCCACTTTGGCTTAAGCTAAAAGGTATGTGTGGGCAAGACTGTTCTTTTTCTCTCACACATGCACAGACACACGTACAACTCTGAGAGTGTTCCATTTGTACACTCTCAGAGTTAAATCAACATTTATTTTACAATATATATTGGGGGTCCCGGGTTCCAGAGATAGAAATGCCAGTAAATGAGGGTCCGTAGACTAAGGCATGTCAAACTGGGGGTCCTTGAAATTATACTGGTTGAGAATCACTGCTAGAGCCATAGCATATTCTTCTCTTATGGGGCGGGGGGTCCCTGGCATATATTTTTCAAATGGGGGGTCCGCGGGCTAATACATGTCAATTTGGGGGTCCTTGACATGAAAAAGTTGCCCCTATCTGAGTTCTTCTTCTCTGGGTCCGTCTGATTGTTCTCCGTCTATCGGCATCCAGCCACTACACGTGATAATGTCCGATTAAGCGCATTGACCCATTCCAAGACGCTGTAATTGCTCAGGATGAAGCAGGTCGTGCCTTGCACGGTTTCCTCCATCATCGTCGTGTGATTGCGTGCGAGCGTGCGTGCGCGTGAATAGGGGGAATGTAATGCACATTTTAAAGCTCACTGGATAAAGTTAACCAAGAAGATAAAAAGACAGACTGTGTAGAGAAGATGCAGCCAGGAACACATATAAGTACACTGAGCATGCAGATGCATGCATGTACTGTATATACATGATATCAGTGTGAGCACAACTACATGGTTTTACTTTTACAGAATGATGCATGCATGTATATCAGTGTGAGCACAACTACATAGTTTTACAGAATGATGCATGCATGTATATCAGCGTGAGCACAACTACATGGTTTTACATGAGGCATGGTATGCCACACGCATAGACAGACAGCCCTGCAAGCACAGGCCTCCACGCACACTGATGAACACAAAACCAAGCTGACAGAGGGCAGTCAAATCACAGTCACCAGTCAACTGCAGTCCGCCAACCGTGAACAACCTGCCCTGACAAAACAAAGGAGAGCCACCGGGGTGGAAACCGAAAAGTGATATAGACATAAGTCACGCACACGCACCAGGGCCGTGCACAGGACACTGAGGGGACATGGGGTGCTCAAACCCCAGAAAAGGGCACGTGTTGGTGTGTCGTGCGGCACGTGCCAATTTTTGGGCATGGTGTTCTTGTGAGGGTCCATCTCTTGTGCCATTTCATGTCATTGGACAGTAAAATAAGCAATACATTCTCATTAGTCTGAAACTAAAACTGACTGATGGCAGCCAGGCATCACATTAAAAAGTATAATTGTGGAATTATCATTACTTACAAATGTTCGTCTTGAATGGCCCCACACACACACACACACACACACACACACACATAAGCCCTTATTGGCCCCCCACATTCTCTTATGTGGACAAAAAAAAAGGTCATAAGAATTTTTTCTTTTTTTTTAGGGAAGGCAAAAGGTCTCAAGCCCCTCTAGTCAGCCACAACCCCCCCCCCCGCACAAACACACACACACACACACACACACACACAGCCAGTCAATCAGTCAGGGTTCCCAGTCAAGTGCAACCATTTCACTTTACAGAAATTGCCCTGTAATTTTATGTCCCTCACTGTATGTGATGTGATGTTACCACAGCCAGTAAAAGGAAGCCTGTAGTATGGTTGGCTGGTGTTGATGGAGTAGATTCACACCGTGCTTCACTGCTTTATTGTGGTTGTTTTTTTTGGTTTTTCTTTGCCGTTTAGAGGAGCTTCTCCTCGATGCAACTCAATCACACTTTATTACAAACCGCACAGGTTTAATATTGCTGAGATGATGCTACAGTACAAGCTGAATACAAATGTTGATGAATAACAGTATTGTTCTTTGGCTAATAATCATATAGGAAACAGAATTAACCTCTGTGTGCTACAATCATATACTGTGTGTGTGTGTGTGTGTGTGTGTGTGTGTGTGTGTGTGTGTGTGTGGGTGTGGGGAGGGAGGGGGCTCATCTCTCTTGAGTGTTTTCTTCACTGTGCATTGTGGGTACGCCCAGCCTGACCTCTCTCTGCCATCTATCTCCTTTCTAGCTTATCTCTCTCTCTCGCACGCATCCACTTGCACTCTACGTGCTGCTGTAAATTGCCCATATCTCCAAATCGACGCAATTAATGTCGTTTCTGGTGAAAACGAGGTTTTTAACGGCCGACAACAGGCGCTGTGATTAGGGATGGAGATCGATAAACGATACCCCGGGAAATCCGATAACAAGCCTATTACCTAGTACCCTAGTATCAATACGCTGTGGGCTTATCAAGCAAAACGATCAAGACAAGAGGCGATCAATAAATGAATGTAATCATCCATGCTGGCACAAACATGTCTGTCTAAAGGTGTATTGATATACCTGCCAACCAGCGCTGTCTGGGGAAACACAATTACACTTTTAACATGACGGCACACACATTAACCAGTTAACAGAACTTTTCTTTAAATATTATTGGTTAAAAGGTCAATTCACCCTTTGTCAAGTCCCGCCCCTGGTTGTGCCCCTTTTCGCACCCACTGGTTGCCGTTTCATCTCTCTCCATCCACTACCATTTAAATATCATGTTTTTCAGTTGCTTCGTATTGATATTCTGTGCATTTCAGATGATTAATGAACGTGCGGTTGCAGCATCCGCGTGTACGTGCTCCTCCTCCCTGACAGCGTTTTTCTCCTCGCGGCGCGTCGTGTGTATGGGCTGTCACGTTAATCCTTGTTGAGTCACTCCACCTGATTCAATTAGCGCCACACAAATTAATTACAAGTCGCATCGAGGCCTGAGCGGAGTGGATGCTGTTTTTTTTGTGTTCTTCTCCCCACTGACTCACTGGTGCAGGTTTGCAGCTAGCGGTCTCAACAACGTATATGCTTAGCCTTTCATTATAATGCTGAGGAGGTGCGTGGGCTCATGCATCGAGAGTTTAAGTGCCAGTTGGTTGACTCATACAGTAAGGCCATAAATAATAAGGTATACAAATAAATATAGGCCTCATGAGTCATGCACGTACGTGCGAGTACTACGGAACAACATAATGAGTCCGCAAGAGTACAACATATTCTCAAGAATGCGCAGTAGTGAAATACATTCACTTGAGTTGTACTGCATGTGATTAAGCAGCATACCTTCAAAGATATGCTACTGTCTGAAAATGTGAGGACCCCAAACTTTCCCATGACGAGGACCATAGGTGATTTAAAATAAAAAACTAAGTTAAATATACATATTTTTTTGTTAATTGTAACTCTAACTCTAACTAATTTATATTTTTCATTTCATGCATGCTCTGTAATGAACATTTTTGCAACATGACATGATTGACATTGACATGACTCACATGGCTACTATTATGCTGCATAGTATGCAGTTTGTCACTTGTCTTGCATAATTAGTTAGTTGTTTATAATCTATAACTTCCATTAGGAAGTAGGATATCTGTTTGAGTTCTGTTTGGTACCAAACTGTTTGGTACCAAAACAGAACTCCATATAATAGGACTAATGGGACACAGAGAGACAGATACAGGAATCTTCCTATATGGGCATAAAAGGGACACAGACAGATGGGTGGAACGGGTACTCTGACACGGGTACAATGGGTATTGCATAGCGGGTATTGCACCGCGGGTATTGCATAGCGGGTATTGCACAGCGGCTATTGCATATAGCGGGTATGCTAGCACCATGTCCTCTGTCCAGCTTGAGAGTGATGTTCCATGGAGTGGTCATCAGTCATTAGAAAGCTGGCATTTCCCCTGCGTGTCCCCCCCGTGTGTGTATTTACCCAGGTAATTAAGGCACAGAGCAATTAGTTAGCAACCATGCGGCTAGTGCAATTAAATGTGCGGGTCACCTCACTGTCCTCTGCTCTCTGCTTCTCATCAACTGAAACACAGACGTTCCCTATTGTTTCTGTGACCACTTCAAGCTACACTATATGTGCCTTTCCTCCTGTTCTACCCCGGAATCGAACCAGGGTCGTGCTGACATATTTTTCACCAACTGAGCTAATAGCTCTGGAGAGAAATTTAATTTGTTCAGCTTCAGGTCAAAATTTGTGTCAAACAATTAACAGCATAGTGTCAAAGGTCAGGTCCAAGGCCCAGGGAGACCAAATACAATATACCTCAATTGTATTGCCATATTATTGGAATACTCAAATTTGGCAAAAAAAAAAAAGAATTCACCCCCAAAACATGACATAAATGAGCTTTATGTCCAATATATTGTTGTGTGTTGGCATTGTCCCCACAATGTGGAATGCACCTATGCCTGGACATCTTCCATTAAAGATGGAGTGCCGTGATTTTATGAGGTGACAGTACTCCATTAGACCCCTTGGTGTGGTTATGTCGTCATGTGTTTATTAGGTGACATTACTTCATTAGAGCCCTTGGTGTGGTTATGTCATGTGTTTATGAGGTGACAGTACTTCATTAGACCCCTTGGTGTGGTTGTTATGTCATGTGTTTATGAGGTGACAGTACTTCATTAGACCCCTTGGTGTGGTTGTTATGTCATGTGTTTATGAGGTGACAGTACTTCATTAGACCCCTTGGTGTGGTTGTTATGTCATGTGTTTATGAGGTGACAGCACTTCATTAGACCCTTGGTCAATGTTGTGGTTGATATGTGCAATGTTGTCTTCCCTTTGTATTTTACAAAAGGGAAAATAGCCAATGAAAAAATCTCCCCTCCCCTTTATCATAACAACACCAGCTGTGGGTGCGGCTTCAGTTCATGTGGATCACCAGCCATCACCACCCACCAGGCAAACCAGGCTTACTTAATGAACTGGTGGGCGAGTCCACATAAAAACATCGTTAACTTTTAACAAATACTGTGCACGTTACAAAAATGTGAATCACTGAACTGACCAGAAAGAAAATAACATTTATCGGGAATTATATCACAATTTAAATTCCCACCGAAAGGAGGTGAAATTCACTGCCGTCACTGTTGCTTCTACTCCTTTGCACCTACCGTACCGTGGGTACATTTTGTTTTTGCTGATGACTATGATGTACTAACGTGTTAATACGCTTTGCTGATGAATTGAATACTTAGGACCACAATGGAAACAGTTCCCCGGGCTAAACAAATTGTTACTGTGCCCCTGTCCTCTTTACATTTATGACTAGTAGTATTCAATCAATCAATCGAATATAGCGGAAAATAGACGATCTACAAGCCCACGTCGCCCATTTTGGAAAATGTTTTTATTCAAAAGACGCGCACACACACACACACACACACCTGATTGCGACCGTGTTGCGAGCAGCTCCAAATCCCTCATCCTTTGTTTTGGTGTGACGCCTCTTCAGATTGGATGCTCATCCACATGCAGCATGGACACACACGCACGCACACACACACACACACACACACACACACACACACACACACACACACACACTCTTTTGAGATTGGATACCCGTCCACATGCAGCATTGGGACAGTCAGTCGCTGTGACAGTTTATTAGAAGTGACAGTTGCTCGCAGGTGTGTCTGCCGTCTGCAGATGTCATTATCTCAGGTGTGTCTCGTTGTAGGGATGCCGTCTGCTGATTATCTCCGATCCGGGCCCATAGATAGAAGTGTTGATTTCCTCGAGGAAAACTAAATAAAAACTAAGCTATGACGACTAAAAGTAAGATATACTGACAATTTCGCCAACAGATAAAAACTACACTAAAATGTTAGGGAGGGACTAGTGGACCAGAGATCCAGTATAAATCATTTTACACTTGGTTGCATGCTGAAAATCGCCGATCTACAATGTGGCACAAATCTTTGAATACATTATTCTTTCAGAGCGAACTCAAACCTTTGCTTCTATGGGGTGTCCCATGATCAATATATTTTCAGTTTGGGGTCAGCGGTCAAATACAGATAATTCTGGGGGTCCTTGACATGAAAAAGCTCGAGCACCACTGATGACATAGAAACTTACATAGACATTTTCAGAAAACCTTTGGGATTTATATATATAGAAGCCATTTTTTTTAAGAATATGCCTCAGTACTAAACCAGCTCAGTGGCCTTGTGGTTAGAGTGTCCGCCCTGAGGCTGGGAGGTTGGGGTTCAATCCCAGCTCCGGCCATTTTCTCTGCGGCGGGAACTGTTGTCCGTGTCACCTGTCATGTATATGGAGACACCACCGTGTCACCTGTCATGTATATGGAGACACCACCGTGTCACCTGTCATGTATATGGAGACACCACCGTGTCACCTGTCATGTATATGGAGACACCACCGTGTCACCTGTCATGTATGGAGACACCACCGTGTCACCTGTCAACTATGGAGACACCACCGTGTCACCTGTCATCTATGGAGACACCACCGTGTCACCTGTCATCTATGGAGACACCACCGTGTCACCTGTCATGTATGGAGACACCACTGTGTCACCTGTCATGTATATGGAGACACCACCGTGTCACCTGTCATGTATGGAGACGCCACCGTGTCACCTGTCATGTATGGAGACACCACTGTGTCACCTGTCATGTATATGGAGACACCACCGTGTCACCTGTCATGTATGGAGACGCCACCGTGTCACCTGTCATGTATGGAGACACCACCGTGTCACCTGTCATGTATGGAGACGCCACCGTGTCACCTGTCATCTATGGAGACACCACAGTGTCACCTGTCATGTATGGAGACACCACCGTGTCACCTGTCATGTATGGAGACACCACCGTGTCACCTGTCATGTATATGGAGACACCACCGTGTCACCTGTCATGTATATGGAGACACCACCGTGTCACCTGTCATGTATGGAGACACCACCGTGTCACCTGTCATGTATGGAGACACCACCGTGTCACCTGACATGTATATGGAGACACCACCATGTCACCTGTCATGTATGGAGACATCTGCGCACGCGACCAACTGATTGCCTGCAGCTGTGCTGAGCAACGGCCAATCATGTTGCTCTGATGCCCGCTGTCACTCAGCTGCAGTGGGCGTCGCCTCACCAGACTGACACAAAGTGAGAAAGGAAGCTGTAGGGCGTCTTTGAGCAAAGACACGCACGCACCAGCGCAAGCATGTGTTTAAGACTGACGGTTTGGATTACGAGCAGCCACCTCTGACTCCATCTGTATTTAAGGCATTTGTGACCAGCCATTTCCTTGTAAACCTGCAGGCATGAGGCAGGCAGGCAGGCATGAGACAGGCAGGCAGGCATGAGACAGGCAGGCAGGCATGAGACAGGCAGGCAGGCAGGCAGGCAGGCAGGCATGAGGCAGGCATGAGTCAGGCAGTCAGGCAGGCAGGCAGGCAGGCAGGCAGGCATGAGGCAGGCATGAGTCAGGCAGTCAGGCAGGCAGGCAGGCAGGCAGGCAGACAGACAGACAGACAGACAGACAGACAGACAGACAGATCTGAATCAAACGGGGCCAGCCATGTCTGTGCTCATTCATATATTGACTGGACAGAGTGTGTGAGAGGGGTTCCCAAGCGACCAAATAAGGACGGATGAGCTGTTGCATGCCTGCCTCTCTCACTTCATTTCAGACCTGACTCCAATGCATAGAGCGTTTGTTGGAGTGGGAAAAAAAGGGAGAGTGACTGCAGTTGAGAAATGGCAACGGACAGAAGGGAAAATCAATTTGACAATTCCCTACCGTATATGTAAATGTGTGCGTGTGCGCGAGCGTGTGTGTGTGTGTGTGTGTGTGTATGTGCACGCAGTCCAGTCTTCAGCAGTCCATAACCATCAATCTGGTGAGATCGTACAGTAGTGTACACTACAGTGTACACTCTGTAGAATTCAAATATGGCTGAAGTTGACTCTTTTTCTCTACCGTGGGATAAAGGAAACCACCTTAAAGTCTAAATCAATAGTATAGCTTTGCGCAGGCTGTATTTTAAGCCGCATGCAGCAGCAGGTGTCGTAGCCTTACCCCCCAAGGTCAATGTGTTATAGAGCGGGCCATAAAATGAATGTGAGTCCATTAATCTGTCGGGAACATGTTGGACGTTTTCCTGTGAATCTCTTTCCTCTACTTAGTTCCGCTTGTCTCGCCTAGACGTATACACAGTATATAGGAATACATCCCATGCATTCTGATATTCTGGCTGGCAGTGTTGATTTCATTTGACTAAAACGTATAATGGAGATTGGTTGAAAATAGGTGATGTATCACCTATTTTCAAACAATCTCCATTATACTGCAATTGGTCATTATAAAGTTGGTTAAGCTTGTATAGATCTACGATATTTGAAATATAGGGCTTAAATGGTTCATTCATAATGCACTGTTTATTTTCCTATCGAAAAGTACAGGAGTTAATAGTTATTAATAATATTTCACAACACATCAATCATAACATGTTTTGTAATCTGCCGGCGTGCTACAAAGCATAAATCATCCATGTTTATTAAATTCATAACATTTGTTTAAAGGAACGAGCTGTCTGCTATCTCCTGTTTGTAGAATACTTCACCCACTGCAGTCCGTGGGAGGCGTTTTAAGTGGATAGGAGAAGCTGTGTTTTATTTTTCTGAACCCAGATTCGTAGAAAGCAGAACAGGTTGCATTAAATCAAAGTGCTATACTTCAGTATATACATAATACTGAATAGCACTTGAATGCGTAGCTAATCATTTGGATCAAAGCATGTTTTTAGTGCATTGCTTTTAAAGCACGCACTCGCTCAAAAATAAAAGCTTAATAAAAAAATAAACGTGTACATGTATGGGCAAGCCTGACAAGTGTTTTTTTCAATCCTTTTCATGCATCATTTAAGGTTTAGGTCACGGACCATTTTGAGTCCATTAGGACCCTTATACACTTGCACACCCTGTGTGTGTCGTGGCCGTGCGTGTGTGTGTGTGTGTGTGTGTGTGTGTGTGTGTGTGTGTGTGTGTGTGTGTGTGTGTGTGTGTGTGTGTGTGTGTGTGTGTGTGCACGTGAGTGTGCGTGCGTGCGTGCATGCACACAACATTTAACTTGCAGTGCAGCATGAATATATCTGTCAAATAGCACGTGGACAAGGAATTTGGCCGAGTGCTATCTGACAGATATTCATGCTGCACTGCAAGTTAAAGCTGCTATAAGCAATAATAATAAAACATTTTAATGACCTTATTATTATTTATTTTTTTGGGTATTCAGACAGCCAGCAATGGGTAGAACGCTCCCCCAAAAATGTAGTCTCTGTGACACACCTAGGGGCCGCCAATCTGCATTCAAAGATGTTCCTAGAAGCTTTGTCATTGGTTGAAAAAAAAACCCGGTCGCAATGACTAACGAATCAGGAAGCAGACAGGCAAATCGACCAATGACAAAGCGTCTAGGAAAATCTTTGAATGCAGATTGCGGCTCCTAGATGTGTCACTGTCAGAGACTACATTATTTTTTAGAGCGTTCTACCTATTGCTGGCTGTCTGAATGCCAAAAGATAAATAAAAATAAAAAGGTCATTAAAATGTTATCATATTATTGCTTATAGCAGCTTTAAATGTTCCTCTCGTTCCTTGATATTGTTTAGAGTGCACGATTTAGAGCTGGGTTGTTGGTTTACCTATATCCATATTTTACTGAAGCATTACACGTCTCTCTGCATTCTATGCATGCGATTACCTTGCTTATTTTAAGTCGCTCTGCATTACAGTGTCTGCTAAATGCCTAAATTGTAATTGAGCTGGCTGAGCCTGTAAGTGCATTACTGTCAGGTGGAATGATTTTCCGTGCATAACTGATCTGTGTGTATATAGAGAGTTCATGTCCTCCAGATGCCTTTCTCTGCATGTTCATATTATGTTTGCAGTATTGCTATCAAATCTAATTTCACTACTTGATTTTATTCTGAAGCAATACTGCCATGCAGGGTCACTTTCTGAAAGACCCACTGCTGCTGCAAGACACTTCATTGTTGAATAACCTCCTGAACCCCAGCCTCCATATTAACCCATTCTGGGCGGGAACCCCTTTTGGTGTTTTAAGCATTATGTTATGCTTTAGCTGTTGAAAATTAGCAGATATACAAGCTCATAGCGCGGCACTATGAGCTTGTCGATCTGCTCATTTCTGTGCTGTGAAGCTAGCAGAAGTGTGCGTGCGAGAGTGCGTGTGTGCGAGAGTGCGTGCATGCGTGCGTGCATGCGTGTGTGCGAGAGTGCGTGCATGCGTGCGTGCGCTCGTAGGTTTATAATGGTCCATTTACAGTAAGTGATTCTCATTGAGTGAAATTGCTGCATAATTGTGTTCCTAATGTCTGAATTAGCGCATTAGTAAATTTATAGAGTCCAGTGAAGAGCAAGAATCTTGTTTCTACAATACCTCATTATATATATAGTGGTATAACATCATGTCTATATGGCCATAAAACAAGGCATTGTGTTTGTCTACTGTACGTCTTTAAGAATGAGTGTGCCTTGTTGTTTGTGCCTCCGGTTTGTTGCCATGGTCACTTCCTGTGTGTACTTCCTTGACTCTGTGATGTCATCAGACTGGGACGGCCCGGCGTGGACTGCCACTGTCAGCATGAGAGCGGCGCGTCGGTCCTTCAGCTACAGTTTCTCATCAATGAGGTAAGAAGAAGGCTTGCCTATTTATTTATAGGGAGTAAATTCCTTTATCTGTAAAATAAAAATGGATTTAACAAAGTTCACTTGAGTACTGTACTTTTAGTACCCATTTAGACCTGAACAAAATGTTTCTATATGGTAAGTGGTTCTCAAAGTTTTTCATCTCAAGGACCCCCAAAAAACTTTTTTCAATTAGCTTTGAAGGAATATATATTCAAAGATTTGCACCACATTTTCACGATTTTTGCAAAATAGATCTACAAGCTCGGTGCAGCACTATGAACTTGTAGATCTGCTATTTTTCAATAGCTAAATATATCAATATATATATAGCTAAACATGTAACTTTATGTGTGACAAACTCTGCACCTCTCTCTGCTCACATCACGGTCCTGAACTGTCTGAGCTTGTAGATCTTATCTTGCGAATTTGAATCCTGAACAGTGACAGTGTTTGGATGGATGAATAAAGATGGTTTCCACCCGAAAGAGTCTAAGAGACATTAATAGCACTGCTTTGCATAGCAGCCCTGCACGCAGACCCTTGACATTCTGTGAGGTGTATTCATGTTGTCGATCCCATTAGCCATTTCAACCCCCACTTAGCAAAATGCAAGGTGTGTATTGTGTGAAGAGTGGACAATTGCCCCTGGTTTATATAGCTCCCCACGCATGCATGCACGCGCGCACGCACGCACGCACGCACGCACGCACGCACGCACTAGGCATGTGGAAAATAATCGATACGTATCGATACATCGATTATGACGTGCGCGATGCGAGTGAATCGGTTCATTCACTGTGTGTCGGTAAAATTGACGGGTGAAATCTCGATGGATCGTTCGCGGAGTGCTTGCACCGGTGAAATCCGTGGTTGCACTGTTTTTTCATGGTAAATTTCACCCTATCCTGTGTTTCCGAGGCGCATTGAACGTACCATCAGAAAAGGAAGGAAAAAAAAGGTCTCTCGCAGCCAGCTCCGCACAGTGTGCGGCTGTGCGCTGCGAGCACGCAGCTACTCTGTGCAGAGTATACACGTTGAGACAACAGACTATAAAGAGCACCCGCGACGAACAGAAGTGAACCCCACGCACAAAGGAAGCACAACCTTTAGCTTTATAAAATAGCTGTCCGTCGATCAGTTGACTTTTCACTGTAGCGCTGCGTGCTGCAAATGATCCACACCCCACAGCTGTTCTAGCTGATTCTCCGACGCGAATCTGCGTCGCGACTCGCTATCATCAATTTGTAATTAAAGAAAGCTTCTGCTTCTGCTTCTGCACACGTGTACAACAACAACAACGCCACAGCTGGGTCAGTGTACTGCTTGCGTTTAAAGTCGTTTACAACCGTTCCACAACTTTCCACTGTCCAGCTTTCCCCTGCTATTCTCTGGGATAGAAGCCTTATTTATATTCTGCAGCAAGACGGTGTCGCACGCCTAAAATTGCAGATCCACAAGCTCACAGCGGGGCGTGGATGAGACGCGTTGTGAGCTTGTACATCTGCTATGTATTTATAACGTTAATAATACATGCAGGCCAGGGTCTTCAATGTTTTTTAGGTCAAGCCAAGGACCACTTAGCTGAGAGTGAGAGATCAAGCAGGGACCCCCACTATACATAGGCAATTATATTATTAAACTGTGTTGCAGATTAAACTACTTGTTTGACAGCACTACGAGTGTGACCTGTCATTTTTGTTTTGTTTATTTGTTTATTTTCTATTTATATGTTGGTAACATTAATTGAGCTATTACATAGGATATTACATTTTAATCTCTTGAACCCTCTATACTCAAAACCTCAAATTGACCTTTGAGATATAATTATTATACTATAGCCTATGATTATTAGTAATCTAACAATTCCACAATAACCAGCAGAGAGCAGACCCTTTGTTTACTTACATAATTCTATAATTTGGGTTGTTTGAGATGCAGAGCTATAATACTAACCTACAGTAAAACAATAAATTGCTTTGAATTTAAATGTAATGCATTTTTACATGTTTTGGGAAATTAATAGAGCTTTAATATAAATCCTTTCTATTGTGATGAATCTCCATCAAATCGCATCGTATCGGTAGAGGGGTGAATCGCATCGTATCGCATTGATTTGAACTAAATGGTTATCGCATCGCATCGCATCGGGAAGAGGGAGAATCGTATCGCATCGTATCGCCAGGGGATTCCATGTATCTCTAATGTATCGTATCGCTGGCAGTGCATCGAGATGCGTATCGAATCGTGAGATGAGACGAGATTCACATGCCTAGCACGCACGCACACACACACACACACACACTTACTTCCAGCGATGTAGAAGATGCTTTAGAGTCCCCGGCTGCTCTGTTCTCTACCATTTAGCCGTACTGTTGTTGTACCTGGCTTACCATGTCTTAATGCGCACATTAAGGCATCCACATTACTGTGCCATAACGGGGTTCAGGTCTGTCTGGCTCTTACACTGCAGTGTGTGTGTGGGTGCGTGCGTGCGTGCGTGCGTGCACCTGCAGTGCACCTGCAGTTTGGGCAACTCGAAAGCATGCCACATGCCCCAACATTTTATTTACCTACCATATAGTGTCAACCCTTTACCCCTGTGTCGGATCGGTGGTTAGACTGGCATATTCGCCGATACCGATATGACCAATAAGGGCCGATACAGTATCGGGACATCTCTAGTTTCTGTATTTATGTAAACACCACCACACTACTGTAGATTGGCATATAGCTTTAATTGTGAATTAAACAGATTATATTATCAGGGAGAAAACAAAATAAGAACACAAACATCATGTCATGACGTCTTCATCTCCTTGAAGGCGCAGACTAATCATTGTCACTAATCATCTAATCACTAATCATTTTGATGAATTGAACAAGGTGGACCCTCTTGTCAACCTATCTTCATATAATAGGTCCTCACTAATAATCATGAAAAAATTGTGCAATGTTTTTCTACTCTGTCTGTGTCTCATAGGAGGGCTGTGGGCAGTTCAGAATCCGTCTTCCAGTGACATCATCAATGGGGAATCCAAGCTAATAGAAACTGCAGGCTTTCTAGTCCTGAAAAATGTGAAAATGGAAGCCATCGTTCTCACGATAATGAAAATCTAAACATTTTTGTAAAAAAGCCTAATGATGATGTCACTGGGAGACAGTTTCTAAACTGCCCACAGCCCTCCTATGAGACACAGACTGAGTAGAAAAAAATCGTGCCATTTTATCATGATTATTAGTGAGGACCTATTATATGAAGATAGGTTGAAAAGTGGTGAAGTGGTCCTTTAACAGTCTTCGCATTGAGTTGTGCTTGAAATGTACTGCAATTCTGCAAACTGTTAATACATATTTCAATCAATCAATCAAACATTCTCCATCAGTCAAGGTTTGATGTGGATTAGCGACAGCGGTATTCTCGCTAATGACATTAGCTGTGAAATGTCACGTGTGTGTGTGTGTGTGTGTGTCCTTCACTGTTGCCCTATTAATCAAAAGGATAGCAAATACAAGCAATGTTATGTTAATTATTTTTCCCTCCCCCGTTTAATTATACTAGATAAGACCTGTACGTGCCCGTCGGCCACCGGCCTACTTGAGAGCGATGCAACTTGGGAACCTAATAATACCCGTTGTCAACTTGTCATAGCATCTCTTTTAACTTTTATCTTTTGTGCCCATACTCTGTCTGAAGAGTGCTGCAAACTGACTGTGAAAAGTGGACTGGTTAAGTAATCAATTGGCAGGTGTGGGGTTGCCATGGCAATCAATTGGCTGAGGCAGAGGCTGGAAATTGCACAGGTGAGGGGACTTGGCCTCATTAGGCCCACTGGAAGAGCCTGACCAGGTGGGTGTTTCTGGACAACGGTGTGTTCCACCGACTCGAGGCCGGGCACTGCACTCCCTGTGGGGGTGTGGAATGTGTGTGTCGAATTTGAAGTCGGTGGGGCAAACGGTTCTCGAGTTACGTGCATTACAACCGTGCACACACACGCACACAGACAGACGTGGCACATTTATAGTTAGATTTCAGGAGATTATTCTTTTTTATTTAATTTTGGTTCCTTCTTCCCATAAGAAAAAGTCCTTCTGCACAGCTACAATGGACAGGTGCGTTGGATAACTGGAACTGAGAAGTAGAGAAAAAAAGAATGCTGCACACTGTCTTCACTTAGTTCGATTTATTAACGTTCACTCAGACCTTCATCAAGGAATCAAATGAAAAGGATGCCTGATGAAGGTCGATCCGAACGACCCAAACGTTGCTCAATAAATCTAACTCAAGTGAGGGACAGTGTGCGGGATTCTTTTTTCTCTACCTCTCGGTTCCTTCTTCCCAACGTGGGACAACGGGAATATAAACCTTATATGTCCAAAACGGTTACTTTCATGGAAAATGAGAAACAGATTACCTGTGTCTATAAGTTAGAAAATGAACAATCTACGAGCTCAAAACCTGTTACGATGTGCCACGAGTGACAATTCAGATTCACAGAACGCAGTGATTCAGGCTGGAACCCATAGGTTAACTTTCACTATACTTGAGTTACTGTTTCCATTTTCAATCATTTATATTTCAGTCACCACAACTCAAGAATGGACTTGGGCAAAAAGCACTATAGTCTACTAAGGGCAGACATGTGTAAAATAATGCATCTATTCCAAACTCCCAGTAGCATTCAGAATAAAGTGTTTATATGGTGATCTATACCAGTATATACCACCCCTCTCCAGACCGGAATGACAATTAATTCGTAATGGGATCATCTATTCCAATTGAGGTGTTTACATGAGCATTTTTATTCTGATGACTGGAATGAATCCTCTGCATGTAAATGGGGGTCATGTTGTAGTATTGTTTTGTAGTCATCAGGATGATATCGTTGTAATGTTATAGTATTGTTTTGTAGTCATCAGGATGATATCGTTACATGTTGTAGTATTGTTTTGTAGTTATCAGGATGATATCGTTACGTCATGTTGTAGTATTGTTTTGTAGTCACCAGGATGATATCGTTACGTCATGTTGTAGTATTGTTTTGTAGTCATCAGGATGATATCGTTACATCATGTTGTAGTATTGTTTTGTAGTCATCAGGATGATATAGTTACGTCATGTTGTAGTATTGTTTTGTAGTCATCAGGATGATATCGTTACGTCATGTTGTAATATTGTTTTGTAGTCACCAGGATGATATCGTTACGTCATGTTGTAGTATTGTTTTGTAGTCACCAGGATGATATCGTTACGTCATGTTGTAGTATTGTTTTGTAGTCACCTGGATGATATCGTATGTCATGTTGTAGTATTGTTTTGTAGTCATCAGGATGATATCGTTACGTCATATTGTAGTATTGTTTTGTAGTCATCAGGATGATATCGTTACGTCATGTTGTAGTATTGTTTTGTAGTCATCAGGATGATATCGTTGCGTCATGTTGTAGTATTGTTTTGTAGTCATCAGGATGATATCGTTACGTCATATTGTAGTATTGTTTTGTAGTCATCAGGATGATATCGTTACGTCATGTTGTAGTATTGTTTTGTAGTCATCAGGATGATATCGTTACGTCATGTTGTAGTTTTTTTTTGTAGTCATCAGGATGATATCGTTACCTGTAAATAATACATAATAATAATCATATTTAATATGATATCATATCTAATTGGGACCTTGATGAGCGCTTGGAATTGCTGCTAATATAGCATCTCGTGAAATTGCATCATCAATCTGTATGACTAATTTAGCTTTAGGTAATTAAGTAGATTGATGTCAAACGTAACTTTATGGATACTTTTACTCGAATTTGAGTATTACAATGTAATTGATAATAACCAGGTGCAGTGCTATACAAGGGAGAAGTCACCGAGGGAACGAATCAACCAGCAATTAAGACTATTTACAAGGCAACCATAAATCATTTCATAATTGCAGCGGCAGGAATACAGATGGATCACCTGCTTGTTACATCTATTATTCAAGTGAGCCAGCCCAGGGAAAGTGCTTTCACGTCATTGTGTTGAACGAGGAGATAACAGCAGGGCTATTCTATTCCACACAAACACACACACACACACACACACACACACACACACACGCACACTGACAGACACAAACAATGACGGAGGGAGATTTGATTGATTGATCATTTTATTAGACAATAAAATGCAAACGGTACCGTAAAGCACAAATGGTCCAAAAGGATATAGCACTGAAGAAAGACCTTAATTGCGGTCTTGTTTCCATTCGGCTCCCATACATTCATTCATTCAAAACACAACAATGACATCAGCAATGATATATCTCAAACATAATTACATTTGGGTAATCACGTTCTCTCCCTTTGACCTGATGACAGTGACAGATGCATTTTCAGACTTTTTTTTAAAAGGAAACCAGTGATTTGTTTTGAGGGAAGGGGGAGAGGGTATTCCACGCATGAGTGGCTGTGCTGTGGAAGGTGGATTTACCCATATTTGTTCTAAACATGGGTGGCACCAGATCATTATTCACACTCCCTCTATAGTGTTGTGTCTGTCTGTGTGAATATCTCACCTTTTTGAGGTAATCAGTCAAGTAATTGACGGCACTAATGGAGGGCAGAGCTGTATTTACAATCTTGAGTGTTGGCCCCATTTTCAGTTGCTTGCCTCTGTCTTCTACCCTGAGCCAATTATCCTATGCTATCAAATTGCGTTGCATAAAGGTGGTTCCTCATCGGCCCTAGAGGCCTAGAAGGAGTCAGATTAGTTAGTTTCGGGAGGTCTGGAGCAGAGAGCAGAAGTGCATGGCTGAGCATGTTTATGCCAGGACGTCAACATGTGGGGGGATTAGTGATGTCTGTGAGGATGCATGTCATCTTCTCCCACCGTCAACTGGCTAATCTGGGACTAATCCTCCTCCGTGGGTTTCAGTCAGTGTTCACACCACTCCTCTCCACACAATAGATGACAGCAGCATCTGTTCGTCTATCTATTGTTTCAAAGTGTTTTTGTTTGTCCACTAAGCGGGGGATTCACACTATGGTCCTGGATGATGCGCACGCCACTCGGGACCACTTGGCAGATGTTGTGGTGTAGTGTGAACGCTGCGTGTATACCGTTCCCCGGAGCGGATCACCCAACCGTTCCCCGGGACCACATGGAGGTATATAGTCTCGGGACCGAGACTATAGAGCGTCCCAGTCCCGCCCCCCTCGAGAGACCCGGAAAATAATTCCCTCTTAATTTTCATCATATACTTTTTTTAAAGTATTTATATAAAGACGTTTACGCTGCGGACAAAGCCAACTGGAGTTATGACAAATCATGACAATAAACACAATGTCTTGGGCCAAACAAATAATTAGAAAGAAGAAAAAAAAAAAAATTGTTGTTTTTTTGTTGACTTTTCTTTTCATCACAAGCGGCTGAAACGGTCCCACGAGGTTGCGATGATGTGTTTAGCTAAAAAACAACACTGTTGCACAATGTAGTAGTAGTGAGTGATTTCCTCCCAAATCCTAGTCTGGCATGGCCTCAATGTTCAAATGCTCTGATCATGAGTAAAATATAAATGCTTCTGTCAGTCTGGAGCGACGGAAGCTCTGATCATGAGTAAAATATAAATGCTTCTGTCATACAGTCTGGAGCAACGGAAGCTCTGATCACGAGTAAAATATAAATGCTTCCATCATACAGTCTGGAGCGACGGAAGCTCTGATCATGAGTAAAATATAAATGCTTCTGTCATACAGTCTGGAGCAACGGAAGCTCTGGTCACGAGTAAAATATAAATGCTTCCGTCATACAGTCTGGAGCAACGGAAGCTCTGATCACGATTAAAATATAAATGCTTCTGTCATACAGTCTGGAGCAAAAGAAAACATAGGGCAGAAGAATCCACATTACGCATGCTGTGGTATCGCTATACCTGTACTCGAGTAAGACATGTGAGTCTCACCGCTGCTCCATCATGACATGACGAGGGGGCTGAAAGCCTGTTTCATTTCCTGATGCAGCAGATATAAGCAATGACAGGCAGGAACAGGAACCACTCACGTTCAGTGAGTTATGATGTCCAGATCACAGCCTTCCAGATACCATGGCTGTCTGTCGGGTGGAAACCTTATATGTCCAAAACAATGACTTTTCAGGAAACTGGGTTCCATTCACTGCGTTCCGCGGATCTGAAGATGTCACTGCAGGCGCTGCTCAGTCTGGACAGAGGCTGCTCAGTCTGGACAGAGACTGCTCAGTCTGGACAGAGACTGCTCAGTCTGGTAGTAATATATTCAGTAATACAAAAAAAATACGGCTGTGTGGGGTGAGTTTAGTGAATGATACATTATTATCATCATCATCAACATCTTTCGACCGCGGTCGAGATCATGGATTCCACAATGCTATGCCAGACTTCCCAGTCCTTCATTGCCACCCCCAGTTCCTGCCTACTGAAGCACCGGTCCTTCATTGCCACCCCCAGTTCCTGCCTACTGAAGCACCGGTCCTTCATTGCCACCCCCAGTTCCTGCCTACTGAAGCACCGGTCCTTCATTGCCACCCCCAGTTCCTGCCGACTGAAGCATGTGTCCCTAGCGATGACATCAGGGAACGACAGCTTTCTACCTCTGGTCCGCCCTGAGGCAGGACTCCAGAGAAGAAGGGAAGATATAACCTCATTAGATTAGATTAGATTCAATTTATTGTCACTGTACAGAGTATACAAATACTTAGACAATGAAATGAAGGGTGTACAAATAGTGCACTGAGCCGCTGCAACTGAGTTCGCCGCCACTATAGTTTCGTCCTTGCAGAAAGAGTAGTTAAAGTAAGAAGTTCTGAAGCTCTGTAGCAGTAGATTGGCTATTTTTTGCTATATTTGAATTGAAAACCTGAATATTTCTTTGCTATTTTTTTATTGGAATCCTGAAAAGTAACCATTTTACTTTATGAACTGTTAACATATCTATTTGGACACAAAAAGACAATGACATTTTAATACTGTAGTCATGAAGTATTAGTCATTTAATACTAGAAAGTAATTCAAGCGGGTTTGGAATTGTAACAGCGGAAATCGATACTATATCACTATTCTGATATTAACATGAGGGCCGTATTAAGTGAAGGTGGAGATAAGAGTTTCTGGCCATCAGCCTAGATATCTGCCTGTCCGGCCGGGGGCCATATGTGAGCATAACTGAATTAGTGGTACATATATACGTTCTGTGCTGGAGTGACAGTCTCCATGTCGACATGTCCATTTTGTTTGGGAGCTCTGACGAATGCGGTGACCCTGTTATTGGCTGTCTGCTCTGCTGCCAGAGGGACGGGAGACTGTGATTGGCTGTCTGCTCTGCTGCCATGAGAGGGACGTATGGGAAGCTGAATGACGCGCCCTGTAGCTACAACATGCTCTGCTCATTATCTCCCCTGATAGCGGATGGCATGCAGGCCTGTTGTGAGAGGCTAATTGTTTCTCTCTCTCTCTCTCTCTCTCTCTCTCTCTCTCTCTCCTCTCTCCTCTCCTCTCTCTCTCTCCCCCCTCCTTCCATGTATGTTCTGACCCTGAGTAATGGTATCCGCTCATGGGGCCTGGGGGACCACATTATGCACGTCGCACGCACGCACACAAACACAGCCACATAAATGAATGTACAGAGTTTGGGTCTCCTGTGGTGTATAGGTCTACAGTAGTATAATGGTCAATTAGTCTCACTGTCAGCACAGACACACAGCCACGTTCATGAACTATAATGCACACAAGGGTCCCCCAGGGGTCCCTGGCACACACGTACGGGGACCCCCAGGGGTCCCTGGCATACACGGGGACCCCCAGGGGTCCCTGGCATGCACGGGGACCCCCAGGGGTCCCTGGCACACACCCTGGCCTGCTTCCAGGGGGTTTTCCAGGTAAATTAGTTGAAGTTGATGGATTGCCGTGATTTTTTTTCCACACGAAAACATGATCATCAGGTAGCCTATTATTATTATTATATAAGGAGGATTTGTTTTTCAAAAAAAGTGTACAGTATTTGTTAAAATGTGTTTTTCTATGTGGACACACCCACCAGTTCATTAAGTATGCATGGTTTGCCTGGTGGGTGGGGATGGGTGGTGATCCACCTGAACTGAAGCCACACACACAGCTGTTGTTGTATGATGGTGTGTGCGTGCGTGCGTGCGTTTGACTGTATTTCGTCTCACCACCAGTTTCTTAGTTCAATTCTCATCAGTGTTCATTCTCAACATAACAACATGCTCACTGACATAACTAGCCACGCACCTTCTACAGTCTAGACACTTCTACCAGGTCTTTGGTGCAGTGTTGATTTAGACAGCAAATTTAGTTTTAGTCAAAATCTTTAGTTCTAGTAACATTTTAGTCACCTGGAATGTTGTAGTGGTAGTCTATAGTTCTAGTCAACTATATTATCATACGATTTCAGTGTCAATCTTTCCCGATCCGATCTTTATATTTTTAAGCCATATCACAATAGCAAATATCCTAATGTATGTCACTCTAGTCTAGTCTGTTGTGTTGCCTTTCAATTATTGAAAGGCAAAATGTGACTACCGGTATACTTTTATTAGAATGACTGTCATTGTGTTTTTGTATACAGCTTTATATAACTGAAGTCAAAACTCTTAAAGAGTATCTCTCTCATTCATAGAGAGTACTACAGACACCTATGACATCATGCATAGCGGGGGTTGCATTTCCTTTGTTTTTATCATAGGTGTCTTTCACGCCTGTTTGATGATCTCTGACTGAGACCAGAAGGAAAACACCTAGCATGAACTCAACAGTTTTTACAAATCCTCATTGCTTATACATATTTCTTTGAGATTTACATTATTGCATTTTGGCTGGCCTTGATGCCGTTGAAATGGCTGATTTTAGACTTGCTGAAAATAGCCGATCTGCAAGCTCACAACGCGTCTCAGGGCAACGTGCTGTGGGCTTGTAGATCTGATATTTTCAGCATGCAACCAAGTGTAAAATTGCTTTTGTCTTTTACTTATACTGGATCTCTTGTCCACTAGCCCCTTCCTAACTAGTTTTTATTTGTTGACAAAATAGTAATATATTTAGTTTTCGTCAGTGAAAAAAAGTATAGTCGCGAATATTTGTCGTCATAGTCTTGGTGCTTTTGGTGTTTGGGTTTTCTCACCCTTGTCTTTGTCTTTCCTTCATTCCTTCATGGCCTTCAGGGGGCGCTGGTCTCGGCCTGCGCAGACGACACGCTACACCTGTGGAACCTTCGTCAGAGACGGCCGGCCATCCTTCACTCGCTCAAGTTCAACAGAGAGAGGTGAGCACGATCCTGGTCCTGGGTTCGATTCCCGCTCGGGACGCTGTATATATATATGGGGACTAGGTTGGTGGAGGGTGTGTAGAGCCCAGGATCACATTAGATGATTGACACAGGGGTGAAAAATGGGTTACAAAATTGTGGGATAAAAAAATATATAAAAAAAAATCAGTGCCTTATACCCTATAGGTGGGGTTGGCGAAATGGCCTTTCTGTGTGGAGGTTGCATGTCCCCCCCCCATGTTCCCTAGAGGGTATTTCTCAAGCTTTTCCTATGAATACCCGAATGGCAGGACGTGCGCTGACTGCTATTTCAGGACTTATTTTATTTTATTTTAGTTCCAGTAGCTCTCTGCGGTCCTCTCTCAATCGTTGTTTACGTGTCTCTGCATTGACTGAGCAAGGTGACTTTCTCCAATGGCCACAAGAGTATTATTAAGACAGGTTTACGAAACTTTATGATTTTAAAGTTTGAATAAGGATATGACCTCCACCGTTATATTCATGAAATAAAAACCTTTTCCTTAAAGGGAAGAAAACTGTCAAAGAAGTGATAAGAACTGAATTAGAGGTCTTTCTTGTGACCTTTTTAGTCACAGCGTGAAAGATGTTTTTCTTTTTCTTTTGACTGATACAGACTTAGACGTGCTGCTGACCCTCAAATGGACCCAGCGTGGGGTTTCTCTCTCACACAGTCTCACAAGAACTATAGAACTAAACTAAAGATGTAGGAAATCTCCAGGTAATTGGCATGGCCAGCGCCAGATCCCTCGCCCTTTATCATGTGGATGTGGCTTCAGTCCAGGTTCCACCCATCACCACCCACCAGGAAAACCGCAGGCATAGGACGGGAACCTCTTTTGATGTTTTAAGCATTATGTTATACTTTAGCTATTGAAAAATAGCAGATATACAAGCTCATAGCTTGTAGATCTGCTATTTTTGTCGCCAATTACATTGGCATGAAATATTGAGCACCACTGATATAGAAACATGAGGTATTTCAGAAAACTGTCAGGATTTAGAAGACTACACACTACACTTTTTGGAAAAATAATCTTCCTCCTTATATAAAATAATAATAATTGGTTGGCTTGGTTTTAAGATTTTCTGAAGCAGTATGACAATATGAACATTTGGATAACATGCAGTGGCTGATGGATTTGTGAATGAACCACACATTTACAGAGCTCTGCAAGGTAAATAGATAATTTAATGTACTATACAAATGGCAACAAAATTACGTATCCCCATTATGCAAGTGAAGAGAATACAATTCCATATATATTTTTGATGAAATAAAAGGCCTTCACATGAGGTTATTTCGTTCGCCGACCGCTCAAGTTTGTACGTGTGCGTGGGAGGGAATAATCACAGTGTATCTTCAGCTGCTTTGGGCTGAAGGTAGCCCATTTAGACCTGAGGACGATTCTACAAATGCCTTCTAAATCCTGACAGTTTTCTGAAAAACGCTATGTTTCTATGTCAGTGGTTCTCAAACTATTTCATGTCAAGGACCCCCAGAATTATCTGTATTTGGCCGACCCACATCTGAAAGTATGTTGTTCCAGGGAGCCCCCAGAAGATTTGAGTTAAAAACGTTCGCTCTGAAAGAAAATATATTCAAAGATTTGCGCTGCACATTTTCACGATTTTTCAAAAATAGCAGGCCTACAAGCTCGTAGTGCGGCACTCGGTACCACGCTATGAGCTTGTAGATCTGCTATTTTTCAATAGCGGATTCTGGGCGGATTCCCGCCCAGAATGGGCTAGAGTTGAAGCCAGTCAAATGTCTGCAGACTCTTCCTGGCCTGTCTCACTTTAGAGGTTTAGCATAAATCCACAGGGGTAATCTTAAGACACCATGAAGGCAACCTTAAAAGGTTAACTTCGTTGTGAGTCCCTGGCAAGCACAGGAGAGCGTCTCTGTTGTGGTTATAAAAGGTATCTCCGATCACACGGGTTTCAGCTGAGACCAAAACAGATAATTGAGTTGTGGAACCCGGGACCCAAACGTACTAAAATAATATTATGAATTGATAACGTACGCCCTGTGCCTATTTAAAATAAAATTGTAGACAATCTACATGCACACATCACGGTGCAACGCAGTGTGAGCTTGTGAAACTAGTATTTTCACTATTTTACTTAACCGGTCCATTTCCCATTCATTCAAATTATATTCTCTGTTAAATTTCTATTTGTGATAATCCCTTTTAAATGCATTGTATATTTATGTTTACATTATATGAAACGTAAATAGAAATTGGGATAATTACTCACCAATCATTTCAATTAAGAAGATCTGAAGTTCATGTCAAGGACCCGCAGAAATGGTAGTAAACAAGCTACGATGGATGAGCTGTCAAAGTGCTACAGTCGCCACGTTAGCGACCATACTGACCACAGGGCAGGCTATTTACATTAGGAAAACCATGCATGATCTGTCACTTAAAGGACCACTTCACCACTTTTCAACCTATCTTCATATACAATACACATTTCTTTACTCAGTGTCTCATAGGAGGACTGTGGGCAGTTTAGAAACCGTCCTCCAGTGACATCATCATTAGGCAGATTAATTTTTTTTTGTCATTATCGTGAGAACGATGGCTTCCATTTTCGCATTGCAACTTTTCAGGACTATAGAAAGCCTGCAGTTTATATTAAATTGTATTCCCCTTCGATGATGGAGGAAGGTTTCTGAACTGCCCACAGCCATGAGACACAGACCGAGTAGAAAAAAAAATTCTTTCATGATTATTAGTGAGGACCTATTATATGAAGATAGGTTGAAAAGTAGTGAAGTGGTCCTTTAAACAATGTAGGTTACACACGTTGGAATTAAACATGGAACCTGGAGCATTAGGTGAGTAATTCATTGGATATGTGTTCGACGTTTGTGGTTGTGCTAATGATAAACGGACAGCTGCTGCTAGTGGGATCCTCCTGCTGCTCTTAGACTGTTGCTTTTTCCACTTTCTCAGCCCTAGCAGTCGCTTTATCGCCTTTAAGGCGTATTACTGGTTATTATTTGTGTGTGTGTGTGTGTGTGTGTGTGTGTGTGTGTGTGTGTGTGTGTGTGTGTGTGTGTGTGTGTGTGTGTGTGTGTGTGTGTTTTCCAATTAGCCCCACTAGCTGGCACCCCCTGGGGGGTATACCGAAGGAATGTTGTATATTCTAAATTGAGTAAAATACAATCAGCATACTAATTTAATCACATTAAAGACTAACTTAATCCTAATGAATCCCTCCCACCACCACCAAACATGCACAGCATGCACATTTCGCACACTTTTGGTCAAACTTTATAGTCAAGGACAGATGTCATAGTTGCATAAAATCCATTCAAATAACACTTACGATTCCTCTGAAGATTGCGAAGGACATTCTGAAAAGCAGGATATTTAACAAACTGCCCTCAGTGAAATGTCACGGTAATTTGCTACAGGTCCTTGCAGGCAGAGCATTTAGTTTCCCTTCAAATCAATACATATATAATGCACTCTTAAATTCAGCTCTCTCAAACATAAAAGCCTGCATACTTCATTGTTGAGAGTGTAAAGGCAGTAATCGCAAAAATGGATGAAGGGACACCTATTATACCACACTGGTATTGACTGCAAGGATTTCAAGTGAGTTATAAGATACAGTGAGTCTCCTCAAAGATACTGTACACATTTATTACATTTCAAGAGTCATAGGCCTTCAGGAAATGTGACATGAGTACAGCAAAGTCCAAATAAAGTGAAAATATTGCCGCTATTGTCGCTGGAAGAGTCAGTTATAACTCATCGCTAAGCCCCCTCCCCCCAAAGCCCGTATCTCTGCCCTCAATCCACCATTTAGATCAAGGGAGGAGCCGAACGCGTTCATGGAGGCTAAAGTGCTTTAGAACATTGCTTTGCGATGGAAAAATGTGGTCTAAATATAGTTAAAACTATTGCAAAATCCCCCCGCGTCCCTGCGTCCCTGTCACCATCACCTTCAATTTAACGGCTACTGAGAGAATTTCTGCAAACGCAGCCGTTAAACTGCTTCAATTGAGAAAATTACCCCAGTAGATCATGATAGCGGAACATTTTCCACTATTACTGCCCAAAAGCAATACGCTGTAGTGGCTGGTGCACTAATGAAAGACATTATAATACCCAATGTCCTTCCATTGACTCCCATTTAGTGTACACTAGACCTGTACGTGCCCGTCGACCACCGGCCTACTTGAGAACGATGCGACTTGGGAACCTAATAATACCTGTTGTCAACTTGTCATAGCACCCGTTTTAACTATCTGTCTGTGTCCCTTTTGTGCCCATACTGTTTAAAGTGTACACAGTATGGAGATCTCTGTATCTGTCTGTCTGCCTGTGCCCGAAGAGTGCAAACTGACTGTGAAAAGTGTAGTGGTTAAGTGATCAATTTGCGTGTGGTGTGGTGTTGCCATGGCAATCACAATCGCCAGAAGATAAAGCAAATGCCATTTCCCAGGTTGAGGTGGCTTTGATAGCAATTACTGAAAGATATCCAAATGTCTGCAACACTGTGATTTGGGGGGATGACGACTGTGTCTGTGTGTACTATGCTTGCTAATGAGTACCCAGTGCTTCCTATTACGCCCAGGAGCTCAGATGAAAAACACAAAGCAAGGGCACACTGACCAGCGAGGCATAATTATACCAGCATGATGCTCGTCTCAAGTCCTCTGTGAGGATGCTTCCTACCAATGTAATGAAGAGTGTCATTAACCGTAATGTGGAAAAACAAACTGAAGGACTTTCTTATAATTTGTCCTCACTAATGCTCATTATAAAAGATGGCACCATTTCTCTACTACTCACCCTCTTAACCCTAGAACACTAAACACGGGTGATTGTCCCCCGGACGATTATATTTGTGCAGGTTTTGCAGGTTAGACATACAGTGTGACAGTCTGACAGGCATGCATTAGTTTGACAACACCGTCGCTGCCGACAGGGCCGGATTAACCCCCACTGGGCTCACTTATTTCCTGGACTACATTGTTGTCTCAGTAAGCCAGCCCTCCTATCCACAAGGAGGAGCAGTGGACCAAAGCATTATGGGGATTGTAGTCCAGGAAGGAAAGTGAGCCCTGTGTCCATGACATCATGGAGCACATGGACACCTTGAATTATACTGAAATATCTAAAAACACCAAATGACCCACATAAAACCCCCAGAAAAGTGTTTTTTTGGCTCCCAAACATCATTAAAATAAGATCTGGTTGCAAAAGGGGGTGAAGTGGCAACTTTTAATCATGAAAGTATGGGTCAGAGAACCAAAAGCATCGCGAAAGTCCAGGAAGACAGAATAGAATTGACAAGATTCATGTTTAAAATTATCCATCCCAGTTTTAAGACAGTTCATTCATCCCCTGTCTATTTACTGTATGCCTTCTTCTTAGGTGACAAGATGCCATTGTCTAGCACACGAGACAGGATACATTTCATGAACACTTTGTAGATGGTGGGGAGGAGGGATATGTCTCTCCATGTTGATGGATCATCAGGTACATTGTCTCTTTTTGGGATATGGTGAATCATATATGGCTCCTTTCCAGGATTCTGGCACTCCCTTATTGTCCAGGCAGACATTAAAGATGGATGTTATTTTCCTCACATGACTGTGCAGTCTTAAGGATTTCATATGTTACCCCTCCTCTATGCCACTAGCCCTGTCATCTGTGCAAAACGGACCCTACTTCATCAGGTGTAAAGTGGGAGGTGATTAGGAAAGTCAGCGGGCCGTACAGGTTGTATGGCTGTTTTCCCCATGGGAGTGGATCACTGATCAATATTTGGCTAAACTTGAATTAGTGCGGCTTAAGGAGGAGGCCAAGGCCATTTGAGTGTTGTTCCAATACTTTCAGAAGAAACCTGTACTGAGTCTAATGTACCTGGTGGAACGTTGTTGGTGACCCCTGAGGTGTTGCCAGTCCCTATGGCACAAAGTGAACATGATGTCGGGGTGACTGTTCCAACCGTTTTAGCCTCTTTTGATGTAAACTCATTATCTCATGCATGGCTTGTTTGGGGTTCAGTTTCTGATATTTATTGCCAGATTAGCGTGTTATATTTGGCTATAATGGTGTTAAACCATTGTGACGTCACTGGGGCAAGGAGGCGGGTCATATAGAATGATCTGGATGGCTTCGATCGTCTGTGCTGCCACAAGAAGGCAAGTTTGTTCCTACTCACGTTTGTGGCGCTCTCGGGTTGTACTGGGGCTGAATTATGTCACGTACATACTGTAACACTATTGTCCCTCGATCCATTCTGCAGCGGTAGATTGGCTCAGAGCCTCGGGGGAGGGAACGACTGAGAGGAAACCTTTTCAGGATCCGCATCACATATTTCAGCAGCGCGAAACCCAGCTGATCTCCTCCTCCTCGTCTTGTTGCTGTAAATACACCGTCCTTGGGAAAACATCCCGTTCGGTATAATGTTATTAGGCGATTTTCGCTATTATTAAAGTTACTGTAGCAGGCAATTTGTATTAGGGGTGGGGAGGGGCTCGCGAGACATGGCCAAAGCATTCTGCTCAAAACTCCTGCTCTACATTCATGATGGCAGTTACAACGGGTGTGTGTGTTTTATAACGCACTTTACATTTGAAACTAATCAAAGTGCTACATGAAGAGAAGGAGAATAAAATAAAATAAGTATAAAAAAGTATAAAATAAGGACAATTCATGCATTTCGTGGTCAAGTCTACTGCTAAAAGGTTAAAAGCACACCGGGCATCTAAAAAGTCCAACTAGCCATATGCCTAGAAAAGTCTATAGTTCCCTTTGAAAAGCGTCCATGGATTGTGGTGCTCTCTAAAACACGCACACGCAGGTGGTAATCTGTGTCATGGTCCCAACTAGCCCCCAATTCTTCTAGTGTGGATGTTATTATCACTTTATCAGCCATCGCTCTTGGTCGCGGGCGGTGCGTGTGAATCATCCTCCCTCCTGACACAAAGACTGAAAGGAAAGAAGGTTCCAGTGATTGGGTGAGTCACCCGTCTGAGGGAAGATACTGACCTGTCACTCAGCTCCGTGCTCCTGCTAAACCCACACCATTAAAACTGCAACACACCGCTCACACGCGCACGCACGCACGCATGCACGCACACACGCACGCACACACACAAACACACACACACCGCTCCAAGCTCTGCTGCTACGGAATGAATCATGACTCACTATAGAACAGTGGTCCGTGGGGTCCGGGGACCCTTATGAGTCTGTAACTGAGAGTGTACAAATGGAACCAAATAGACCATTTGGTTCCATTTGTACACTCTCAGAGTTAAATTTACATTGATTTTACAATTAGGGGTCCCTGAGATAGAAATGCCATTAAATGGGGGTCTGTAGACTAATGCATGTCAAACTGGGGGTCCTTGAAATTAAACGGGTTGAGAATTGTTGCTAGAGCCGTAGAAATCTTCTCTTATGGGGGTCCCTGTTGGCATAATATCTCTTCGAATGGGGGTCCTAATTAGTGTCAATTTGGGGGGGTTCCTTGACATGAAAAGGTTTGTGAATCACTACTATAGAACATCGCTTTTCTTCCAGAACCGTCATGTTTTTGTAAACATCTGCTTCTAAAACGGTTAGTCCCAATACTTGATTCTGATTGGCTGGTTACCGTTATAAAATTCACGATAATCCACACCTTCAATCACTTAATATTCCCAGCTGATCCCGCAGCTCCGCGCTTTTCCAAGTGCTCAAAGCGCTTTAAAATGGTTTATTCATTCATACATTGGGAGGTGAAGCGGCGAACAGTCGACGCCAGCGTCCTCACTTCCCACATTCACACACCAACGGTGGCGAGCGCACACCAACGGTGGCGAGCGCACACCAACCGACTCATTGGAGGCAATGTAGGGTTCAGCGTGTTGCCCATGGACAAATCGACATGTGGACTAAAGTCGACTAAAACTAGACTAACACTAAGACATTCCTGATGACAAAAATGTGATTAAAACTAAAGGAAAACTATTCAATTGACTAATACTAAAATAAAAAACTATATAATAATAATAATAGTAGTAATAATAATAATAATAACAATAAATATAGATCATGAATGCCACATAAGAAAAACTGTCGAAGTCCACACAATTTATCCATAATGTATAAATGATGGATAAGGGGTCAGGACAATGAGGCCTTTTCGTGGTGGGGTCAGAATGAAATTTGGACTGTTTTTCGTCTGTGGTACTCTTAATAAAACAATGTCGTTAACATTATAGCAAAAATGGTACCAATGAAGACGTGAGTTGGAGATCATGCTTAGGTCAGTCCATCTCTTTATTCAGTTACTTCATTAAGGCTCAGCCGGCCCATCATTGGTCCGGCCAGCTGGCAGCTCTCTAGTCCTGTAGCTGATGATGTCTGCATCTGGCCTCCATTACTGATCGTTACGAGGCAGGCTGTGATGACGGCATGACGTCCTCTTCAGAGTGGCAGGAACTAACGGCTCATTCAGACGTTATCTCTCAGTGAAAGTGGTTTAAAACACGGAGCCCGCCAGAACCGTACTAAGAGTAGAATAAAGGGCCGTGCAAACGGGGAGCGATAAAACGCGCCTATAGTTCATTTGTAGGTCTGCTTTTTTTTTTTTAATCAAAGAACGACTGACATAGAAACATAGCTTTTTCAGAAAACTCTCAGGATGTAGAAGACATTTTTAGAATCTGATTTCAGGTCAGAATGGGTTAATAACTAAGTGCTTGTGACTAACTGATATAGCTACACTTGATGCATCAGAAAACACAGGTTTCTGATGTGTGCTGTGTGGATAAGCCTCTGTTTTCTCATAACAGGACTATGAGTCACTATGAGTCATTGGGCTGGGTTAAAGGTTTCCATGACTTTCATTTCTTTATTCGCTTTCATGACCTCAATTACACCCACACAACCTGAACTTTGAACATTCAGTGGGTTTTCTCTGTTGTGTTCTGAAGCCTGTTGAGCTTCAATGAAAACAGGCAAATAAAATCCCTAGTTCCCAGTTACATCTGCTGGCAAGTTGTCGTTGATATGTCATAATGATATGTACCACGTTACGTAATAGTGTGCCGGAAGTTGCCGACCTACAAGCTCAGTGCGTGGTGTGTTCTGAGGTTGTAGGTTGGCTATTTTCCACGGACGGCACCGTATGTTTGACAGAACATAAGAGGTTTGGCAGGATACGTCTATACCAGGGGTTCTCAACCCGTGGGTCGTGACTCACTGTATACACCATGGGTTTCCAAAGTGGGGTCCGGGGACCCCTGGGGGGACTTGAGGGAGTTCCAGGGGCTCAATTAGAGATAGTTACAAATCGACCCTTATGGGTCTGTAACTTTCGTTCCATTTTTACACTCTCAGAGTTAAATTAACTGTGGTTTTACAAAATAAATTGGGGTACCAGAGATATAAATGCCATTAAACCGGGGGGTCCGTAGCATAATACGTGTGAAACTGGGGGGTCCATGACATGAATACGTTTCGGAATCAATGCCAGAGCCGTAAAAATCCTCCCTTATCGGGGTCACTGGCATATGTTTTCAAATGGGGGGTCCAGCTTATCGGGGTCACTGGCATATGTTTTCAAATGGGGGGTCCAGCTTATCGGGGTCACTGGCATATGTTTTCAAATGGGGGGTCCAGCTTATCGGGGTCACTGGCATATGTTTTCAAATGGGGGGTCCAGCTTATCGGGGTCACTGGCATATAAATAATAAATGTTGATTTGGGGGTCGTAGACATGAAAAAGTTTGGGAACCACTGGTATACACGACTCACTTTATACATGTCTTTACAGTGACTTAAACTGTACAGACGGTGACTCTCTTGTCATACCCATACAACACCGTGGGTGTTGCATGCACAGTATTCAGTATCGTACCGCAGTCCTCAGTGTGTGTGTGTGTGTGTGTGTGTGTGTGTGCGCGCGTGCGCGCGTGTCTTGAGTTTTTCTGCATTATTTCCCCATGCACAACGCAGGTGTCATCATGGCGCGCATATAATCATAACGACAATTCCACCGTTGAGAATATACAGCCTAATAACGACGCGTCTCCGAGCTGAGCACGGTGCATTTATAAAAAAAATGTCCACAATAATATCATCAGATTATGTTGGGGCTAATTGTGTTTGAGTTATCGGTTTACAGCAACATCCGCCGGGTGCAAATAGAAAATTGAAAAATGACTTAATTGAAAATCCTACCCGTGAGACTTGGCCTCCAAATGACATATGAAACAAGGACAGCTCTCTCTCTCTCTCTCTCTGTCTCTCTCTGTCTCTCTCTGAAAAGAGCATTCAACAGATGTACATTAGACAACCGTTGTTCTCTTCCTCTTGGTCTTCAAACATGTAATGTATGTACAGTACAGGCCTGCTTTACATCCTGGTGCCAATAGTCTGACAGTCCGTCGTTCCAAAGCACCATTGGGCCGATGGTGCACATTAAAACTAAGCATATTATTGAGGGCATCAGAATAATGGGCCATTGGCCTATAATGGGGCTCCCTTCAATCCGTAGACCTTGTAATCAGGGACACAACAACACACATAGAGAACCAGCAGTACAGCCAAATGCTATCCTATGTTCTTCTATGCTGGGATCTGGAGAACGATTCTACGATGAGAGTTCTGAATACATTGTCAGATCTAAAATACCCTTAATCATGTTAACAAGTATTATCTTAAGCCATTCTGGGCGGGAACCCTTTTTGGGGTTTTAAACATTATGTTATAATTTAGCTATTGAAAAATAGCAGATCTACAAGCTCATAGCGCGCCACCGAGTGGTGCACTACGAGCTTGTAGGTCTGCTATTTTTGAAAAAGCGTGAAAATGTGCCTCAAATTTGGAATATATTTATATTCAGAACAAACGTTTTTAACTCAAATCTTTGCTTCTGGAGGGTCCCTGGAACAACATATTTTCAGATGTGGGTCGGAGGCCAATTACAGATCATTTCTGGGGTCCTTGACATGAAATATTGAGTGATATAGGCCTAGAAACATAGGTATTTCAGAAAACTGTCAGGATTTAGAAGAATGTTTTTTTCAGGCCTAAATGGGTTAATAGTGGTCCCTTGCTGTATATCTACTGTACTGTCAGAGCGTTATTGCTGAACTCCTGTTGAACTGTGATTTGATTTGCTAAGAGCAATAAATATTATGTGTGCAGTACTCTATCTCCCTTCCTCATGAGGCAGGGCTTAACGTGCTGTTAACCCATTCAGAACCCCTTTTGGTGTTTTAAGCATCATGTTGTGGTTTATATAAGCTATTGAAAAAATAGCAGATCTACAAGCTCGAGTTACGAGCTTGTAGATCTGCCATTTTTGAAAGATCGGGAAAATGAATATGTTTTTAACTCAAATCTATGCCCATAACATATTTTCAGATGGGGGTCGGTGTCCTTGACATGAAATGGTTTGAGAACCACTGACATAGAAACATAGGGTTTTCTTCTCGGACAAGACGTTTTGTAGAATCTGGTAAATCCAGTAAAGTGCAGGATTTCCATTCTGGTGGTTCTCAACATCGGGTCAACGTTACGTACGTGATGCGCTTCATTCCCCTCCGAGCTATTAGAAACCGCTTGGTTTCCACATTGTCAGATTGCTCCTTTCCAGTTCCAGGTGTTCCATGTTTCTATGTCAGTGTTGCTCAAACTATTTCATGTCAAGGAATTATCTGTAATTGTCCGCCGACCCCCATCTGAAAATATGTTGTTCCAGGGACGCCCCCAGAAGCCCCCACAAGCTCTAGCGCGGCACTCGGTGCCGCGCTATGAGCATGTAGAGCTGCTATTTTTCAATGGCTAAAGTGTAACATAATGCTCAAAACACCAAAAGGGGTTCCCGTACAGAATGGGTAAAATCCTAGGGAAAATCAAAGGTTCAAAGCTTGAGCTTTCTCACTTTCATTGGCATTCCATTAAACTTGAAGAGACATAAACACCTACATATTGACCCACCGTATCTTCACACATGGGATCCAACACGTGTATGGAATATTAATTATAGTATGTAATCACTCAGCGATTAATGAATAGCCAGGCGAGCCAACTAAGGTATTCATTTGACATGTAATAATAATGAATCAGGGGGGGATACTGGCAGAAAGGTGCTTCTACTGTAATTCACATGACATTAGCATTCATCATCTTCATAGGAACCTTTAGCCAGGGAATGCAGATCAACACACACTAATTCATTTTGGACGGGAACCCCTCTTGATGTTTTAAGCATTGTTATACTTTAGCCATTGAAAAATAACAGATCTACAAGCTCATAGCACGGCACCAAGTGCCGCGCTACGAGCTTGTAGGTCTGCTATTTATTTTTAATCGTGAAAATGTGGCGCAAATCTTTGAATATATATTCTTTCAGAGCCAAAGTTTTTAAGTCAAATCTTTGCTTCTGGTCCCTGGAACAACATATTTTCAGATGGGGGTCGGTGGCAAATTACATATAATCTTGGGATCGTTTGACCTGAAAATGTTTGAGAACGACTGACATCAGAAAACTGTCATGATTTAGAAGACATTTGTAGAATCGTTCCCAGGTCAAAATGGGCTAATTCATTCCTGTCCATGTTTATTACCTCACACTCTCCAGCTCTCCTCTCCACCAGCGTATCTCCAGAGAAATGAACCTGAGTTGCAAACTGTAAACAACTTCTTCTTTTTTTTCGTACACCAAATTTCTTCGTCTACGAAAATAATATGTATATAACAATACGCACGTATGTGTGTGTCGTATCTGCATGTAGGCTGTCTAACATGTGAATAAGAGCAACAACAAAAATAAATAAATATATATATATATATAGAGATATATTCTTTTTATATAGATTTTTTTTGTTTTGTTACTGGATTAAATGAAATTAAAAGACGGATTATTGCGTCCGTGGTTTAGATTGGTTTATCCACTTTTCTTTTTACTACGATATTTGGTGTAGAGGGAGAACAATAAGAAGTGGGTATTATGGGACGGCGGTGGCTAAGGGGTAGAGTGGCCACTAGGGGGCGGCGGTGGCTCAGGATGGTAACCACAAGGTCGCCAGTTCAAACCCGGGCTCTCCCAGAGTGTGTCCTTGAGCAAGACTCTGAACCCCTAATTGCTCCTGATGTGCAGGTTGCATGGTTTCCGCCGCCATTGGTGTATTAATTGTGTGTGTGAATGGGTGAATGTAATGCACAATGTCTGTAAAGCGCCTTGGATAAAGGCCCTATATATAAATGCACCATTTACAATTTACCATAAACTGGGAGACATGGGTTGAACAAGTATAGGGTTTATGAAAGTGGTTAAAATGGGTTCTTTATATAGAACCATTAGAATGAATTATTCTTGAAAGAACCTTTTGGTCTGAAAAATAGTTCAATATGACACCCCTCTGAAGGACCTGCAGTTTCAGTTCCAGTCTATTTGTATGTGTGTACCACCATGCTGTACTAGCAAGATACAGGATTGTTAGACAGAAGACAAATGAGCCAGCAGACAATTCAATAAGGATTTGGGGGCCTGGGGAGAGAGGACCATTATACTAAAAGCTGGCAGGAAGAATAGAGAGGTGTCTGAAAGTGAAGCGAGAGGATCATGTTCACGGTTTTAGCACTTCTAACTGCAGGATTACTGTCTGTTTTAGCACTTCTAACTGCAGGATTACTGTCTAAAGCAGGTGGCTGATCTCAAACCCGCGGGGACCCAGGGGTCCTTCAAGGGGGGTGGGGGGGGGGGGGGGGGGTTGGGAAAAAGTACTTGCATGTTTTACTTAAGTAAAAGTATCAATACTCCATTACAAGTAAAAGTCGAGAATTCAAAATGTAGGGCCTACTTGAGTAAAAGTACAAAAGTATTGGCAATTTGGCATCAAAATGTACTTACAGTATACCAAAAGTAGAAAGTATAGTTATTATGGATAATGTTTTCGAAATGGATACAAATCCTTAGCAGTACAACTTGTAGATTGACTATTTTCAAATGGCCAAAATGTACAAGGGGCTTAAAGTGGTTAATTAAGTTTTGTAATAATAATCAATAATAATGTCATATTATTGTCAAATAATTGTTCAATAAAAGTACAACATTTGCCTCTGAAATGTAGTGGAGTAGAAGTCATTGTACTGACAATTTAACGTACTTCCATTTGTACACTCTCAGAGTTATATTAGCATTGATTTTACAATATAAATTGGGGGTCCCAGAGATAGAAATGCTATTAAATGGGGGGTCCGTAGACTAATGCATGTCAAACTGGGGGTCCTTGAAATTAAACGGAGACGTACAAATCTAGAGACGTACAAATCTTCTCTTATTGGGGTCCCTGGCATATATATAAATGGGGGTCTGCAGGCTATTTAGTTTAAATTTTGGGGTCCTTGACATGAGAAAGTTTGGGAACCACTGTGCTATACGTTCAAAAACATCTTGAAAAAAAAAATCTCTCTGATCTCTCTCTCTCTCTCTCTCTCTGTCTCTCTCCCACAGGATCACATTCTGCCACCTGCCCTTCCAGAGTAAATGGCTGTACGTGGGGACGGAGCGCGGGAACACGCACATCGTCAACATCGAGTCCTTTGTGCTGTCCGGATACGTCATCATGTGGAACAAGGCCATCGAGCTGTGAGTTGTTGTGTGCTACTGTGTCACAGGAACATTAACCCATTTTGACCTGAGATCAGATTCAAAAAATGTCTTTACATCCTGACAGTTTTCTGAAAAAGCTATGTTTCTATGTCAGTCGTTCTTCGATTTTTCAAAAATAGCAGACCTACTAGCTCGGTGGCGCGCTATGAGCTTGTAGATCTTCTATTTTTCAATAGCTAAAGCATGACATAATGCTAACACCAAAAGGGGTTCCCGCCCAAAATGCTTTTAAAGTGATGCTGCTGCTGATGCGTGCGTGTGCGCTTGCGCGGAAACTAATTCACATAGAACAATAATTTAAAAACCTGACGCCAGACGCCAGACATTTTTAATCAATTTCAGACTTTAATTACAGGACTGTAAAGAGAACAGTCCAAAAATAAGACAATTATGTGTAGTAGACAAAGACGAGTAGACAAAGACGAAATATAAAAATGTGGACTTACATTTTGCAGCTGCAGCCAGGAAGCAGTTTACTTAATTATCACATTGATTGGAAATGGGGGAAACATAATTATCCTGACTCTGTAAACAGCTACGTAACAAAAGCTCAGAAGTGAAATCACATAACATTTTATTTTTTTGAATCTGCTCAAAACCTGCATGTAAAAGCTAGGGCTGGGACTTCAACTGATTCACAGTGTTGGCAAATAACTTAAGTAACTAGTTACTTTCAGTAATATTATTACTTTTTCACCCAGCAACTAGTAAAGTAACTAGTTACTTTCACATTTGGAGTAATAATAGGCTGTATTACATTTACTTTTCTCCAAAAGTAACTCTACTATTTTCACGAGCCTTGGTGGTACTGTGGGCTTGAGTGTTTATTTATAATGGTAGACTGGGTTGGGGTCGAGTTACCTTGCAGGCTGCTGATCCGCTTTAGATCTAGAGACTCTAGAGCAGATACGGAAACGATGCACACTCGTCTGTACGTGTGAAGTATCGGACGCAGAAGGGGGCGGGCCTTAAACCGTCCGGAACGCGGAAAACAAACTGGGTAGTGAGAGACTCTGTTCAAAGGTTGCGTTTCATTATCATATTGAGCCCAGGTGTGGTTTTCCTTTAGTCTGTAATTTATGAATTCATACACAGTAAAAGTCTTAGGCCCTCATTTATCAATGGAGTGTAAAATCTGCCTCAAATTCGAGCGTCGGTTTTGGAGTACACTCACGCCGGCACGGCATTTATAAAGTGATCGCTGACAGCTGATCCTTGCTTAATTTCATTCCTAGCATTGATAAATGTGTTCTTAACCCATTCTGAACGGGAACCCATTTTGGTGTTGGCATCATGTTATGCTTTAGCTATTGAAAAATAGCAGATCTACAAGCTCATAGCGCGCCACCGAGTGGCGCGCTACAAGCTTGTAGGTCTGCTATTTTTGAAAAATCGAAGAACGACTGACATTTTTTAGAATCTGATCTCAGGTCAGAATGGGTTAATCAGACCAGTGTGTGTCCAGTGGAAACCTCGTATGAATCTGATCTCAGGTCAGAATGGGTTAAATCTATCTGGCACACCCTATAAAATCGAGCCTCGCCCTCGTTTTTGCAATATGAACAACTGCAATACGACCAGGGATAATGTATGGCTGAGTGGTCGTTGTTGATAGATAAATCAACCTGTCGGTGATTTATCTATCAACAGTGACCACACAGCTAGCCATACATCCCTTACTTAGTATATGTTAAAGATGGAGTGCCGTGATTGTTGTACTTTTTTCAGTTTTTTATGTGTCTATGGAGTTAACATTACTCTAATAGACCCCCAGGTGTGGTTATATGTCTTCCCTGTGTATTTTTGGTTTCTTCCTGAAAGCTGAAAGCCTTTCGAGTCGGGGTGACGACGGCACTCCATCTTTAAGGAGTGAAATGCTCTTTCAATGACTTTCTGTCCCATAGCAGGTGTAGCGGAAGACCTGAAGGACAAATCCTTTCCCAGGATAATAATTCTCGTCACATTGTTCTTTTGACAACATAGACAGAAACGCCAGAAAGCGAATGGAGGACATATTTCACTCTGGCTGGTTCGAGCTGACGGCTGCCCTTTGTTTACGGCGGTTGATAAATATCTGAGATAGAGTTGGTGTCAGTGTAGGGGTCGGCTGAGGTGTCTGAGGATGTGAGGATGGGATTCAGGCCAGCGGCATGCATGCGCTTGTGACAGTGGCCAAAAGAGTCACATTAAACTTGTATACCATTAGCTGAATTATTGCTCCATGAGCAACACAAAAATATATTTATGAGTGCACTGTTTTAAAGTGTGGTTTGCAATAATTATTGTGAAACCCAAAGGAAGTTGTCCTCTGCCTAAGACTACGCCACTTTAATTTCTTCTGGAGATAAAGAACTCCGTTCAACACTCTTAACCTTAAACATACAGGACACTCAGGTTCATGTTTTACAGGTAAGGGCAATGTAGATTGAAACACCAGGAAAGGACTGAGACAGAAATGTTTTTAAGGGGGTTACAAAAAAGCTATACATATTGACTTTAACAAAAAAAACATCTTGTCCCAGGATGCACCTGGGACGTATCCTCAGTGATGTATCCCAAGGTCATCAGGGTTTCGAGTCTCTCGAACATCATACCCCTCAATCAAGTCCCGACTCACGTCCCAGTAGCTACACTCAATAGGGCAAAACCAGGGCCACACAATCCGTTGGAACTACTCCAGAACAACTCTGCCAGGGCTGGGAGGTACACTTATGGCGCATGGAAGGACTATAGGCTCTGTGGGTTGACTCCTGTCCGGGCCCCTCCTACGTCTCACCAGGCCCAGGACCTGTGCGTTGCACCAGAGTCCCAGCACTAACTACAGCGGTCACTCTAATTGGCCAAATACAAATGAATTGAAAAATACTAAAAGCCCTACTTCCTAACATGAAATCACTTAACAAAAATAACAAAAGCAAATCAATAACTTCCTTAAAATTCTCTTATATCAAATGTGCAATATGCAATGAAGGGGTTAAAGTGCTGAGATGTGCAGGGGGGTTATCGGCATGGTACTTCTCTTCTCACTTCAACAGCAGCCACTCCGAACACACAAGTAGGTATAGGCCAGTTTCATCAATGTCTAATTATGGATCTGGTAGACATGGGAATACGTTGGCATGAAGTACTGCGGATGTTTATTTACAGACAACCCAGGTGTAAACCTGGGTCCTTCCTGAATATGGCGTGCAGTACTCGCTCAAGCTCTCTCCGTGCAGTCTGGTATGGCTCTGTCTTGTCTCGTTCCAACGGCCCCGGTCAAGTTCACTTGACAATCGGCGTGTAACCGGCCCTTTCCGCTGCCTCTGCACCTCAGCTCTGGCCCCCCGCCATTCACCAAACACGTCACTCACTACTGAGCTCTGCTTCCCCACACACAACATACTGCCTTCTCTCTGCTCTCCCATGTGAATGAATCTCTGGCCCCATTTATAGCATGTGTAACTCCCACCCCAATCACAGGCACACTGCCTTCTCTCTGCTCTCCCTTGTGAATGAATCTCTGGCCCCATTTATAGCATGTGTAACTCCCACCCCAATCACAGACACACTGCCTTCTCTCTGCTCTCCCTTGTGAATGAATCTCTGGCCCCATTTATAGCATGTGTACAGTAACTCCCACCCCAATCATTAACGTGGCTTGCACTGATCAGGCAATCAGGGCGATACAAAACACGGCGATACAAAACAACATGCATAGGAAACAACATAATGAAGTACCAGAAATTAGGGGGCCATGCTTGCATGCGGGCCCTTTTGTCTAAGACAAATTTCTTCCTCGGGAGACAAATAAAGCTTGAACTTGATAACCGACACAAATAAATAGCACCCCTCGGTAGCATCTGTCACACATGCTTCTTCCTCGCACACTGCAGCTCTGCCCGGTAAAAAAAACTAAGTTTCTGTTTACCTCTGACACGGTTTGATTTGTGAAAACAAAAAAAACAGAGAGGGAGACATATTTTTGGAGGAACACAATAACCCATTTTCAACCATATCTGTATAGAATCGGTCCAGTAAATGTACTGCAAATGTAGTTATACCAAAGATTATAAAGATGCTCAAACTTCATTGGAGCCACTAGACTAGTCACAATGGACTACAAATCCTACAAATGGTCTCCTAAGTAGGGATTGCTCTTCCCCGACCTCCCCACCACTCCCCCGCCCTCCTATCTCCCAACAACACTGACAACACCATGTTGCATTATATGGCAAATTATATGGCAAATGTCATGATTCCCATTTCCAAAATCAGCCCTCATCAACCAAGACAGTTGGAAAATTATATTATTAAGCATGGGAACATGTCCATTCATTTCACGTGATAATATGCACATCCATCAGAAACATGGACTCTATCACCACTTTCCAAACCCACCTCAAAACCCATCTGTTTAGGCAGGCCTATGACCCTGCATGACCTGTCTGCTGCAAGCTGTGTTTTTGTTCTGCTTTTAACTGTTCTGCTTTTAACTTGTACTGTTTTAACCTGTACGGCGACCTTGAGTGCCTTGAAAGGCGCCTTATAAATAAAATGTATTATTATTATTATTATTACATATTCACATATTGTAATCTTAAATATGGGGCCAGAGCCCCCTATGTGTCGTCCGTCAAATTGCAGATGGACAGAGAGCCTCTTCCGGACTCCTCTCAAATCTCGCGAGAGTTTGTTTGATGGGATAAAGAAAGGTTTATAACAAAGTAGATTTTCTCCTGATTTGTCTCGCTAAAAGAAGCCATTTTTAGTATGAATATCTTGGAAATATCGTGTGCCTTGTGATGATTGGGTCCAGTATTTAGTTCAGTGATCATGGAGTTAAGGAATGGATCATGAGCTGTGTTCACGTTCACTCTCCCATTGGAAATGAATAGACTCCAACATTCTTCCAGTCTCCTAATAATGTGTCGGCCCACTTCACGCAGATACAGGAAGTAAAGTGGAATTTGTGCCTCTTGCCATTTCCTCTTAAAATAATAATAAGAATGAATTGCATTTTCTATGCACTACGTGCCTACTCAAAGCGATTACAATGGTTCATTCATTCATACATTGGGAGGTGAAGCGGCGAACAGTCGACGCCAGCGTCCTCACTTCCCACATCCACACACCAATGGTGGCGAGCTCACACCGACCAACACATTGGAGGCAATGTAGGGTTCAGTGTCTTATGCCCAAGGAAACTTCGACATGTAGACAGGAGGAGCCGGGATTTGAGCCACCGACCCACGGATCATTGGATGACCTGCTCTACCTCTTGAGCCACAGCCGCCCCTCTTGTGTTACACTCTCCACCGATGGATGGATGAACGGTTGGATGATATTTTCGTTTGATTTGATTCATTTTCTTCACTAATATACGGTAGTCCAGCAACCAAATCCACCTTCATAAGGAAGCCCTTATACAGGCCTTTATTCTGACCGACAAGCCAACCCAAAGTTTCACAATGTCTCTATTTCTTTTCATGAAAAGTGTCTCCAGTTCTTTGTGCGTTTTGTGAAAGCCTTTCGCCAGACGGCGAGCAAAGGCCCCAGCCGATCAATAGATTCAATACCTTCCCTTCTGAGAACTCTGTGAATGCTCTCTCCAGACAAAGGCAAACAGCCTTGAGCATAATGGCACACCATAATGGAAAATTCACCACAAATGTTCTAAGAGCAAGGAACATAAAGCAAAGTTTATTTTCTACAAAGATCCAGCTGATATGTCAAAATCAAGTTGTTGCTCTCTCTCTCTCTCTCTCTCTCTCTCTGCGTGTGTGGGTAGAATACATTGTGAGGACAATTTTCCATGACCTAAATAGAAAACAAGGTAAAGTAAGTAAGTAGCCTTGCCGAGCCATGAGGCCCATAGGGCAGGAGCCTATCTCCTGTTTCTGTAGTGTGAGGCAGCTTGATGTACAAGTACACCCCCTGGACATGACGCTAGTATATGTCACAGGGACTTACCCCCCCAATCCAACCCTTGATGCTGAGTGTCAAGCAGGGAGGCACTGGGTCCCAATCTTTGGTATGACCCGGCTGGGGATTGAACCCCGACCTCCCAGTCTCAGGGCGGACATTCTAACCACAAGGCCACTTAGAACAAATAATCGGCTGAAGATGGACGGATGGATGGAGGCTTACAATTAGTAAAGTATTCATGGTTGGGGTTAGGAATAAAGTGTTAGAGTTTGGCTGATCAATCTGTATGCTATTATTCATTTATTTTCCTGCTATTTTCAATGTCAAATTGCGACGATTACCGTATATTTTTGTAATTTCCATAATGTTGCTGATGTCTGAGGTGGGCGAATCTTTCAGTTCCTTCATGATGCTCAGTGACATCATAATGTTGCTGATGTCTGAGATGGGCGGGTCTTGCGGTACCTTCATGATGCTCAGTGACATCATAAAAGATAGGTTTGTTTCCCTGCCCACATCCAGCTGTTTTTTTCTACAGGCAGGTAGGCTACGTAGAAATCGGGTTCGGGTGAATTTCACCTGTGTTTAGAAAAATCCCATACACCCGCAATGGATTTTTGTATTCGGTGTGCATGGACCATTCTCACAGGAATGGATGGACCAAAGGAAAATGTAGTGAACAAAAATAAAGTAAAATCTGTCTTCATTTTAGTTCACTGACAAAGACTAGAGTAGACGAAATACTATGTATTTATTTATTGTATAATTTTCTTCCTGTGGTCATGTGATGTGCATGTACGTGCTCGCTCTGTTTACAAACAGAGGCAACGGCACGTGCGCAGCCCCCCCACACACACACACGCACTGTACAGGAGTTGAATGGACTGCATGCTGTGCTCAGAACAGCTACAAAAGTTCTTATTGGACAAACTGTTAACACTCCAGGAGTTGTGAAGAAATAGGTGAGTGACATGCAGGCTGTAGCAGCACGTATGAACGCGGCGCGTGTGTGCGTGCGTGCAGCCTACTGTAGTAGCAATAATAGTAACGTTAGCTTAGCACGTAGCACATGTGGCGTGCGTGTGTGTGTGTGTGTGTGTGTGTGTGAGTGAGTGTGTGAGTGAGTGAGTGAGTGGTTAGTGTGTTCTAACCAGGAGTTTAGTAATGTGAGGCTGCACTGGGATCAGTTGGTTAAACTAGTGGACATTGTATAGAGTTGTCTTGTACTGTATACTGCACTGGGATCAGTTTGTTGAATGGAGTTGGTTGAATAGATCTTTTGAGTGGTGCAACCACTCCAAGGAACATCTATGTCCATGTCACTCCACGTGTCCCTATGTTTAGAGAGGGGCAAAAGTGGTGCTGTTGTGCTAGAAACAGAGAGAGAGAGATAGTGTTGCACACTTGCACTGTTGCCTGCTAATTAGAGAGAGAGAGAGAGGTGCCTGCTAATTCCCCCACACAGTAACTCTGTCATTTATCGACCGTTTCGAATGCGGGGCTGGCACCCTGGGCGCGTTCCTGTGGGTCTGGAAGTTCCAGGGACCCACCGGGGACCCCCACATGGAGTTGCAACACTCAGTTCACATGGGTGTGTTTTTTTTTAATGGAATATTTTACATTGGGTAAAATATACCCGTGTCTAGTGATGGTGTAACAAAAAATATGTTTAGTATTCTAATCTAGGGTTAAGAATAGTACAAACGTGTACTATACTACTGTGTGTGCGTGCATGCATATAGAGCTGTTGCAGTAGTAGCCTTATTTACTATGTGTATTCAGGGTTGAGTGTGGGCAGCAGGCATGATAAACCGGCTCAGTTGAACTTCCTGCCCGCTGTGCTGTGCTCCACTTCACTCCTCGACAGCATACCATGGTTTGTTTATACTGTAGCAGCTGCTGTGAAACATATCGAGACATTTTGGTTATGTTGAACTCTCAAGTGGATGTTAAAGCCACATGATACCAAAACAACATGATTAGTTGGTATTATGCAAATGTGGTGTATTTCTCACGCATGGGTTTGATATGAATAAATGGACCGCCTTGACCGTGCAATGTAGTTTACTTCAAAAAGCAGCAATAAGAGTCAAAGTCATACGATTTGTCACACACGCGACTCCGCATTTGACCCATCTCTTGGAGCGGTGAGCTGCAGCCAAGGAGCGGTGAGCTGCAGCCGTGCCGCGCTCGGGAATCATTTGATTAGTAGATTTGACAAAGAATGTGTTGCTGTTGGGGCAACAGAAGTATCTACATTGCTATTCATCACTTAAATTACTTTCCACCTCAAGCACACAAAAGAGCCTATAATATCTACAAGCTCATTGATTTGAGCCCGATACAATGTAGAATGCTATATCACTATTGGTAAATTGTCATTGCATCTGCCTTCTCACACTCTTCTCTCTCTTTCTATCCCTTATCCCCCCTCCTCTCTCTCTCTCTCTCTCTCTCTCTCTCTCAATTTCAAAAGGCTTTATTGGCATGATAAATATGTTCTACATTGCCAAAGCGTACATACAACAAAACAAAAGTCAACATTGTGCACACAGAGACAGAGACAACTCACTGCACACACAGAGACAACAACAAACATCCCAACAATAATGAACAACAAGCAATACAGTAAAAATGAAAATAAATTAACAAACAGCAACTTAACTCTCTCTCTCTCTCTCTCTCTCTCTCGCCACACAAGATCGACAAAAACACACCCAGGGCCCGTGGTTCATCTGAGCGACAGCCCAAAGGATGAAGGCAAGGTGAGTACTAGGCACAGATGAAAGAGACCTCCTTTATCCTCCCTTCCACTCTCCCGGGTTGGAGCCGTTTAAGCCTCCCCTTCGATTATTATTAGCCAACGTTCCTCGCAAATTCCTCCCCTTCCGTCTCCACCATGAGCAGGCGCATGCAGGGAAATACAGTATCATAATGTATATACAGTAGGAGGAAGACTGATATACTGAGCCGTTTATTTTTGTTTTGTAATTTACTTTAATTCCGCAGACTTATAAATTGACTGCCACGATTGTCTCTGTCTCTGGGGAATACGTTAGTCTGACATACTAATAGAGCGTCGCAGTCCCGCCCCCCCGAGAGACCCGTTCATTTTCCTCATAGACTTTTCAAAAAAGTATTAATTTAAAGACGTTTACGCCGCGGACAAAGCCAACTCTTGTCGTGACAAATCATGACAATAAACACAATGTTTTGGGCCGAACAAATAATTAGAAAGAAGAAATAAACAGCAGTTTTAATTATTTGTTTTTGTCCAAAATATTGTGTTTGTTGTCATGATTTGTCACGACTCGAGTTGGCTTCGTACGACGCTTAAAAGGGCTTTAAATAAATACTTTTTGAAATGTCTCTGGAGAAAATGTATTGGGAATTATTTCCTGGGCCTGGCGTCGTCATGAATGGGGGCGGGACTGCGACGCTCGTCGCTCTATAGTCCCTCATATGTGGCCGGTTAAGACTCACCCGTGGCTTCGGCGTGCGGTTAGGGTTAGGTTAGTGTTCGAGGTAGGGTGTTGGACTATTCAGTATTTTAGCCGTGACCTAAGAGCCCCCTCCAGAGATACTTCCGGGTCCTACATTTGTGTCGCTTTTGTGTCCCCATAGAGTTATATTGTGTCCCTCTGTCGGACTATTATGAGACTAAAACAACCACGAAAGTCTCATTTTACCGCTTTCCTTGCAACAACAAAGCTACTGGTCTCCCAAATCTGGCTGTGACAGGCTATCTGCCCCACACTGAATACTATCGCCATTTTATTTCATTGTGTCAAATAAATCCTCCATTAGAGATCATTTTAATGCAAACTAGATTCAACATACTCACCCTGCACACATTCTAAATATGCCCCCGAAATATTGTACTGAGCAAATGTTACCACCTTCAATGATAATATTTATTATTCCACATCATATATTTTCTTTGTCATGGACACTTGTACAGAACATTAATAATTCTACTGGAGTTGGAAGCAAATATAGGTGTAGTGAAATGGCTTTTTTGGCATTTTATTTTGAAGTTTCAGCCTCAGACGGCCCTCCAGGCTATGGGGACGGAGGTCTGTCTCATGCCTGACCACATGCACACACATGCACAGTGGTTTGTTTACAAGTGACGGAGAGACCTGCAGCAAAGCCAGCGGGTTATCTCTAACCTGTCTGGAACACACTGTCTGGATGTCACCTTGAATGAGATTAAAAACGGAGGATTTCTGTAATCAGTAGCAGCTGTGTTTGGACGCACAGGAATGGGACTCAAACGGGCAAGCTTCATTTCTATTGATGTGTATCTCTACACGTCATTACGCAGCAGTTTTCATTTTAAGGAAGTAATTAAGTAGTTAAGGGCGTGTTCATCAGTGCCCATACCCGGTTGGCGAAAGGGCCTTTCTGTGTGCATGTTCTCCCCGTGTCCCCTAGGGTAGGTACCCTCACAAGGAACATGCAGTAATCCTAAACTACCTCCCCCTGGCCAGGGGGGATGTAGTTTAAAAATTAAAAAAGAAAACAGTGAGTTATCAAAAAAAGTTGTATTATCAACGTTGTTTTTTTTTTATCAACAATCTGTAGCCGACAGCAAAATTGCAGTGTAGAGAGAGAAGAGACCGGTACATAGTACATAGTCAACACTGGTCAAGTTAACTATGCATAGCGTGTTTTAAATGTGTATTTTCACCTGCAGACGAAGCCGCTTCTAGCATAACAAACGTCCTTGGAAGCCGAGCGCTGTGAGATATTAAGGCCATGGAGCGGAATCGATTGTCCACGCGGCCCATTGGCCCTTGATGTGTGTGTGTGTGTGTGTGTGTGTGGTTGAAAATGTACTGAGAGGCTGTCAGAAGCACAAGCTGCAAACTATAATGTGAGAATGTTTTCTTGGTTACTAGTCCTGACAACGTGTCGGATAGAGAAACCGTGAATAAAGGAAATGTGGTTTCTGCTACATGGATCTGACACGCTGGTGTCCAGTTGATGTCTACATCAGTGTTGAGTTCGTTGACTAAAACGGAGGCGAAAAATGTTCCTTTTTCCACTGACAGAAACTAAATGGAAACTAAATAAAAACTAAGCTATGATGACTAAAACTAAGACTAAATATACTGACAATTTCGTCAACAAATAAAAACTAGACTAAAATGTTAGGAAGGGATTAGTCGACAAGAGATCCAGTATAAGTCATTTTACACTTGTTTGCATGCTGAAAATTGCCGATCTACAAGCTCACAATGTGGCGCCCTGCAACTCGTTGTGAGCTTGTAGATCGGCTATTTTCAGTATATATACAAGTATAAAATCAGCCTTTACGACGGCATCAAGGCTCGCCGAAATACATTTTAGTCGACTAAATGGACTGTAGATTTTGTCGACTGAAATCTTATGACATTTAGTGGACTAAAACTAGACTAACACTAAAACATTCCAGGTGACTAAAATATGACTAAAACTCAATGAAGTTTCATTCCAAAGACTATGACTAAACTAAAATAGAAATTTGCTGCCAAAAACAACACTGTTCAAGGTAGAGGGATTTTTGGTCCTGACGACAAATCATTGAGACAGATGCCCCTTGCTGGTGATTTAGATCAAAGTACAGCACAAGCCAATTGAACGTCACGGATGGAAAGCTTGCTTGTGATTATAATGCATTGTACGTGATAGAGTCACAGGTGAGTTGAGGCTAGCAAGGTAACTCCAGGGAACAATATTATTTTGTTGGACAAACAGCAGAAGCTACAAGCGTGTTAGAATTGGACAGACTTGGTTGTTTTTTCCCCAAATAAATATCTTTCAACATAAGAACAATTAGGCCAGTGGGGTTCCCAAACTTTTTCCTGTCAAGTACCCCCAAATTGACACTAATTAGCCCCGCAGACCCCCATTTGAAAAGATATGCCAGGGACCCCCATAAGAGAAGATTTTTACGGCTCTAGCAGTGATTCTCAACCAGTTTAATTTCAAGGAACCCCCAGTTTGATATGCATTAGTCTACGGACCCCGAGTGTACAAATGGAACCAAGTGGGGTCCCCGGACCACACTTTGGGAACCACTGAATTAGGCAATTAGGCAAAAATTACATATAGCACTATACTTTCAAAAGTAGTTTTATGGGCTTGCCAAATCCGAGGACAAATTGTATTACTATACTCAATGCGCGTCTACTTTGAGTGTGGAAAGTTACACACACTGCCCCACTGTATACGGACGGTTTCCAAAGACTATACATTACATGTAGTGACGTTTTGTGGGCACTTTTTTTAATGAGAAACGGGTTAGCGCTAGAAGCAGATTCAGCTACGTACAGACACACCGTTTCCAACAAGCGTCACATGAGAGTTACAGTACAAGACATAATATGGGGGGAAAGAAATACATTTGATGGCATAAACCTTTGGCTATTAACTAGAAGTATAACTTATTCTGCTTTCAGCTGCTGATAGGCTTTGAGAGTGGAACCATCGTACAGTGGGACCTCAGGATCAAGAAGGCTGACTTCAGAATCTATTATGATGAAGTGAGTAATGTTCTGTCTGTCTGTCTGTCTGTCTGTCTGTCTGTCTGTCTGTCTGTCATGATGTGATTGCGAATGGGGAAGCAATCACACAGCTATGCAGCCACACTGAGTATATATATATAAACGCTAATAAACTGTACATTTTGGGGAAGTGTCATTATTTGGTGCATATTCAGATCTTGCTCCAGCCACTGAGGAGAAGCAACGGGGACAGTGTTGCATATTAATGTCTGAGGACGCTGGCTCAGGATGTCATCTCTAGAATTCGTTGGATAATAGAAATCTTTATTTATGAAACACTTCAAAACAAAGTTACAAAGTGCTTTCCAATGGCAGAATAAAATAAAAATAATACATCAATAAATCCAAGGGCTTAAGTGAAAGCCTTTGTGTACAGGTCAGTTTCCAGCTTCGACTTAAAGGTTTTATGACATTCATTTTCATTTATTTTTCTTTTTCTTTTTCTTTTTCTTTTTCTTTTTCTTTTTCTTTTTCTTTTTCTTTTTCTTTTTCTTTTTCTTTTTCTTTTTCTTTTTCTTTTTCTTTTTCTTTTAGGTTTTATGACCTCAATTACACCCAAAAAACCTGAACTTTGAACATTCAGTGGATTTTCTGTGGTCTGAAGTTTTCTTTGGGGTTTGGAAGCCTTTTGAGCTACAACAGGCAAAATAGTGACATCTGCTGGCAAATCCCATTGACATATATGGGATTTGCAGGATCTTACATCACAAACAGCAGGAAAACCAGAGCACCTGTTTGAGCCAGAAAACCCCAGATCACAGAAAATCTACTGAATGTTAAAAGTTCATGTTTTTTGGGTGCAATTCAAGGTTGCAAACGTACAATGTTGGTCCCTGAAAATGACTGAGAATTGGAAATACTAAAATAGTTATTACGTTACACCACTGCATGTGTGTCCTCGGTTCACCTCTCGCCGCGACCGCGTTTCTCTGTTGGCGCGGCCGGTCCGCTGGGCTGATTGTGATCTCCTGTCACACCGCCATCCAGCCGCCCTCCCGAAGAGAGGCTTTTTATGGCTGCTGTTAATTACTGCTGTTTGATGTCTCCACCCCCCCCCCCCCCCCCCTGCGTTTTGTCAGAGGACTCACTCTACATTAGGCATCCAGGAGCCGGCGAGAGTCATCGTCATGACAACAGGAGACATAAACAGCTGGCAAAGAGCCTCCTCAGACCTCTGAGTGCCACTATCTCCCAGTCCCAGTTGTTGTTGTCGAATGAATGACATTATAAGCAAGCAAAGCTTTTATAGGTTGCACATCAGCAATGGTGTTGCTGATGTGTTGTCACGTGTACGTATGTTTATAAATGTTTTGTTTCTTAATGTAAAAGGTACTGTTGGCTTGTTTTGTTTAATGCTTTCATGTGGGGACTGAGCTTTTGTGTGTCTGTTGTGTTTGTAGCCCAGAATGTGGTGATTTGATTGATGGAGCACGGAAGGTGATTATTATTATAGTATTATGATAAGAGCGCCCCTCACTTCAAACAAGTGTGATATGTTTTTAGTTTTTTTCCACCATTGTGATATGACAAAGTAACACTGGGTGTTGATGAGGAACTCGGCACCCGTTCTGGCTCATTAACAAGCGCTATCTGTGCAGCAGCCCTCATTTCGTATGTGTCAGTTAACTGTTAAAGTAATAATATTAGGTGTCCCGGAGAGCCCAGGTGTCAGAAGTTAGGCTCAGGATTTCGCTGCACCTCCTGGGAAGGCCAGCTAATCATTTTCAAGTGTGACAGCAGCCAGTGCCACACTTTTTATATTTTTAATTAGTGCCATCACTGCCATGCAGACATAGATTAAGGCTGTGAAAGGCTCCCTGGACATTCTCGGACTCATTTAATTTGCACACACCAACATCGTACGCCTTCCCTGCCTCACCTGGACGCTGGATAAATGACGCATATTAATATGGAACCTGTATGTGTGTTTTTATTCCCAGGGATTAAATTACCACTTGAGCCCCATGCAGCATCCATTATATTCTGGGGGGGGGGGACATCTCTATCTATAAATTGTACTCTGTGTGTGTGTGTGTGTGTGTGTGTGTGTGTGTGTGTGTGTGTGTGTGTGTGTGTGTGTGTGTGTGTGTGTGTGTGTGTGTGTGTGTGTGTGTGTGTGTGTGTGTGTGTGTGTGTGTGTGTGTGTGTGTGTGTGTGTGTGTGTGGGGGGGGGGGGGGGGGGGGTGGGTGGGTGAATGTAATGCACAATCTATGGAAAGTGCCAT
>NC_137877.1:12261583-12296518 GCF_963924005.1 Protomyctophum bolini | reverse complement strand
TATGGCTGATCTACGAGCGCACAGCACATCTCAAACCACGGGCAGAGATGAGAGACCTGCGAGACAAGGGTCCTCGTGACTCACAAGGAACATAATGCTCTGATATTGCTCTGTGCAATAACCAGGCATTGTACACACATCAGACATATCAGCCCACAGCTTCAGATGTACAGGAAGGATACACCATTTGATGTCTAATTTCTAGGTGGTTTGTGTCTCCCTTTGTTTTATCCTTGTCAAACCAACAGAGACAACCAGGGGCATGAAATAGATTCCACTCTGGAAAATGTGCTAGAGGAGCACTTATAATGTCAGGAATGTTGCATGTCATTTAGAGAAAATGGCAAGATGAGGGGCATTGTTTGATTTTTCTTTTTGTGTACAAACAGGCATCTGCCTGAGCTACTGTATTTCTAAAGGTGACCCCAGACTGAGGAAACTTGTCCAGACTAGTCAAAGACTACTTAAAACTATCATATTGCAACAGACTAGCATTTTTTTATCTGCACAAAGACAGTCTGTCGACGAAAGATTATTTTCCACCATGCAAATTGCAGAAAGTGCTGGTTTGCTAGTTGTCCTGTAACATAGCTTAATATTCATAGTTGCCCATTGCTTTATAGTTTAAGCTTATTTCTGAAGTGTAGTTGCTTGTTTGGGCTTGCTTTCACGATTCATTCAAAATAGCTGATGTAATGGGCTCAAGTAGTGAAACTGGTTGCTTCTTTTGGATTTGTTTTCATAGACCTGGTCGCTTGTTTCACTCACATAATCTGGCAACACGGCGCTTCACACCAAAACAAACAAAGATAGCATTAATTTAGCTAGTCTTGCTTTGAAGTTGATTGATTGGTATTACATAATATTAATTGAGAGTTGATATGAATCGAGAATATGGTATCTAGTTAACACACTACACCAGTAGTCAGCCCTGAAACATGACGAGCAGACTAGAAGTCCACTCTACAGTGGAGTAATGTACCCCCCTCATCACTACAACATGGATAGCGTCTCTCCCGACATCGGCAACCGACCGGACATGTTCGGTTCTTCATCAACGGGTTCCGACACGTCGATAAGGCGATATGGACGGCAAGCGACGGGAGCTTCTCGCCGGGAGTCTCCTGCCGACACGCTCGCGACTCTTTCAAACTGGCCGACAGCCGACCGTCCGCAATGTGGAGGTAGCTTAACGAGATAGCAATACAGTGTATCTAATGATACATAGCCAACCCAGAGCTACTGTACATTATAATTATTTTTGATACAGAGACTAACTGTTCAGGAGAGGAGTTTTATTTATTTTTTAATATCCAAAATGAATTAATAGCACAGGCAGACTCTTCACATAGCCTACTAGAGCATGTCTGAAATAAATGTCAGAGCTGAAATCTACATGTAGCCTAAATATGAAATAAATGCTTAAACATGTAGCTATAGGTGTTCCTAGCCCCGTGTGCTGACAAATTTTGTCATAACATTATGACAGGCGTGATATTTTAGAGGAGACATATTCTGTCATGTAAATGATCTTGGGCTCCGTAATGTCTTGGGTTTTCTCAGTATGGTTGTGTGTGTCTGTCTGTTCGTAGTACAGTAGGGGGCCTGGGCCGTCAGCTCAGCAGAATGTCAAAGGCTTGACTGGTTCATGTCTCGTGAGAAATATGAAAGGTTATGGTTACCCTGAGACAGAGCTTTACACACTGGCTGTCCAGCCTGTCCCAGTGAAATATCATGTCTCCTAAAATGCCATCCCGTCCGGACTTTAAGATGAGTTGTTGTAAGGGGCACAGTGGCACAGTGGGTAGTGCTGTCGCCTCACAGCTAGAAGGTCCTGGGTTCGATTCCCACTCGGGACGCTGTGGGCGCTGGCAGCGTTTCCTCTCCTCCGCGTCATCAGTGCCCGAGGCGGGGTGGCGAAAGGGATTTTCTGTGTGTTTGCATGTTCTCTCCGTGTCCCCTAGGGTAGGTACCCTCACAAAAAACATGCAGTAATCCTGGTCTCTAAACTGCCTCCCCCTGGCCCTATTTGACACAGGGGTGAAAAATGGGTTACAAAATCGTGGGATAAAAATTATGAAATTTAAAAAAATAAATTGGTCAGGAAGGCTAGGCTAGCCGGGGAACAAATTGAATGTTTGTGGCGATTTTAGGTAGGCTTTAAACTTGAATTAGGAATATTAAAGTATCAAGAGTCTGAAGGAGACTGCAGTGAAAGGTCTTGTTTTGTTCTCCTCGATGAACAGCGTCTATTATCAGTGAAGGAAGCATGCCGTGGCAGAGTGACCCAGGGCACGGTCATGACATTCCATTACTGGCCTGTCATATTGCCAATTAGTCCGATAGATAGGGAAAGAGAAGGACGTCTGAGATGGAGAGACAAGGCTTGAATGAGACGGACACAGGCGGGACACCTTTTCTATCGAGTCATGTCCATTTTCATTAACCGGTTGCCTATCAGAGAGGAAGACAAAAGTTCGCCAATTAGTGTTATCAGTGGAGACAGTTTTTGCGGAGTAAGATTAGCCGCTTGGCATGTGAATTGTAGGGTATAACTGTGATGGAAATTACAGTTTAAACAATGTATCATCCTGCCTGGTGCAGAACAAGAAGAGAGTAGCAAGGCGGAGCACAGAGTTGTTTGGTCCTTTGTGTGTTGTAAACGACCTTACCGTTCAAGTAGCTTTACAAAGCTCTTCTGGTCGATAGCAGCAACTTGCGGTTTCGTAATCCTCTGTTTTCTACCACCCCTCTGAGGCCATTACAGTTATGTCTGGCTGTCATACACCTGCCTGCCCCGCTAACTCCACAGCTTTTTAAAGAAACCCTGACATCATCGAGACGAGCCTTTTCTCTCTCTCTCTCTCTGCCTCCTCCACTGTGACAGACGTCCTCCTATTGTCATTAAGCCCCTTCAATATGACACCTTTTTGGAGTCGCTGCATGCTCCACCGTCCTCTCTTGTTAAGGTGTCGCTCTCCTCTGTCTCATATTTCCCTTTGCTTTGACAGGGTGCGTTATGTTGTGTGTGTTTTCGGCTTACACACACAGACGTCTGTGGAAGGACAGCTTGACGTCTATAGTGGGTGGACATACCGGTAGCCTTGTTTGACCAGGTTTGTTGGTGAGACGTACGGGCTAATGAGCTGCCATTGTGGCATAGTGGCGCTGGCTAGCTGACCTAGCGTGATATATTTAGACAGCAGCTTCTCAGCAGACAGGGACAGGGCGATGGGGAACTGAACAGCCAGCATTGGGGTTGAATTTGAGCCTGTGCCGAGATGGTTAACTATGAGATTGTCAGATCAAGAAGGCGCTTTGATCATAAGATTTTAGTTGACTAAATCTACAGTTGATTTAGTCGACTAAAATGTATTTTGGCGGGCCTTGATGCCGTCTTTGTAATGGCTGATTTTACACTTGCTGAAAATAGCCGTTCTACAAGCTCACAATGCGTCTTGTAGATCGGCTATTTTCAGCATACAACATTTTTGTCTAGTTTTTATTTGTTGACGAAATTGTCAATAATATATTTTGTCTTATAGTTTTAGCCATCATAGCTTAGTTTCCATTTAGTTTCCATTTAGTTTTAGTCAGTGGAAAAAGGTAGTCGACGAACATTTTCCGTCTCATATCAAACACTGCTCTCACCCCCCTCTTTTGTCCTGAAAAGTGTGTGTCTGTGTGTGTGTGTGTGTGTGCTCTGTGGGCTCCTCTATTCCAGTTCATTACCCAACCTCCCTACACAATGACCCCCGCGCCGTGCCCGAGGGCCACGGGGCCGGTCAGAGAGGCCACAGCCACTGCAGTCCAGTCTTTTACCTGCTGGACAATGGTAAGAGGAGCCATGTTGTCCAGCGGATGCTGTTGTCCCTCGCTCCGTCATTCTGCTTGGGGTGCCATTCATTGTTTGGGATTGGGGGGGAGGGGGGAGGGGCAGGGCAGAGTGTTTTGGTGGACCAACCAGGTGCTTTGATGTTGGACGGTGCATGCAATTAGACTGTGTTTCTAGTAGGCCTCGTCTTGTCGCAGCTTCATGTAGACTAGTCAACATTTACGCTATGTTTGTCCAAAAGTGCCCTCTTAACAGGATTTCAAGCCCCTGCCCCTCTAACACTCTCTGCACGTCCCTGCTCCCCAACCCACCCCACCTGCGGCTGCCCAGAGGCGGGCGGCTCCCGTGATGTTTGTTGTGCCAAACCCTGGTCCGTTCCGTACAGTTCGTGGCCTTTTCCATCCTGTGAGCTGTGCTGACCACTAGATGTTGTCATTGTGTGCTGGACGTTATACTGCACATCCTTCATAGCCGGGGAGCCACAGGCCCAAAAGGATTAACCTGTGATGGTCATGCCGTACTTTTTATTTGTGTTTAATTTTTCTATTCAGTTGGTCATTAAGGTCCAAAGAATGAGAGGTCTGCTCTGCCGGAAACATCGCGAAAAATTATTTTTGTATACCACACCATAGACAACCAATATAAGGCATTTATATTGCATATAGACAACCAAAATAAGGCAACATTTCCCAAATTTCATCATGCTTTAAGTAGCATGTGACAATTGTGACATGTCAAACTCGTTTTCATGATTCTGAATCCATTCCAAGCATTTGTTTTGCACGAAAAACACTCTTTGGCCTAAATTCGGCCATAGCCACTTGCCAAAATGTGGCCAAATGTGCTGACCTCATCACATTTGTGATGACGGCTATGGCCGTTTTTAGGCCAACGACTGTTTTCCGTGCAAAACAAATGCTTGGAATGGATTCAGAAGCATTACAACCACCTAGTTTGACATTTGTCACATGCTACTTAAAGCACGATGGAATTTGGGAAATGTTGCCTTATATTGGTTGTCTATGGTGTCGTATACAAAACTTTTTTTCGCGATGTTTCCAGCAGAGCAGGCCTCTCATTCTGTAGACCTTAATGACCATATGAATAGAAAAAACACAAATAAAAAGTACGACATGACATCGCAGGTCCTGTCCAATTTTGGGCCTGTGGCTCCCTGGCTATCACCAGCTGGATGGACGGCCGGCCGGGGACAGTGCTGGTGGTCTCCCGGGTCCAGTGCTGGTGGCCCCCCGGGTCCAGTGCTGGTGGCCCCCCTCCTCTCTGTTACTCCTGAACACATTCACCGTGTGCGCATTGGAGGAGCACTTTACCCATTTTAAACCATATCTTCATATAATTGTTCTTCCTCAGTTTAAACGGTCATTATAAGATGCCGTCTGTCTACTCACAAGACTCAGAAACCACCCCCCACAACTGTGTGCCGTCCTATGGGGGTCCTAATTATAATAACGAGGATAAATAATGATGGGTGAAGTGCCCCTTCGACTGACTCATGTTCTCATTGTCTGCCATCGCTGTTCCTTCTCTAACCACACGGACGGTGCTGCCATGCTGTGACAGTAGTAACCAAGGCTGTTCCTTCTCTAACCACACGGTGCTGCCATGCTGTGACAGTAGTAACCAAGGCTGTTCCTTCTCTAACCACACGGTGCTGCCATGCTGTGACAGTAGTAACAAAGGCTGTTCCTTCTCTAACCACACAGTGCTGCCATGCTGTGACAGTAGTAACCAAGGCTGTTCCTTCTCTAACCACACGGTGCTGCCATGCTGTGACAGTAGTAACCAAGGCTGTTCCTTCTCTAACCACACGGTGCTGCCATGCTGTGACAGTAGTAACCAAGGCTGTTCCTTCTCTAACCACACGGTGCTGCCATTAGTAGTAACCAAGGCGCAATAGTGCTTCAGCTCACCTTGCACTTATTATTTGAGTTTTTGTTTTGACCACACGCGGATATTATAGTTTTAGCAGCTCTAGCAGATCTACAAGCATTGTGAGATTGTAGCAGTGGCGTAGCGAGACTTCAGTAGGCCCCCCGCCCCACGCAGGCTGGTCACCGCAGGCCCCCCCGGGCCGCAATCGTGTTGACTGTGTCATGGTTAGTTGCCTGGATTGTAGATCTGCTATTTTTGCTACTGTTTTTGACAACGACTAACACTAAGGACTTTTGCTTCATGCTTTCAGTTAGTTATGTCTATTTGTTTTTATTTATTCAGTTAACTAAAATGTTTTTTTCATTATTTTGTTTATGGTTGACTATAATAACCTTTTCCCCGCCAAAAAAACAACGTTTATTCAGTTGTGTAAATGTATTTAAACCGATCAAGTGGAAAGGCTCTTCACATTAGCTTTTGATAATGGACGAGCGAAGCGTGTGGCTATTTTCACTACATTTGAAAAAAATGTCCAAAATAGGTATGCCAGCCTTTCTGCTTTGGGTGGCTGGCATTTCCCTTAGAAATAGGGTGAGAGGTTCAGCCACACGAGAGAGACTCGGAGTAGAGTCGCTGCTTCTTCGCCTAGAAAGGAGCCAGCTTATAGGTGGTTAGGGTGCCTCTCGGGCATAGTATATACCCTAGTATAGGGAGGTCCTCGAGGCACGTCCCACTGGGAGGAGCCCCCGGGGCAGACCAAGGCGCAGTTGGAGGAAACACATCGACTCACTGGCCTTGGAACGCCTCGGGATCCCCCAGGAGTAAGTTACTAATGTTGCTCACGAGAGGGAAGTCTGGAGCTCTCTGGTGGAGCTGTTGCCCCCACGACCCGACTACGGGGAAGATGGATGGATGGGACACCAGCCTGAAACGCTTAAAGGGACACTTCACCCTTTTTGCAAAAAAATATATGTTAATGACGTTTAGGAGCTTTAGAACACTTTCCTGGGGGTCTTTATGTGTGTAATATGTGGTTTTAGATATTTTATATTGTAGCAGTGAGCCTGTTGTCTCTGATGTCATGGACACTGGGCTCACTTCCTTCCTGGACTACATGTTGTCTCAGTAAGACAGCTCTCCCCCTTTCCACAAGGAGGAGCAGTGCACCAAAGAATTATGGGAATTGTAGTCCAGGAAGGTAGTGAGACCAGTGTCCATGACATCAGAGACAACAGGCTCACTGCTACAATCTAAAATATCTAAAACCACACATTACACACATAAATACCCCCAGGAAAGTGATCTAAAGCTTCTAAACGTCATTAACATATATCTTTTTGCTAAAAGGGTGAAGTGTCCCTTTAAGTCTGTCTGGATTTCATCAATTTTAAACCAGTGAACTGCACTCTGTCGAGTGCCTACTTTCGCAAGTACTGCCGACCGCTACGAACGTTCAAATATCAGCCTCTCTGTAAAACATTGAAATTAAATACTAAAGTTGGGTTATAACTGGCTGTCAATGGTGACGTAATTATGATATGTTTCAATATCGGTTGGGTAACAGGTAACGTATGTATGTATACTGTATACATCTATGTAAGTTGTAAGTTGAAAGTACTATACTGTACTACTATATTGGTGGTCGTCAGAGAGAGAGAGAAACAGTGTAAAACATTGTCCTGTGTCTTCCATAATGACAGGTTCCTCATCCAACAAAGAGACGATGGTAAACCCTCTCCTTTGAACACAAAGGGGAACGTGAACAACCATCTTTGTCAACCTGTACCTTTGCAGTGCCACCGACTGCAAAATGCTTGCAAAATGTGTCCCGACTATTTTGTTTCTTCCAGTGTTTAATTGTGATGCCGATCATGCCGTCAACTGACCAGTGTTGATTTTGACAGCAAATTTAGTTTGTCTTTTGTAATAGTTTCCATTCAATTTTAGTCACCTTGAATGTTTTAGTGTTAGTCTAGTTTTAGTCGACGACATATAAGATTTTAGTCAACTAAATCTACAGTTGATTTAGTCAGCAAAAATGTATCTTTTTCACAGATTTTACACAGCATGCAAAGTGTAAAATTGCTTGTGTCTTTTACTTATACTGGATCTCTTGTCCACTAGTCACTTCCTAACATGTTAGTCTAGTTTTTTTTGTTGACGAAATTGTCAATATATTTAGTCTTAGTTTTAGTCATCATAGCTTAGTTTTTGTCAGTGAAAAAAGGTATTCGACGAACATTTTTGTCATGGTTTTAGTCAACAAAATCAACACTGGTACTGACCTTGGCATTGACCCCTGTTTTTAATGTGTGTTTCCATGGCAGGCCTCCCAGGCTGGGGATCTAAATTTAAGAAATCTAACAGCCAAGCTTGACGGCTTTTGCGACAAATACGGTCAACAGTCTTTGCAGGCGAAAACAGGCGATGACACGTGCTCGTTCACATGTTGTCACCAAAGCATAAAGCAGGCTTATTGAGTCTCTACTCGAGCACAGAACTAATCCTGACAAAGGTGTTTCCAGATCTGAATAAAGAGACAAAAAAAATGTCACATGAATAAATAAAAACAAAATGATTGTGTGACGGAATGCTGGCCTGGTATAACAAACGAGCATGCCTTTTGAAACTTGACTTGCATAATGCTGCCTGACAAGTGCAACAATGTCCCAGTCTGCATGTTTTTGTTCCTGAGTTATTTAACCTTGGTTTAGTTTTGTTGTTGTTTTATTACTTCATTGAGCATATACTTTATTGGTTAGTTATTCTATTTTTTTTTTAGTTTTTTTAGTTTTTTTCATTTGAGTGGATTAACTGGTACCTTTTTGTTTCCTATTTCTTTTGTTTCAGTAAAAGGGCCGGGCAGAAAGCTAAGTTTGCCAACCGATCTTAAGACCGATCTTGGTACGGTAGGCCAAAAGCCAGCAAGTTTTATTATTTCCACCTTTCTGTTCATTTGATTCATTTGAATTTCCTCCCTTTGACATTTTATGTTTCATTTCTTCTGGCTTGCCTTATTTATGTTTCCACACGCCCCTCCAGTTTCCTAAAGTCTAATTTATGTTTTGTCAATACGATGGTGTCTCGCACTGGAAATAGCCGACCTACAGTACAATCTAATCCACTTTATTTATATAGCATATTTCACAACTCTGGGTTTACAATGAAAGTGCCGTACAGAAAGTTAAAAGCTAAATACACTGTAAAGCTAAAACAGAAAAAAAACAAAGCCAAATAAAAGGTGTATATGTGAGTCTTAAGTCTGGATGGTGGGGGTCTGTTTGACATGGGAGGGGAGGTCGTTCCACAGTGTGACATTGGAGGGGAGGTCGTTCCACTGTCTAGGGGCGCAACAGACGCTTCCAGCCTGTGGAGCGATGCGATCGGTTTTTATATCAATAATCTCTGTCCTTTTGATCAATCTCCGTCCTGGGCGACGAGCGTTACTAATTGATAGGGTGGAGAACTCCTTCCTGGAGTCAGCACAACTCGCATTAGCTCACAGCCTTTAGCTAGCAGTACAACCAGCTACATTTTTTCAGCGATGCAATACAAAATCACAAATGATTTACAATCGTCCATGGTGCGCGGCGGCGCACCATGGACAGCTCTCGAACCTTTGGAGATACATCGCTTTGAAAATCGGGTAAAATGGAGGCTCAACGGAGCTGGATTTAAAAAACGCATCGCTGGTGGGGAATGAGGAGGTCAATACTAGCCGGAGCAATGCTAAAACAGACGCAGGCGCTTTCATATATGGAGTAAACGGTTTTCTACACTTATATGCATAGCTGGCATAAATAGTTCCCATTAGCCTAGCTACGTTTATAAGCGTAGATGGCACTCAAATAATTTAAGCTGCCTCATACACCCCATGGGCCACATGGCTCGGCAAGGCTTGCTTATGCTACCACCTGGTGGTCAGATGGGTGGGCTGTGCAGCTGCTGCTAAGATAGCGGTACTCTGTGCAGAAAAAAGGCTGAGAACAACTGGCATCCTTAGTTTTGTGAGCTTGTAGGTCGGCTATGTTTGGTTGTGCGATGCTGTCGTACCGCAAAGCATGAATCTAGCTTTTTATACTCTCCCCTCTCCTAATCTGACCGGACGAGATCACCGGTCTGCCGAGTCCTTGTTCGACCACGTGTTTTTCATTTGATTTGGAGTCCTTCCGGTTTCTGTTCCTCGTACATTTTGCAAGTGTTTCTAAAGGTGATTCGTGGTATCCATATCTAGACCTGAGCTACAGTACATCTCTGAACTCTGTCACGATCGGACCATCACTGTTTTGTCTTCTAGCTTCCTTCCATTTGAGCCCGTTCCTGTTAGGAAACGTACAATGGATACAAAGTAGTTACAGACCCTTACAGGTCTGTAAGGGAGTGTACGCATGGAACCAAATGGTTCCGTTCGTACCCTCTCAAGAGTTAAGGGGGTCCTTGACATTAAAAGGTTTGACAACCACTGACCAAAAGCCACTACAGTATCCATGGTGTGTTTCCTACATGGTGTTGTCCATTGACGCTGCACAGGGATTGGATCATTGTCTTGGTGTGTTGTCCATTAACGTTGCGCAGCGATTGGATCATTGTCCTGGTGTTGTCCATTGACGCTGCACAGTGATTGGATCATTGTCCTGGTGTTGTCCATTGACGCTGCACAGTGATTGGATCATTCCCTTCCTCACAGCAGCCTCTTGCCTCTTCAATCATCTCTCTCTCGGCCTGGGCCGTGGCTCAGCGGTCCAGGCACCTTGGCCGGTAATCCAGTCTGGCAGTGTGCCGTGGGCTCGACTCCCGATCCCGACGGCCTTTACTGCATGTCACTCCCCCATCTCTCCCCCATGTCCTGTCAGCCTACTGTCTGTCCCTCTATAAAAAATCACACCTGTGTGAACTGAGTGGTGCAACTCCCCTCTCCCCCTGCCTCTCTCTCTCTCTCTCTCTCTGTAATCTGCAGGCAACAGTGCAACAAAATCTCTCTCTATCTCTGTTTCTGGCACAACAGCGCCACTTTTGCTCCTACTGGTACTCTAAACATAGTCACATAGGTTAGGACGGACATTGCTGTTCCTTGGAGTGGTTGAACCACTCAAAAATATAAAATAAAGGCGAAAAGTCGAAGGCGAAAAATCATCAGCCAAACGTTTTCATCTCCAGACCCAAAAGATACATCTCTCCATTTGGCGTCCCCCTGGGACCCAATCTGGAATACCATGAATAATCACTTCTATCAGATCTGCTATTCATATTTCTTAAACATTTTCACTATTTCTTGTTCTTGTACTTTTGTTTGCAGAACGTTATTAATTTATATATTTTCGGAAACTAAAAAAGGGGATATTTACCCACGACCCATACAAAATGCCCCCCCCCCCCCACACACACGCACGCACGCTCACTCACTCACTAATTCATTCTCTCTCTCTCTCCCTCTCTCTCCCTAACTCTTTCCCTCATCCAAATCACAGCTGTCTTCACTCTTCTTGACACATTACCCTCTGACGGAAATGTGCCAGATCTCCTTTCTTTGTGTTCTATTCCGTGTAATGCCTTTTCCTTTATTTTGACAGGTGTGTTTTGACGAGGTTTCATTTGGTGATATCTGTGATCTTTTTTCTGTTCAATGGGGCTGCATCAAAACGCCCAAGTTGAAAACCTTTCAGCTTCTCAGCAAGCAGATAAAAAAAACGCCACACTTGAATGTAAATTTAGTGCAAAAATAAGCGCACATTAAAGAAAATAAATGCTGCCTCATCACGCTGCGGAAAAATTAGGTTTGAGCTCCCCTTGTAAACAATTCAAAACATACTCTACACTCAGGGGGAAAAAATTAATTGCCTTTTTCCGCCGATGTTTATCTGTACCATTGGCGTACGCGTGTTTTTTGTATGTAAGTGTGGGTGTGTATGTGTTTTGGTATGTAAGTGTGGGTGTGTATGTGTTTTGGTATGGAAGTGTGGGTGTGTAACTGTGTATGTGTTTTGGTATACGTGTGGGTGTGTATGTGTTTTGGTATGTAAGTGTGGGTGTGTATGTGTTTTGGTATGTAAGTGTGGGTGTGTAACACTGCTGTGTATGTGCTTTGGTATACGTGTGGGTGTGTACTGTATACAATAGAGCGTCGCAGTCCCGCCCTCTTTCATGACGACGCCAGGCCCAGGAAATAATTCCCAATGCATTTTTCCTATAGGCATTTCAAAACATATTTATTTAAAGACCTTTTAAGCGCTGTACGAACCCAACTCTTGTCGTGACAAATCATGACAACAAACAGAATATTTTGGACCAAACAAATAATTACAAAGAAGAAAAACAACAAAAAAAGTGTTGTAACCGTCCGTTTTTTTTCTTTGTTCGGCCCAAAACATTGTGTTTATTGTCATGATTTGTCACGACAAGAGTTGGCTTTGTCCGTGGTGTAAACGTCTTTAAATAAATTATTTTTGAAAAGTCTATGAGGAAAATGAACAGGGATTTATTTTCCGGGTCTCTCGAGGGGGCGGGACTGCGACGCTCTATAGCCTAGGCATTTATTTTATCCTCGTCTCGATGTGTGCCAGTTTCCTGCAGACCGTTGTGGGGCACAACTCACCACACAGCTGGGTGAAATCCATGATTAACAGTGCCTTAGCAGTGGTGGAAAGTAACTAAGTAAATCTTTAGTCAAATACTGTACTTAAGTAAAAAAAAATCTGATACTTTTACTTTACTTGAATATTTCCCTTTTATTGATAGTTTGTGCTTCTACTCCTCTACATCGCAGAGGCATGCAAATGTACTTTTTACAGATTTGAATTATTATTAGTATGAAACATTCGCCATTCAAGACCTATTTTATAATTCAGGTATTTGAAAATAGGCAATACGGTACACACTCACTTGCAGTATATACTATTTCTAAAACATTCTCAATACTTTAGCTCATTATGTGAGCGAAGTATATTTCGATGCAATGCTTTTGTACCTATTTTGAATACCTTTACCAGTGTTTCTAAACTGTTGTATGTATTGCTTACTTTTGTTTTACTGAGTACTTCTTCCACCACTGTGCCTTTATTAGGCAAAGACCCACCGAGGTGTGAATCCTGTCTCACACTCGGCGGTCGTATAGAGCCCTGATTCGCCACCGGCTGTGACAGCCCGCTGTGACACTGGGCTGGCGTAGCGTAGCACGGGGCAGACTGGGCTCCACCCTTGACATTTTTTTTTTTCTTCTCCATCTTCACTTTGAGACTTTGAGTCATCTGTGTATCAACAACAGGCTCCCAAGCGTAGATCTTGGGCTCCAGCCTGCATTGGAGCACACTGTCCTACATTTTGCCCTGCACTTTTTTTGCCAAACGGTTGCCAAGTTTAGAGAGAACACATGTAGCGGGGGATGCAACCACCAAATCACTGTCAGCCGGAAACCTTATTGTATCTACAAAAATAAAAAAAGATGATTTAGTCACAATCTGTTAATTCAATATTTATAAAACCCACAGAGACACACAGAAAAAAAATCAATCTACAAGCGCAAAACAGCTTGTATAGGCTGTTTGACACTTTGTAGATATGGACAAAGAAGAGCATTTGTTTGGGTATAGAGATAAAAAGTTTCTGCCTGGCAGCAACGGTTATATAACATGATGCTAATGGGTCTCTATGAACAAAGATATTGAGGCGCTTTCATCACCGTGTCCCGTCAGAGCAAATCGTCGTGTTTGTTTTGTGCTCCTATGTGTGTGGGTTAAACGTCAGTTTGGGTTCATGTCAGTCCATTTACTGTAATGGTTTACCCAACTGTCAAGCCGGAAAATGAACAGTGAGGCATCAAGCCCAGTCAACACAAGGCGCTTAATTTGAAATCTCCTTGGCAGCACGTACTGCGCTGTAGCTTTGCTCTGGCAGACTAAACTGCGTTAAGAGCAGTCGACAGGCAACATTCTGTTTGTAACAACGCCCGTCATGATTTCAGCATACAGTGGGGTATGTTTCGTTTGTTCCTCCAGGGCAAATTGGGCCCTCTCGGTTTCTCCGGGTACCTCTGAGTAACTCTTCACCCCTAGTCCAACCCCCAGATTCTTAGCCACACCCCTAGATTGATTGAATGTGCAGTGTGGCCAAACTAGTGATCACTGAGAGCAGAGGATTTTCTTTGTGCATGGTCATTTTCCCTGAAGTCAGTCAGTCTTATTCAAATTGATCCAATTAGATTGTATACATGTCGTGGGTTTGTGAACCGCGTTTTCTACAAAGTGGAGATGGAGAAAAAAAAACCCACGCCTGTGCCTGTGATCCGACTGAATGAAAATGTCTTACATGTTTTCCTTTTGCTTTGCTTTTCGGAATGACGCGTTGCATCCACTGATTGCTTGTCCCGTTAACCTCTTAAGCACCCTTGTATACCCTACTCTGTACTTGGGGTCCCCCAGGGGTCTCTCACTACACCCCCAGGGGTCTACACTACACCCCCAGGGGTCTAAACTGCACGAGTGTTGTTTTTGGTAGCAAATTTATATTTTACTTTGTTAGTTTAGTTTCTTGAATTGTTTTCACTTAGTTTTAGTCACATTTTAGTCACCTGGAATGTGTTAGTGTTGGTTTAGTTTTAGTCGACTCTAATATTTTATTTTGGCGGGCCTTGATGCCGTCGTGATGACTATTTTTACACTTGCTGAAAATAGCCGATCTACGAGCTCACACGCGTTGTGAGCTTGTAGATTGGCTATTTTCAGCATGCAACCAAGTGTAAAATGACTTATACACTAGTCCACTAGTCCCTTCCTAACATCTAGTTTTTCTATTTGTTGACAAAATTGTCAGTATATTTAGTCATCAAAGCTTAGTTTTTCGGCGAAAATCAGCACTGGTCTACACCACATAGCCGACTCGCATATTGTGAGTTGTATGTCGGCTATCTTCGCCGATTGTCTGACTATTATTGCATCATGGCCAGAATGGAACTTCTCTCTCATTCTCCATCCTCTCTCTAAATCCCCTCATGCCCGTAAAGGAGCAGTTCACCTATTTGCAACCATATCTTCATACTGTATAATTGGGTTTCCCACCAAATGCGAGGAGGGTTAAACATGGGGTGAAGTGCTCCTTTATCTCCTCTCCCATCTCGGGCACCCACCACGTGGGTGTCATCTTTCTAACAGCAACACTTTCCCTCCTGACGTATAACAATCACGTTAATATTTCAGCTCCGTTGCATCCCGAACAAATCTTCTTATTTTCTTCTCCTTATTGCTAATGCCTGTATGCCGTTGTTACAGATCATGTGAATGGACATTGCACTAGCCCCACCTCCCAGCCCTGCCCGGCGGCGGCAGTGGGGAAGGCGTCCCCTCGCGTCGCCGCGGCTCCCGAGGGCCCCAGGCTCACCCCCCGCAGAGGGCCCGGCGGCCGGCCTCCCTTCCGCAAGGCCCAGTCCGCCGCTTGCATGGAGATCTCTTTGCCTGTGTCCCACACAGAAGGTGTGTGCTTGCCGTCCCGTCCCGTCCCCAACCAACCCTAACCCACACCTCTCTCACCCTTAACCCGAACGCACCCACCCCCCTCCTAAGTGCATGCTGACCCCCCCTTCACCGTGGGACTGTTGATCGGTGAGTTGTGTTTTACATTTACCGCCAACACCCCCATCTGGTGTCTGAATTGTGTGCTACAGGACCGCATTTTATATATATTTGGATACACTTTTAGTTTGAAAGCCACTATAGGACAGTGACAGTGTGTATGTAGCACGGGTCCCGTGAATGTTATTTAATTCACCCAAAACATAAATTTTGTAACCAGGGATCAAATCAAGCTGGTTTGGGTCCAAAAAGAGGAATACGAGATATTACAACAAAAAGAATGGCGCTCCCATAGACAACATAAGACAGTAGAATTGGCACTCGCACCGGAATGGAGCGTTATGAGCGCGTAGAGAACACAGTTGTGAATACATTTATGTTAAAATAGGTGTCAAAAGGCCATAACGGCGGGGATGGCGTTTGGACTTGTGTGTGTGTGTGTGTGTGTGTGTGTATGTGTGTGTGCGTGCATGTGTGTGTGCACAATGTTATGTATCAGAATAGGGAGCCAAGGTTTCATGGTTGTTGTGACTCAGATATACAGCAACAGGTGATATGTCACAGCAAGAGGTGATATGTTACAGCAACAGGTGATATGTCACAGCAGGGAAATGTGTATTGTAAGGGGACAAAAAAAAGAAAAAGCCTAACCGAATGGCTCTTAACAATCTGTGGAGCAGTGACTCAGACACAGTGGTTCCTGTGGGCGCACCGCAGCCCCGCTGAAACAACGGTGTGGCCAGAAGGGTTCAACAGCATTTCAGCATTTAGGAGAAATAAATTGGCTGAACTAAGTTTGGGGGGAAAGGGTGTAAAAAAAGCCTAAACTAAATGAGAGAGACTAGTCGGGCGACAGAAATAATAACCATGAGAGAGAGAGAGAGATTCACCCACATTGCGTCATTAAAACAGACATCTTGACCTAGCTACAAGCCTCCGCAAAGGGATCAGACCGCTGCACCTTCACCTCTATTGATTTCATGTTGTGCTGATCTAGCGTCTGTAAAGCCCCCGGGGGCCCCCTGGGGACGCCGGCTATAAGCTTCTAGAAAGCTCTCTTGTGTCTCTTGTTGGCGGGGTGTGTTGTCTGCCTATGGTTAAGTCAGGAGGCCTCCGTGGGATTATTAGAGTCTATCCATACCAGTCACTTCAGCCGAGGCCTAATCCCTCCACAGGAGACAGAGCTGCGACAGTCTGTAGGTATCCCACACATGTCACCATATAGCCACCCAGCGCTTGAGTTGACACTCTCTGTCAGACGTGTATGTATTACATGTATGTATGTATGTATGTATGTCACATTTCCCCAAAGTAAATCCATGCATTTAATTCTGTGTGACCAGTCCAGAAGCATCGTTAAAACGCATGGATGCCCCCCCCCCCCTCCCATCCTACAGCAAATCCAACCCTATATCACGTTGTTTCCGTCTGGCAGAAACCTCTCCTCTTCGTATGTAAACGTTGTATAATTGTTTCTGAATTGAATGCCCTACTTAATCATACTACTCTCTCTAGGTCGTCCTCAAACGAGCCCTCCATCGTTGCTTCCAGTCATCCCGGTTCTCCATACATCTGGCCAGCTCGTCGCTGCTTTGCGCTCCTGCGTCGTTCTTGAATAGAGCACCGAAGTCCTGACGTAACTCGCTCATCCCTTCGATTCCCCTGGTTCGCGGAAGTAATTTCTCTATGGAGAATAACATGGGTTGATCTTAATATCGTCTACTATAAGCGTTGTGGTCCAAAAATAAACAAGCTGTCTCTGCGTTATTGTTAGGGAGGTGTCTCTGTATCGTTTGCAACAGTCAGTCACTCATATATGATACAGTCTTCTTCTAGCGAAAATCTAACTAATTCAGCAGCAGTAACATTAGCGTTTTCTCTCAGTCAGTTGATTCTTCATATCCATATGAGTGAAGCGGCCGGGGTGACATGTTTATTTTCCAAACACAGTTCTTATATGAAGCAATCTAAAAATCCTCCTATGGCGCTTTCAATGCAACTATACAAATACATGAACCTGGGGACTGACGCCCTCTACTGAAAGTGACGTCAGACTTCGGTGCTCTATACATCCACATGTTAGTGTGGGCCGTCCTCGCGACCGCTGCCAGCTTGCTGGCTGGTAGCTCTTGGTGTCTTTGGCAGTGTCTTGCTAAAATAGCAGCCAGGAGAATGACCTGGCTGCTATTTTCTGGCTCACTCTTTGGGCATTCCATCATACAGAGTTGTGTTGGTAACATGTGTGTTCTTACTGATGTTGAGTGCTGCACGCAGCATTCTGGTGTTGCACCCGTCTAGAAACTTCTGCAGTGTTGGCTTCAGGGTCCAGCACTCACTGCCGTATAGGAGAACAGACTCTACCGTTGCGTAGAAGAAGCTGAGTTTGGTTTGACGGGGGAGTCAGAGTTCCATACACTGGCCATGCCGTTTACTACATGCCGTTTACTACATGCCGTTTACTACAGCGTCACACAAAAGTAACACAAATAGCCAAACTACAGCAACATTATGTAAGCCAGAGACACACGATGCGGTACTAGTACATCATTGCACGATGTTGGGCCTGCGAGCTATGCTTTACTCAGGGGGTATAGGGGCAGGATGTTGCTAATATTATTACTGTATCAGATAACTAAACCATCCGTTATCAGTCTGGTAAAAATAACATGTTCTTATGCGAGAGCTGAGTGCTTTTTTCCATTATAGTAGTAGTAGATTTGTTTATTTACTAAAGTCACTATCGGGCGTAGCGCTACATTTCCAACCAAATTGACGCATATGACGCAGGCCAGGGATCCTTAACGTATGTGGATGTGCTCAAGAAAGACGCAGGCGCACAAAGCACCAACGAGATGGCCAGATGTATGGAGGAGCGGGATAATATACCGGGAGAACCGGGATAATATACCGGGAGGACTGGAAGCAAACGATGGAGGGCTCCATCGTCTGAGGACCGGAAGTATAGCAGAGCTCTACAAGCTCACAACGTGTCACACTGCGATGCGTTGTGCTCTAAAATTTGGACCTGACACGTTTGCCGAATTGCCTAATTTTGCTTGCTCTGATAAGCCCGGAAGAGGGATGTATAGAGTAATCTAGTAAGAGAGTAATGACACTCCCGTTGACTCTCATTGTAACAATGGAATGCGGAAGTGCTCATTCTGGAATAGTTCCAGCCATAGGAGCAATGTTTGGAACTATAGCCCATAGGCACCTGCTTTGCGGCGAGATCAAAGCGTGTCACCACTCTCTTACTAGATTACTCTGTTTTTTATTACAGTGTTAGTCACGAACAAGCCTTGGCTCTTGTTGGAGAATTGCATGCCTGCCTGCGATTGGTTTGTACTGGCAATTGTAGCTGATTTGTCCCATGGTTTGTGAAGATTAAGCCAGCACTGAGGTTACCACGGCAATGCAGTGTGCCAGCGGGGTCACTGGAATAATTAAAGGTCAAAGAACGGTGCGAAGAGCCAGGGGCCCCCGCGCTAATGAGGGCCCCTGTGCTAATGAGGCTCCCGCGCACCAGGTGCGGCCCTGCCAAGGATTGGAAAAAGGGCAGGGTCCTCCTCGCTGAACGTATAAACACTTTCATATCTCATATCTCTGCTAGACGCCGAGCGAGGCCCCCAGCACTTATTAAATATTGAAGTGGCATGTCACGATTAGCTACATTTAATTGCCGGGGATGGTTACAGATCACGGCTGTTGAGCGAGACATCTGAATAACATCGAGAGCATTCAGTCGATAACCTTTTTAATGATGGTTAATCACTCAATAATAATAGTAGTAGTAGTAGTAGTAGTAATAATAACAACAATAGTAATACATAAATTACAGTAAATCAAAGGGGTCCATTTCAGTACACAACTCCTGACAACTGTCTGTCTGTCCCATTTACCCTCCCGTTAAGCCAGGGCAACTCATGCTTTGCACAACAACTGCGTCTCATTCCGTTTTTTTTGAGCAGTCTAAAACTCGCCTACGGCGTCGGCGTCACAAAGTGTAAACGGGGAAGTGAACGTGCAGTTTTCTGTGGCAACGTAGCTTAGTTTGTCTTCCTAACCAATGAGAGGAGCGTGAATCTTTTTTTAATCGAGGCGTCTGCACCCGTTCATTTTCCCCAGAGGTTTATATTAAAACAGTAAGGATAAGCACTAACTAAGTACAGAACGTGTCACGGACTGTGACAGACTTTTTAGAGCTCTGAGACTTACTTTATTTAGAGGCAACAAAGTGCAACGTTTCGACCTACTAGGTCTTTATCAGCCCTCATATGTGGGTGCACACATGTGAGGGGGGATGCACACGCGGATTAGACGGACCGACATGCGGAAACAACGGTCGGACACGATGCGGTCGAACATGCGCTGCTCCCGTGCTTGTGGTTATATAGGGTTAGGTTAGGGTTTGACTTTGAGGACAACAACGTTGTTGTTGGTCTAATGACAGTCGGACCAATATGTCTAAACTAAATCCGGGGTTTCACGCGCGCGCGCACGCGCACACACACATTTTCAGACATGTCATACTGTAGACTAGATCTGCTATTTTCTTTTGACTACTATCACATTGAGTTAACGTGCAGGCAGACAGTGGATGAAAGCAAGTTATGAATCCGTGCACCATGTTTAAACCTCTATTTGGACTAATACCTCCGATAAACACACATGGTCTCACAATCAAAGCCTGTCCCCCCCCCCCCCAGATGGGCCCAGATCGGAAAGCACTGATGCGAAGCATAATTAACCTTCACACTTCCTTTACTTTGTCCTCCTATTGCCTGCTTCCAGCTCCTTTCTTCCGGGCCCGTATGGACTCCCCCCTCGCCATGCCCCGTTAGAGCTCCACGTGTGCGTGACTCTAATTAGCCAACACCTCACGGGTTCTGTCAGTCACTACACGCCAACATAATGCGAGCGTTTATCCCATTTAGGCCTGATCTCAAAATTAAAAAGAAATCTTCTACATTTCTGTCTGAAATAAATATTTTCACGATTTTTCAAAAATAGTAGATCTACAAGCTCGTAGCGCGCCACACCAAAAGGGGTTCCCGTCCAAATGGGTTAACACTTGGACCGCATAACCCGCCACACACGGCATTTATTCCATTGTCTTTCAAGCGTAATACGCTAAAACCCGAAATTTTTGTTTTATGTGTTTAATTTGCTGTTGTTTAGATGATTATTATATTGGAAATCCGTCTATGTCGCGGACATCGTGACGAGGCTGACGCGTTATGACGACACAAACCGGAAATCAAACTACAACTCGCTTGCAAAGCTGGCTTCTGGGAAACTGAGTCCAATGTAAAGTGCACGAGGGGGTATGGACGATCTTGGCTCGCTTTTGGTCTTTGTCTGTGAGGCGGATCACGGAAGTGGCTTATTTTTTGTCTGCTCAATAACAAAGCGTGGGGCTATTCTCAGTGGGATTTTGGCTTATTGCTATAGTTTCTGCTCGTGTCACACAGATGCACACACACACATGGGTTAACAACTTGAACAACGGTTGGGTGTAGCCAAACAATATTTTGTGACATGATGTACAGTATCCTGTGCTGGAAATAGCCTATCTACAAGCTCGCAGCATTATGAGGCGTACGCCGTACTGTGAGCCAGCCTGCAGATTGGCTCTTTCTGGCACATCATTTCCAGCTTATAAACGGAGTGACCTTTCTCTGTCTTCCTCCGCGCTCTGTGTTTTCGCATTATTACATTTCTCCAACTTCTGTTGAATTTTCTCTTTCTTTCTGTCACCCTTCCTGTCCCATCTGTCTGTCATGTCTATTGCTGGCTGGGTGGGCGGGGGGGTGTGTTGGTTGGGTTTGTGTCATCTATGGCGTCCATGTTGTCATGGGGGTTGAGTAGGTTATGCGTCCAAGAGGGCGATGCTACAGCAAATGCACGGAGTCAGTATGTACTCGCACGACGAACACCACATCGGTACCACCTCGCCCTACTGCTGGAGCGAAAGAGGTAAGGGTGGGCCGGGGGGGCACGCACTGCCCACTCGTGTCACACTGTCTTGAGTCCCCTATACGTCCCTCGTCCGTCTGTTCGTCAGTCCGTCCGTCCGTCACTCAGTCCTGTGGCTATCTACAGTATGAAGATGTGTACAATCTCTCTGCTGCCAGAGTGAGGTCTAGCCAACACCAGATCGGGATTCCTGGGTCGTTGCCCTCCACAATGTCCTATCCAACATCAGGTTCTTGAGCTCTGCAGTGTTGTCAGCCAAGCTGTCGCGTCGCAGCACGTCTACATAGGTGGTACGCTTCTTTCCCCACCCGGCTTTGCCCTGGGTTGGCTCCCATAGGGTCAGGGATGTGTACAGACACGCATACGCTTACACAGAGCAGTCTGAAGCTCAGCCTGTAATTATTATTCAGTGGGTGGATGCCAGCCCGTGTTGCTATCATAACACAAATGTGATAATGAACGCGTAGAAAGAAAGGAAAGACTGCCTCTTTGTGGAGCTCTCTCTCCTGTTTACTAAAGAGCTGGAGAGACTGTTATACTGCACAAACACTCAAAAGATAAAGCTACTGTATAGCACTTAATTAACACTTACAGAGTTCACTGTAACCATGGTTATAAGCGGATTTCAGAGGGTTCCCTTAATGTTACTGTTTGTTTAAGCGGACGGAGGATTGTGGGATTTATAGTGTACGGAAGCAGCCAGCAGTCGGCGAACAAGGTTGACTCGCTCTACACGTGTGTCTGCACGACGTACCGCCGTGAGACAGCTTTGTTTACTCGTCATCATCACCGTCTACTCTGCACTATACAATTATAAATGCACTTTCAGCGTACCAAAATACAGTGGTGGAAAGTAAGTACTTTTACTTAAGTACTGTTTTTGAGGTATTTTTACTTTACTTGAGTATTTCCAATGTCCAATGCTTTTGCATCTACTCCACTACATCTCAGAGCCAATTTTTTAACTTTTACTCCACTGCAATTATTTGAAAACGTATTCAAAACTTATTTGAAAACTAGTTGCTAGTTACTTTGAAGATTTTAGTTTTGATTAGAAAACATACATTAACCACTTCAACCCTATACATTTCGGCCATTTGAAAATAGCCGATCTGCTATTTTCAATAGATTGTCTACACATTTTTTACTTGTGAAATGGCACATTCTGCACAATGAGTACTTTTACTTTAAGTACATTTTGATGCAGATACTTTCGTACTTTTACTCAAGTACATTTCCAAATCTGTACTTTTACTTGTAACAAAGTAGTTCTAAAAATTGCTGGAAAACAACTGAATACTTTTCCCACCACTAATAGCCATTCAGATGCTTTGACCTCAAACCCTGCAGTCTGTGTGGCCTGTGATGACCACGGCATCACATCAAATCAACCTTTAGAGCACATTTCACACAAACCTCAGTTGACGAAAGGTTCTGCACAGGAATAAACAAGGCAACAATCAAACAATACATACAGGAGACATCACAGAAAACAGGCGTGGTAGCATTATAACATTATGCCCACTGTAGCTCTAAATAATTGAGAGGTGCATCATTGATTCATACTTGGGCTAAACATGAACTACTTTCCTGGTGGAGGCTAAAGCTATACATTTCAAATGGATAGCAGTCTGACGTCGTCCAAGAAGTGTGTCTAGTGTGTCAACCGGTTTGTGTGTGTGCGTGCTCCCTTGCGTGTCTGTACTGTACTGTGTGTGTGTGTATAATGTCTGTTCATACAGTATGTAGGCCTACAGTATGTATGAAATGAATGTTCATTCATGAAGCCGTGGGCAAGGAAAGAAGATGTTCCTTTCATATTGCGTGCGTGCTGGCGCGCGCGTGTGTGTGTGTGTGTGTGTGGGAGAGATCATGATTTGGGTACAGTGTGAACGTTACCGTTGATCCAGGAGAATCATCATCTTCTGTTCTGTTAAAATTTTCCCCCAATGTTTTTACATTACAATTTACATGCAATGTGCCACAGCTTATCTGTGTTTGTTCTGTTTTCCCTCCTTTTTCACTCTCTGTCTTCTATGTTCTCCTCTGCTCTCCTGATGCATGTCTCCATCACATTTCCATGTTGTCACTGTATCCGGTAATATGACCTTTGGAATGTCCGTCTTCCAACACCGTCTCTCCCCCTGCTTGTTGTCTGTGTGTCCCTGTCTCCTCTCTCTCTCTCTCTCTCTATACCTCGTGTCTCCCTCTCTTATTGTACGTCTGTCTGTCCATCCGTCCGTCCTTGCCCGGGGACGTTGTGTTGTTTCGTCATGTGTGTTTTCCTCACGTCCCGCCCCGGCCCGGCCCGACAGAGAGCCGCGAGAACTCCTTCAGCCGCTCGCGCAGCTCCAGCGTGTCCAGCATCGACCGCGACACCAAGGAGGCGGTGACGACGCTGCAGTTCGGAGAGTCCTACGGCCACAAGAGCGACCCCGTGCCCACGCCGTGCCTGTGGGTGGGCACCAGCCTGGGCGTGGTCCTGCTCATCCCCATGTCCGTCGCCACCGAGGAGGACGAGAGGCTGGAGGAGCCCGTCACCATCGGCGCCAGCGGTGAGACTATGTTACTATACATATATTTACCCGGTCACGACGGGAACCCCTTTCGGTGTTTTAAGCATTATGTTATACTTTACTATACAATAGAAGTCTATGTAGGAGAGCCGCCATTGGACTGAAGCCCCATGAAGTAAACGCAGTTTGCGTAACTCTGTCTATATCTAAGGCTCTGATGTATAGTGGCAGGGGGTGCACTTCAAGCTGCCGATCACGCTACAGAAACGGCATGGGCCTCATGGCCCGGCAAGGCTTATTCATATTGGATCTACTGGAACACCGAATCAAATATTAGATATTTTCAGATCGCCAAAGTATAATGGGGCTGAAGGGGTGGTATGTTTTGTGATGATAATCAAAATCTACAAAGTAGTAACAAAAGTTATAGTAGAAGGAAAGGGAAAATGTAAATTCTGTTTTTGAATCCATCCATCCATCCGACCATCTTCATCCGCTTATATGGAGTCTGGTATAGCGGCATTCAACAGTTCCAGCAGATAGCGCCAGACTTTAGTAACAAGTAACAGTGTGTGGACACATGAGGTCTAACCTGACAGCATCCAGCAGAGAGCTCCATACTTTAGTAACAAGTAACAGTGTGTGGACACATGAGGTCTAACCTGACAGCATCCAGCAGAGCGACGCATATATATATATATATATATGGGTGGGTGACGTGACATGGTGTCCCTGGCTGTCCTCAGTGTCACTCATGTATAAATAAAACATATATTTGTCTAAAACCTTCTGAATATTGTGCAGGACATTATGCTCCATGTGAACATACTCAAGATTAAAACATTTCATTCCTCATTTCTTCAGAATTTTCAACCAAACACAGAAAAAATCATATGGTGCGACTGTCCCGGCCTTGTTTCTCAAAGTAGGAACTTAAATAAAACTAAGGAAAAAAATGCTAAAATTATTTTAAATATTCCATAAATATAATATAGATGTCTATTTGTGAGCCTAATCTTTTCAAAGTCCAAGCATAATGTTTTCAGTCATTTCTGATCAAAAAGATTTTGTCCCCCAAACCAAAATCATATTGTGTGACACCATTTTGGGACATTTCAACAGGCAATTGTTTGGACACCCATTGGGATAGAGAGGTACTTCTTCAGTAAGGCTGTTCAGCACTTGCATTACAATAGCATGACAGGTGTCTGTGGTGAATTATCATTTTAACCTTTTCATGAAATACGATCTTGTTGGAACGCTGACCAATGCGACTCTTCCAAGTGTCTGTGGGTGTGACACCTTTTTCATTAAAAAAGCTAAAGGTATTAGATTTTTTGGTCATAAGTACATGTAAATCTATGTTGCTTTGTTATAGCTAGCATGTTGTTAGCATGCTAATGTGTAGCTAGTAGCCTCAATGTTATGTTAAGTGCAGAAAACGTAATATGGTGTGACACTTTATCATAATGGTGTGACTGTTTTCCTGTCACGCCATATGAGTTTTTTGTCACACCATATGGTACAAACTGTATTTTCCTACAGATATAACAATAAATAACAAAGTCCCATGCTTCTTTTGTCCATTTAAACATTTGTTTTAAACATTTTCACCTAAAATCTGCAACTATCCACAATAAATTGTGTTTAATTTCGTTTTATTCAGTCATTGCCATGTTATTCAATGTTAAAGCAATGTTCCTGTTGCTGTTTTTCCTGAGTAATTGTTAAATCAATCTGTAAAGTTCAGTACTCACTAATAAGTAGGTTAAAATACAGTTTGCTTTGAAAAATGAAGATATGATCATACGGTGTGACACTAAATCATTTGGTGTGACGTTCCAAATAGTGAAAAAAATCATACCTTTATTAATGATGAAACCATTAATGTTCATGGATTACATAGCAAATAGTCTAAGGAAGAGTCACAAATATTTGTGTAATTTTAGAGAAAGTTTTGTCACAATAAATACAAAATATATTGAAAGACCGATAACATGGGCCTCACATTGAGTGTTGATTACGGAAATAATATTCAGATTTAATACATTTTCACAAAACTATAGTGGATTACAGGTTAGTTATGATAAAGGACTTTGATAAAGTGAGCGACTTAAGAAAGGTGTACTCCATTTTCATTTTATAAACAATTATTGTCATGTCCTCCTGAGGTACTGCTCTGCACGTACTGCACGTACGCGGAAGTGATGGCGCCTGTGTTTGTGGCCGCTCGTCTCCCGCTGTCTGTTCTGGTTGTGTTTGTGCTTGTTTTATCAGTTGTCACGGAAAATGTCAACTCTCTACTGGCTTATGATCGCCAAGCCCTGCTGGATATTCGTCTTGCTAGCGAAAATTTGACTCCGTTTTCGAGACAGAAAACGTTTCCTCTGCCAACGCTGCTCGCGAGTATACCTGCTCACTTGTGCGCTCCTCTCCCCCGTCGGAGACGGCACAAGACCCGCTCCCGTGGTAAACGCAGCGGCCAACTAGTGAGGCTGAAAGCCGCCCTGGTGCGTTTCTCTGCATCTACCCTGGTTGGAAATGGATCGACCTGTCTCTACTCTGTCTCCCGTCGCTCTCTCGAGCCTATCGGCACCTGGCTGGTGCCTGTCACTGACACTGAAGTGGACAAGGATTTCCCTACCCGTCGCTGCTCTCCCCACCTCCGCAGACGAGGAGTGAACCGCTGCTGCCTTCGACCCCTCGCCTGGACTCCCGCGGCCGGGACTGAACGAAGCCCTGCCCCGCCTCCAGCAAGGATCGCCCTGGTGAATGCCAGGTCGCTAACAAACAAAACGTTTATCCTGAATGATTTCTTCGTCACACGTCAGCTTGACTTTCTGTCAATCACCGAGACTTGGGAGAGAGCCGGTGAGTCAACCACTTTTTCCGAACTTTTGCCGCCTGGCTGTGCGTATTTCAGCGCTCCACGAACGACTGGCAAGGGAGGTGGAATTGCGACAGTTTTCAAACAAAACTTTGACTGTAAACAGCTGTCACCGCTCTTATTCTCCAGTTTCGAGCTGAACATGTTTGAGCTGGGTCGCTCTCCTCCTGTACTGTACGCTGTAATATACAGACCGCCAAAGTACAACAAGCACTTCATCCCTGATTTCTCAGACTTTCTGGCTGAAATAATGCCGAAGTATAATCATGTTTTAATTCTTGGTGATGTAAATATACACGTATGCTGTCCCTCTAAGCCAATGGCTAGTGAATTCTTAAGTCTCATAAGTTCCTTTGATCTTGTGCAGTCTGTGTCTGGTCCCACACAAGAGCATGGGCACACTTTGGACTTGGTCCTCTCATATGGTTTACCAGTTTCCAATGTTGAAATATGTGGTGCTTTCTTCTCCGACCATATGCCTGTTTTGTTTGATATGTCACTCCCATGTCACACTGTTAAACAAGCTGCACCAGCTATTAGATGCCGTATACTAAACTCTTCCACTGCCGCCCGTTTCTCGTCTGCCTTCACCAGTGCAACAGTAGGCCAACAAAGCCCAGCCAACCCTGTGTGTATGACCACAGATGAGCTAACCACTCGCTTTGATTGCATCTGTCTTAAAGCCCTTGATACTGTTGCTCCTTTTAAAACTAGGTGCCCTAAACCTAAAACTGAGCCCTGGTTGAATGACAGCACACGGAAGGTCCGAAAAGAATGCAGGCGAGCTGAACGTCAGTGGAAAAAGGATAGGCTAACGGTATCATTTGACATTTTGCGTGATAGCTGGCGAAAATACCAGCAAAGTGTCAAAACTGAAAAGATGAAATATTTTTCAGATATCATTGTAACTAACTGTCACAAACCTCAGGTTTTATTTAAAACTATAAATGATATACTTGACGTCCCCCAGCCTATCTGTCTTGATGCTTCCCCTGAAAAATGTGAGCTCTTTTTACAGTTCTTTATTGACAAAGTGGCCAACATCAGGGCTAGCATCCCTACTCCGACACATGACCCTTCTATTGCTGTCACCTGCCCCACCACTTTCAGCCATTTTGAGCCTGTATCCCTTTTTCAGCTACAGGAAATAATTTCCCAAATAAAACCAACTGGCTCCCCTTTAGACGTCCTTCCCCCTCGTCTGGCTAAAGAAAGCAGTGAGGCTACCGGGCCAGATCTCCTTTTGATCATAAACCAGTGCCTGGCAGGTGATGTACCAGCAATTTTTAAACATGCTGTGGTACAGCCGCTGCTTAAAAAGCACAACCTTGATCCTTCTGTCCTATCCAACTTTCGGCCTATTTCCAAGCTCCCATTTAATTCCAAAGTTTTGGAAAAATGTGCCCTGGCCCAACTGATGCCCCATTTGAACACACATGGCATTCTGGAAGTGTTCCAGTCCGGGTACAAAGCTCTCCACAGCACAGAGACTGCACTGTTAAGAATATTTAATGACATATTTTTGGCTACAGACTCTGGTGACTCTCTCATTCTGGTGCTCTTGGATCTTACCGCGGCATTTGACACTGTAGATTACAGTATCTTGCTCTCTCGCTTGGAGCACTGGGTTGGCATTAAAGGGCCAGCACTAGAGTTTTTTAGTTCTTACTTGTCAGGGAGAAGTTTCCGTGTCACCCTAGGGGATGCCACATCCACCACAGCATCCCTCCATTGTGGAGTGCCACAGGGCTCTATTCTTGGACCAATTCTGTTTATGTTGTATCTGCTCCCCCTAGGATCTATTTTTCGAAAACACGGTGTTTCTTTCCATTGTTACGCTGATGACAGCCAAATTTATTTGCCTCTAAAGCGTAACAATCCTGACTCTTTAAAACCACTCCTTGCTTGCCTCGAGGATGTAAAAGCATGGCTGGCTTTAAACTTCCTAAACTTCAATGACAGCAAAACTGAAGTTATGGTGTTTGGGCCTACACAAGCACATGTGTCCCCTCCTGGTGTTTTAGGCCCCCTTGAGCCCTTCTTGAAGCCTACTGCCACCAATCTAGGTTTCAAAATCGACTCTGACCTAAAGATGGACAAACAGATAAATGAAGTAGTAAGAAAGAGCTTCTTCCAGCTTAGGAGGCTATCTAAGGTTAAGTCTTGTCTATCCCGCTCTGTGTTTGAAACTGTAATTCATGCTTTCATGACATCCCTCCTTGACTACTGTAATGCCCTGTATATTGGAGTAAACCAGGTTTCTATCTCTCGATTACAGCTAGTCCAGAACGCAGCTGCTAGGTTACTTACAGGCACACGTAAGCGAGACCACATCAGCCCTGTACTAGCCTCCCTCCACTGGCTTCCTGTGCGATACAGGATTGACTTTAAAGTATTGCTCTTTGTCTTTAAGTGTCTAAATGGTTTGGCACCCAGTTATTTATCTGAGCTGCTGAAACCCTATGCTCCGACACGGACGCTCAGGTCCTCTGACCAGCTTCTCCTGGTGGTGCCTAAAACCAGGCTGAAGCTCAGAGGTTACCGAGCCTTTGCAGTGGCAGCTCCCAAGCTCTGGAATGAGCTGCCTCTGCACACAAGACAAGCCCCCACCCTCCAGGTGTTTAAGTCACGCCTCAAGACTTACCTTTATTCCTTGGCTTTTCCAAGCACAGTATGAGATGTTTCGATGTTTAATGTGACACTGTGCATGTTGTTCGTGGTTGTTTTTGTGGTTTTTAAATGAAGTTGTGTTTTTTAATGTTTTACTGTAAAGCACTTTGGTACAACGTTGTTGTTTTAAAATGTGCTATATAAATAAAGATGGTATGGTATGGTATGGTATGTCACACCATATGACGATTTTAGGCACAAGTACAACAAAATGCTGAATAAACTCTGATTCCAATAAAATATCTAAAAACAAAATATGTTTCCATAAAGATGAGAGTGAGTAGAACAAAAGTAAATCATTTTTATTCCTGTTATTTAAAGGTTTTTAAAAAACATATATATATATTATATTATATGCATTATATGCAGGTGAACTGAGCGAGCTGGGAGAGAGAGAGTGTTTTCATTTCCCCAAATCATTCATTCCACAACTCTCTCCGTCTCGCGTTCAATTGGATGTCGACTTGTTCAATCCAATCTCTGGTTTTAGATAAGAAAACAACAGATGGAATGGAAATTGAAAAGAGGCCCCAGGCCTCGTTTTCCACAGAGCTGTCCGTGTAAGTCTGTTGACTCCATTCTCTTCTATTGTAACCTCTGGGCCTCTCCTTCTCACTATCCCCGCTACTAAGCTGCGAGCCAAAGGAGGTCGAGCTTATGCATTTGTTGCACCTACGCTGTGTGGAATGACTCACCACTTTACTTGAGAAATGCTGAGTCTGTTGAGAACTCCAAGAAGCTGCTTAAAAACGAATTTGTACCGCAAACATGTTGGTTTGCTATAGTGATTATTTCTATTGTATGTTGATTTCTAGGTACTGTTGTTTTATTCCTATTATTTTATTGTACAGCACCTTGTAACTGTTTTAAAAGGCGCTTTATGAATAAAATGATCTTACCGTACCTTATCTTACCTCCGATGTGTGCGAAAACTATGGAATGCACTTCCCATCACAGTCAGAACTGCAACCTCACTCCCAAACTTCCGCCTGAAAACCCACCTCTTCGGACTCCACCATGGCCCGTAGCACTTGCCCTAGCCCCTTAGATAGCACTTTATGTAGACTTTAAGGTATTTTAGACAGACTTATAGCTTGTTACGTAGACAGCACTAGAATTGTATTTTATGTAGTCATAGCACTTTAAAGTACACATGTATATTGTATTATATATAATATAGTATAGTATGTATAGTTGACATAGATACTCCACTGTTACGTTCTTAGTTTATACATGATTCATGATAACTACTTTTTATACATGTGATGTATGCCATGCTTTTGTTTTTAAATGTAAGTCGCTCTGGATCAAGAGCGTCTGCTAAATTGTAAATTGCGAAACTCCTCCTTACGTTTCTTTCCGCCTGTACAGAAATGGCGTCAAGTGTGTTCATTGTTTAGTTTGACGTTATCTTTCCCACAGGAAACGTCCTGATGCTGAAAGGCTCCATCCTGCGCTTCGCGTTCATGGACATCACGGGCGCGCTGACCCTGAGCCCCTACGAGGTGTGGCGGGACCCCAACGCCCCCGAGGACCCCGACCGGCCGCGCAAGCGCAAGCTGGTCAACTTCTCGCCCTCGTCCTCCCAGGTCGGATCGATTGATTGATCACGATTATGTTTACATCCTTTTTCAGAATGGTTTCCATTCATCTGCTACTGTTTAACTACTGCATACGATACGATACAACTTTATTGTGAGTGCACTGACAAATTTGTTTTGCGTCCATGACATCACCGTTCAAGATACAGACAAGACATAAACAATACATTACAAAAAGATACATTACAGGACACAACTCACAGAAGCAGACAGGAACAAGAACAATAGAACATACCGGTATGCTCTTGGTTTACCGATTTTGGTTTAAAAGCAGAACAGACTGCTGTACAAAAGGGTTCTTTAGCCCATGTTTTTCTAATCTTTAGGGACTCTAAACCGCCTCATGGAGGGCAACAGTTGATATTCATCATTTAAAACATGTAAGGGGTCAGAGGAGATATACCAGTCTAAGCATGCTCTTGGTCTGGGCTTCTTCAAATGAATGTAATTGTCGTAACGTAACGCAACACTCTAGGCAGTAGGCATGTAACGATATATCGTATATCGATATATATCGATATTAATCCCGACGATATGAATCGATTCATTGAAATAAATTTTAGGGGGGCTAGTGTGATGTGAAATGTGAGCTTTAGTCATATTCCATCATATTCAAGTGCTTTTGGAGAGAAATGATATTCACTTTCATTATTAGAGCACTGTAGAGGGGAGCTGTGTGTGTCTGTGACTGTGCCCAGGTGATGATGGTCATTGATGCTCATCAAGGAATGTTTCTGCACTGTCAAAAGTAATGCTACTTCTTTTGCAATGTAGTTAAATAAAAAATCTCAGGGCGTAAGATAAATTATATAAAAAACTGTAATTTTTCTTTAAAATATATATATTTTTTAATATCATGAAAAATCGTATGATGAACCTCATATCGTGATACGAATCGAATCGTATCGTTGAGTGAATCGTTACATGCCTACAACACTCCCCTCCCCCCCCCAGGATGTGAGCGGCGGCGAGGGCCACCTGGCCGTGGTGTGTTCAGAGAAGCAGGCCAAGGTGTTCTTCATGCCCACACAGACCTGCCTCTACGTGCACAACATCACCGAGTCCTCCTTCGTCCTGAGAGCCGACGTGGTGACCGTGTGCAACAGCGTGTGTCTGGCGTGCTTCTGCGCCAACGGACACATCATGACCCTCAGGTAGGCTACTACCTACTACCTACCTACCTACCTACTACCTACTTACCTACCTACCTACTTACCTACCTACCTACTTACCTACCTACCTACTTACCTACTACCTACTTACCTACCTACCTACTTACCTACCTACTACCTACTTACCTACCTACCTACTTACCTACTACCTACTTACCTACCTACCTACCTACCTACTTACCTACCTACCTACCTACTACCTACTTACCTACCTACCTACTACCTACTTACCTACCTACCTACTCACCTACCCACCCACCCACCTACTCACCTACCCACCCACCCACCCGCACCCACCTACCTACTTACTTACCTACCTACCTACCTATTACCTACCTACTTATCTACCTACTTACCTATCTACCCACCTACCTACTTACCTACCTACCCACCTACTTACCTACCTACTTACCTACCCACCCACCCACCCACCCACCTACCTACCTACCTACCCACCCGCACCCACCTACCCACCCACCTACCTACTTACCTACCTACCCACCTACATACCTACTTACCTACCTACCCACCTACCTACTTACCTACCTACCCACCTACCTACTTACCTACCTACCCACCTACCTACCTACCTACCCACCCACCCACCCACCCACCCACCTACCTACTTACCTACCCACCCATAAAGGCGCTATATAAATGCACCATTTACCATTCACCATTTTTTTTGCTTGTTTGTTTCTTTTTGGTTTTACTTTAGTGAAGTGAATCATGAAAAAGAATTCCATGAAAGTGTTCATGAAATACTGTTTTCATGATTTCACTGTGCCAACACACCTGCCAAGTATGGGTGATTTCCTTTGCATAGATTTTTTGAATTTTTACGTTAGTGAAATTAGCAATACCCTCCTCAACATACCCCCCCAAAAGCACGTGGCTTCTGGGGGGGTCCCTGGAACAACACATTTTCAGATGGGGGTCGGCAGCCAATTACATATATTTTTGGGCGTCCTTGACATGAAATTGTTTGAGAACGACTGACTATAGAAACATATAGGGTTTTAGAAGACATTTGTAGAGTCGTCCTCAGGTGTGTGTGTGTGTGTGTGTGTGTGTGTGTGTGTGTGTGTGTGTGTGTGTGTGTGTGTGTGTGCGTGCGTGTGTGTGCGTGCGCAGTTTGCCCAGTCTGAGACCACTGATGGACATCAACTACCTTCCGCTGACCGACATGCGCATCGCCAGAACCTTCTGCTTCACCAACGGGGGGCAGGCCTTATACCTCAGCTCCCCCACCGAGATCCAGAGAATCACATACAGCCAGGACATGTGTGACAACCTGCAGGTGTGTGTGTGTGTGTGTGTGTGTGTGTGTGTGTGTGTGTGTGTGTGTGTGTGTGTGTGTGTGTGTGTGTGTGTGTGTGTGTGTGTGTGTGTGTGTGTGTGTGTGTGTGTGTGTGTGTGTGTGTGCGCGCCTGTGTGTGCGCGCCTGTGTGTGCGTGCTAGCGTGCCAAAGGCTGTGTTTATTTTGTGATATCCATCACTAAGGAGATGAGGCTTCAGTGCAGTGCAGGCACCCACAGACGACTACTGTACAATACTGCCATCTGCTGGCTTCCTCAGTCCCTGTGCCCCACTTGTTCCCCAGTCAGTCTGCTGTTCTATTTGAGGGACATAAGTATTTATATTGAATTTTTTATTTCCTTTAGAGGATAGCCCCTTGAGATGTATCATCTCGTTTTAGAGATGAATACAGTACATAGACAAAACAATACATTAAACATGTCGACACAGAACAATACACTTACAACATCAACAAAACATGCTCTCCAAACCACTCAAACACAACAAGACCAGAAGCAACTGCACTGAAACACCTAACAAAATACTAATAATAGTCGTAATAATGAAAATAATAAAGATAAAGATTTCTTGTTCCACACAACCGATACTGGAGTACGGGGTTAGCAACTTTTTACATGAGTTGCTATTAAATGCCTTGATGTCATATTCATGACAATAGGCCTAATATTGGCTATCATTTATAAACCCTGGCATCTCACATTTTGTTTTAAAATCATGCTTTTTTATTTTTATGCTATTTTAACAGGCTTAGAAACACATTGAAAAGAGATTGGATCGGCGGCCAAATACATATAGTTTTTGGGGTCCTCGACATGAAAATGTTTGAGAACCACTGACATAGAAACATAGGGTTTTTCAGAAACCTGTCAAATTATGATTTAGTTTTATAGTCCTTTTGAGTCCTTTGAATTTTCGTCTTTAGTTCTATTTCAGTCTACTGCAAGGTTTTGGTCAAAAGATGCAGTCTAAATTAACACCGTTTATATTTCACTAAAATGAGCGTCTTGGATTGTGTGTGTTTTTGCCTGGTTGTCTCAGGAGATGCTGGGAGAGCTGTTCACCCCCATAGAAACACCAGAGGCTCAGAACCGAGGATTCCTCAAGGGCTTCTTTGGAGGAAACGCCCAGACCTTCGACAGAGAGGAGCTGTGTATGTACTCCCTGTGTTGTTGTCTCTCGTTGTCTCTACGTTTTGTTTTGTTTTTGTTTTTTGAGTTGTGCAACCACTCCAAGGAACAGCAATGTCCGTGTTAACCGTGTGTGTGGCTATGAGTACCAGTAGGGGCAAAAGTGGCGCTGTTGTGCCAGAAACAGAGAGAGAGAGATAGTGCTGCACTGTTGCCTAGTGCTAATTAGAGAGAGAGAGAAAGAGGCAGGCAGGGGGAGAGGGGGGAGGGGAGTTGCACCACTCAGTTCACACAGGTGTGATTTATTTGTAAAGGAGCCTATACACGTCTTAAACATTATCTAGGGCCGATTATTTTGTGCGGCAGATGCCAATGATT